>NC_137948.1:43901473-43981473 GCF_963969265.1 Rhamphochromis sp. 'chilingali'
GCTAATTTCATCACTGAAGCGCGGCTACATTTGGATGGATGTCACCATTTACTACATTTAGAGCTGAACACATTTCATGTTGAACACTGGAGATGAAGGAATGACTGGATCGCTTTGATCGGTGAGAAAGAATTTGGCGAGTCAGAGTGGACGTAGTTACGGCGTGCGTAGTTCCAGAGGGAACATGGACACACAGTTGGGCTGTTGTGTTACTGATGGTGACAATAAAAAGTGTTTACGCTGATTGGTCCTGTGTATGAAAATACTGGCGGTGGGCGGTGCTACCCTCAGCCATGTCGATGCTATAGTTCACATCAGGTCAACCCAAACCAGGGCTACCAAAGCTAGCTTTAGTACACAGAGGTCAGTAGTTTGTGGACGGTGAATCATGCTTTTCACTTCCCTTTAATAATCGTAGCTACAGAAACACCTTGGCAGTACACAGGGGTGGAGTACGTGTACACAACACAGCGAGCAGGACGGAAAAGAACAGGAATGAGAGACGGGACAGACAAACTGAAAACGCCATCATGCAGCGGTCAGACTGAGCCTCAGTTTAACAGCAAAACTGTGCTGCTACTCACGCTTCCTTCAGATTTCACTTCCTGTGCGGTTAAACCGAGGAGCAGTAAAAAGCTTCTCCCACAAACACTGGGCTCCTCAGTTTGATTAAAGTCATCATCACTGCACGTCAAATCATGGTGACCAAACAGACAGTAGCAATAACGCACAAGACAACAAACAACGCACAACAGATGGATGGAAGACGAGCAAAGGGAGAAGAATGAGAAACTCACAGGAAGTCTGGCAGGATGAGGAGGAGGAAGAGAGAAGGGAAGAGGAGGAGCAGGAGCAGGAGGAGCAGTCAATCAGGTAGTCAGGTTTCAGGCGAGCAGGCGCTTTTTCAGTGTCAAACCAATCGTCCCGACAAAAGCTCAAACTCATACTCACTTCGGCACTTGGATTCCTCCTCCTCCCATCCCTCCGCCTCCACCTCCTCCTACCCCCGCTGCGTTTGCTCCGGCCGACGCCGAGGCCTTGCGGACCAGCCGGTACTGCATTTCGGCGGCGGCTGCACTTGAATAGGAGAGCGACTTGCCCAGAGGTGGGGGGTGTGGGGAGCGGGGAGGATGCGTGGTGGAGGAGGAGCCCAGAGGCGTGTCGGTCGAACGGGTGCGATAGGGGTAGGCGTGGTGGGGCCCTGCGTGAGGGGCAGCAAAGCGTGGAGGACGAGAGGTGGAGGAAGAGGACGAGGAGTGATGATGGTGGTGGTGGGAGTGGTGGTGGTGATGGTGATGGTGGTGGTGGTGGTGTGGGGGCGGTGGAGCAGAGGTTTGACCGGCAGGCGCTGCAGGTAGGTGGGGCTCGCCCAGCAGGCGCTCCCTCTCTGGTGGAGGCGGTGGGGAGGAAGACGTGGAGGATGAGGAGTGATGGAGGAAGGGGTGGTGGTGGTGAGAGGAACGGTGGTGGTGGTGGGGTGACTGGGTGGACTGGGACTGCATCTCATCCTCTCTCTGCTGTGACGACAGGAAGGGGGAGCTGTAGCCACCACCCGCCGCTGGCGTGCAGGGTCTCCCACCGGAGACGTCGGGGGCCACCGAGCTCACGCCCACTGCTTTGTCAAACTCATCGCCGCCTGCTAGCAAGCTGTCGTAAGACAGGCTCCCGTTGCGAGACGGGTGGTGGGGCGGGGGTGTCTGATTGGCTAAGCTCTTGAAGCTGGCGGAGGTGGTGGTGGCCTCTGAGACGTGGACGGTGCCCGCCGAGGTGTGCGTGGAGCTGGAAGATCGCGACGCCACTGCAGACAGGACGGTGGGGTCAGAGAAGGAGGGGTAGGAGCGCCCGCCCAGAGAATAGCCAGGAATGCCGCCGCCTCCTCCTCCTCCTCCCTCTCGCCCCACCTCCCTCCTCTCCCCTCCTCCTCCCCCTCTTTCAGACGACGTTTCCCTCCGATCCAGGCTGGGCTGCGAGCGGAAACCAGGCTGCTGGCTGGCCTGGAGGAGGGAAGAGGTGGAGGAGGAAGAGTCCCTGGCACTGCCGACGCTCTCCCCTCGACTTAGCTGGAGGAGCCAGAGGGAAGAGGAGAGAGAAGAGGGAAGGTGAAGGGAGGCGGAGGGAGGAAAAAGAAACAAGAAGAAGCTCAGCACATGAGGGAAGATTAAAGTCATACTGCACTCTAGCGGTGACAGCCTGACACAACAGCCACCCCTAACCAACGGTGATTAGTCAGGGGTGGGTCATCTGAGCAGAAGGCCGGTGGTTGGCCTGTGCTTTCACAAGTATCTCAGTGTATCCATCAGAGTGTGTGTGTGCACGTTAGGCTAAGAGAGTGCTCCAAGTGCTCGAATCGAGTGAAAAAGCATTAAAAGAACCAGCACATTTACCAAACTGCTCTTTGTACAACCCTGACTGTCCAGATGAACTCGGCAGCTCCATCATCATAATGTTCATTATAACCATGCCAGTGTTCAGACTCTCTGGATCCTGCTATTGTGCGCTGTATTTGGAGCTTCCTGCGCTCTGCCTGTTTCAGTAACATGTCAGTCAGAATGTCTGAGATGGTGAAATGATGGCGTTCGCTGTATTGACACTGATGCTTAAACACTAAAGAGGAATCGTACAGAGCTACAGCCACAGTCACTCAAAGCCCTTTTCCATTAGTACCTACTTGGATCATGTCGATGTGACTCAAACTATTACGACTGCCACCCAACGCGCGGGGGGGTCGGTGTAGCCACAGATCTTGTGATGACATTTGTATGCGACATGAACACCACGACAAAGGAACACGTCAAGGCTCAATGTGTGTCACACTCTGCATTTCCCCACTGCTGTGCTTTAAAAATGGTGGCAGTTTCTCTCATGACGTGTCGAGTGATGTCCCGACTGGCCAATCGTTGGCATGCGGTCTGCTGACATCACATTTTCAGATCACTTGGGACCCCAGGCAATGGAAAAGGGCTACAAGGCACAAATCTAACCAGGAAGAACTAACAAAGAAACTGAGGAGTGATATGGACCAGACAGGGGCACAAATACTGAGCAGAACCAGTGTATTTATGGCAGTCCTGATTGCTTCACGTTCATATCTCACTGTGTTCAAAGAACGCTGCTGAGACGGAGTCGTGAAGTCTGTTTTCAGTGGTTTCATTACAGTATTTCAGCCACGTCCAGTGCAAACAGAAGGAGACAGGAAACAAGTTAAAAGGAAGATAAGAGGAGGAAACTGCTTTCAGCACAATCACTTACTGATCAACAGAAAGCCACTGAGAAACCAAACCAAGATGGCCGACAGGAAATCAAAAGGAGAAAGAAAAATAAAAACCAAAACAGAAATGGAGATGTTAGATTAAAAAATGATCAAAGAAGCAGAAGCAGGGACGAGTGGAGGTCCAACCTGACACGTAGCACACACTCTTGCATTCTGCGTGCGTTACCTGGTTGGCGTAAGCATGTGTGAGCGCCGTGTGGTTCTTGCCAGGGCTGTACGTGGGCCTGTATTTGTACATAGTGGGAGTGGGAGGGGCCTTGTTCAGCAAACTGCACTCTGGAGGGTGGAAAGAGAAACAAGATGAGCACAGAATCTCCTTCATGTGCACTGAGCACCATTAGCATAGAAGAGCTATAGTGAATGCAGAGTTTTATGTTTGGACACCCTGCATGATGATACTAGCACCGCTTCTTCTGACAGCTAACAGCCCTTCAGGTTTTGTGAGACTTTAGTCCGTCCTTCTGCAAAAGGTCTTGGGGTGTCCTGCATGCGCTGCTTTGAAACATTGTCCAATATTCTTGGATCAGAGGTGTGTGAGGTCTTCGTGAGGTGCGTTTAGGATCCTTCTCCTCGTTTTTAACCTTCTGTTCATTTACAGAGACGCTGTCACCAGCGCTCGTTTCAAAGCTCAAACCTCTGACGATGAATTCAGAGATTTCATCATATTAGTGCAACACAGCTGCTGTTTTTAATGATACTATGAAGTAAGACATAGTATCCCACAAGCAACCCTCTGCTGCTTGTGGGACTCTAAATGTTCACAGTACTGGCAGGGAGCTGGGGATACTGGAGCCCATCCCAGCTGTCAACACAGACAGACAGCCACTCACCTCCACATCCAAAATCACCAATTAACGTAATCTCCTCCATGACAGTGTATCCACGCAGCCACAGGGATTCGAACCCAGGACCCTCGTGGTGTGAGGCACCAGTGCTAACCACAAGCCTCCCGATGAGGATAAATATTAAGTCCTTTGAGTGTGGGTTCTCAAACCTTTGTATGAAACTATATGTTGAACAGGAAGCAGACAAACTGCAGCAGAGAGAGTAAGAGCCAATCACCCTCTGTGTTTCCTCTGGTAATTCCTGGGTAGCGGAGCTCTGGTTTAGGAGGTGGTGGTGGCTCAGCGTCACAGGACTGGCTCTCCATCATTTCCAGACTGGACTTTGACTGGAAAGAAGAAATGCGAGCATTAGAGACAGAAAGTGACAGAATTACCCATCTGTTGGTGAAATACAGACATTCTGTGACCAAATCCGAACAGAAAAGTAGAAAGAAGCCTGGGGTCACACCCAGATGGACTTTTGCTGGGTGGTGTGAGTAGGGATGGGCATCGAAACCCGGTTCTTGTTGAGAACCGGTTCCCACTGTTTCAATTCCTTGGGATTGTTTGCCATTTTTGCAAACGATTCCCTTATCGGCTCCAGTCGCCCCGAATGACGTCACCACGTTGTGGAGCATCATTTACCTGGCAGGAAACACAGCGGCTCAAACGCTCAAAAGTTTGGTTATACTTCACGAGAACGGATGACAACAGGGCAACTTGCAATACTTGCAAAGCAGATATTTCATGTAAGGGAGGAAACACTACGAATATGCAAAAGCATTTGCTCACAAAACACGCGATGACCTTAAATGAATGTCGTGTTTTTAATTCTGGACTCGTGAATCTCAACCCAGCAGCAGCGGTAACGTTTGCACGTCCTCTCCCGTTAATGCGGCAGGTAAATAATCAACAACAGTGCATATTATGTTAGCCCGATCTGCCTTATTACAAACCTGCCATTACTGTGCGTTTAGTGACCATGATGAGTCGGAATCGTGAAAATCTTATCAGTACCCATCTGTAGGTGTGAGGCTGTAAGAAACTTTATGTAAACTTTGTCCATGTGCAACTTAAATGAAAATGTTCCTGACTGTAACACAGGCAGAGCCAAAGGTCAAAGACTGTGTGAAAGAACAAATTATTCATCCATCTCCTGCTGCTTATCCGGGTTTGGGTCACGGGGCAACAGCAGCAGAGAAACTCAGCCTTCCCTCACCAGCCACCTCCTCTAGCTCATCCAGGAGGACACTGAGATGTTTCCAAGCCAGCCAAGTGATATATTCTCTACAGCAAGGCCTCCTCTTAGTAGGACATGCCTGGAATACCTCACCCAGGAGGCATCCTAGTCAGAAGTCCGAATAACCTCAGCTGGCTCCTTTCCATGTAGAGGAGCAGCGACTCTCAGGCTACGTCCACTCGTACACGGGTATTTTTGAAAACGGCGATTTTCCGTTTTCATCTTAAAAAATAATCCCGTCCACACATAAAGGCAGAAATGAAGGAAAACGCTGCTATGAACATGCCAAAGCAGCAGGTGGCGCTAGATTCCTAACCGTGCAGAAATGTTGGCCAATCAGAAGTCTAGAAGCCTCGGTGGGAAAAAGTAAGCAAAGCTGCGGCATAGAAGCAGAACCGAGTCGTATGTGTGGAGGGACAGTAACTGTGTGTATATGTAAGCATTTAAACACTGCAGAGAGTAGAATTAACAGTAACAGTATTGTAGAAATTCATTTCACCGAAACAATAACGTGGCGCACAGTGTGATGTCACAAAAGGCGCACACCTTTGACGCTGCGTTTTCTCCGTTTTTCTCGTCCACACATAAACGCAAAAACTGAGTTTTAGAAAATATCCACCCTGGCCGGAGTTTTTAGAAATCTCCGTTTTCCGTGACCGAAAATGCTGTTTACGCCGGGCACGTGTGGACGTAGCCTTGAAGGGAAACTAATTCCTGACACTCTGATCCACAACCTCATTCTTTCGGTCACTAAACAGAGGCTGTGCTAAATTGACAGCTTCCCTTTCATGCTCATCTCTCGCTTCACCACAACAGATTGGTACAGCATCTCCATCACTGAAGACACCGCCCCAATCTGTCTGTAAACCTTGCATGCACTCTCCCCTCGAGATACTTGAACTCCTCCACCTGGGGCAGTAACTCATCCCTGACCTGGAGTGGGCGCTCCAGTCTTTAGTGGCTGAGAACCATGGTCTTGGACTTGGAGGTTCCTGCTGTCATTCCCTCCACTTTACACTCAGCAACAAACGACTCCAGTGCAAACTGGAGGTCAAAGGAGGCCAAAGGAACCTCATCCTCCGCAAGAAGCAAAGATAAAATCTTGCAGCCAACACTGTGGAGACCGCTTGACTATGCCCAGACACTCTATAAAAACTATGAAAGGGTCTGTGACAATGTTGAATGGCTAGAGCCACACTCCACTTGGCCTGCCAGTACCTGTCAGCTGCCTGTGGACTCCCAATAAGATTCCTCCTTCAGCCTGACGGCTCACTTCACCTCCAGTATTCACCATCTGGTTCTGGCACTGCCGCCACGAGAAGCACCGAGGATCGTGCAGGCCCCATTCCTTTCAGTAGCCTAAGCAAGAGGTGTGGAGCATGGTCCACTCGGACTCCGTGTCTCCCTGAGGAGAACCTCTGCCTGAGGTGTAAGTTGAAGATCTTGCTGACTGGGGCGTCTGTCAGACATCCTCAGTTTTGGTCTCCCAGGTCTGTCAGCAGTGACAGCGTTTCTGCGTCCAAGCCATGGCCACAGCTCTGATATACGTTTACGTACGATTACAAAATCAATCATCCACCTGCGACTAGAACAAATTATTCCATCCATTTCCTAACAAGTACAATACTTGCAGGTCTTTAGCAGTTTCTTACAGCAACACAAAAACAAAACTAAACAGAAACAAGATAAAATACAAACAACACCAAGAAAAAGGTGCAGCAAACAATAAAAACCCAAACTCAATAAATAGGACCCCGTTTTTGCATCCTTAGCTCTGCAGCACGCAGCCTGATGGATGTGGTTGGGTTTTTACTGCTGTGACCTTACAGGATTTCTGCCTGTTGAATTTCAAACAGCTTTTAGAGCTCTCGCTGCCATCTGGACCTGCCTATATGCAAACTTATCAAGTGCAGATTTGAATGAGAAGCACAGCTCCCTTGCATAACCCTTGTTTATTACCGGCAGGCTGAAGCAGCCAGCACAGCACAGTTTGTGGCACGTTAGCTTCACGAGCACCTTTGCTGCACCTCTTACCCTGTGCAGATCTCCCTGTATGCCATTGTCCAGTATCTTTGCAGCCAGCTGGGCCTCTGTCAGCTGTGGCCGAAGAAAAGGAGGCTGCAGACTCACACTCTGTGCACACTTTCTCCTGCCCAGATACCTGCGGAGAGCATTCACATCAGTACAGTGCTAATGATTGGTATCAAATCCAAATTCCTCTTAATCCTACATCTGATCACTTTCAACACTAACACCAAAGCAACAGCTCACAGATTGTTTAGTTTCTCACCAGCTGTTTCTGTTATTACACTATTCAGTGGCCAGTTTTAAGAAATTCATTTTAAAAACAGGATGAGCTACAGGGTAATGCTCTCGACACTCGACAAGAGAGTCCAATAAAAAGGGGAAACAAAGAACGGACCTGGGTGCCTGTGAGCTGCAGAGGACATGAGAGACATTCTTCCAACAGCCATTGGTGAAAGGGTTAACACCTCCTCTGAACTTCCCCGTTACCTGGAGACAGACACGTCACAAAAACTTACATGGAGAATATAACAATGCGGGGAGGGGGGTGGGGGGTGGGGTTAAATGGCTGTTAACCTGTATCCACTTTCAAATTAATGCACTCAGTAGGACGTGAGGACCGTTTGAAGGATAACCACCGTCTCTCTGCCAGGAAAACAAACATCCTTCCCTATGCCACAGTGCACAGTGGAAGGGCCAAAGAGGACGTTTTTCCTTGCCACTGTCACCGTGGGGTTGTCTGATATTTGGGGTTCTCTGTCTGTGATCTCTACCTAATATAAAGTGTCTTTAAACAACCGTTGTTACAAATTGGCACTATATAAATAAGACTGACCTGAACTGAATGAGCTAACTCCTGGGTTCCTGGTGTACATGTGTGCAACACTGACTTCTACTTACTTGTTCGTTGGTCGTCCTGCCTCTAGCCACAAGGACTATGTGGAAGCCAGTGAGGCCAGCGACAGGGATGAAGAACAGGCCTGCGACACACATTACTGCGAGCCTGAGAGCACGGGTGGGGGGTCAAGGACCTTAGCATCTTAAACATTACATTCAACAGATCAAGGCCTATGGAGAGCAGTGATGGACAAAACAACATGTGGTGTGTGTGGGGCGAGCAAAGCCAGAATGTACTCCTGTCCTAGGCCAGTTTATGCAGATTCGTGCGTTTATATCGTGTGTTTTCATTCTCATTCAAAGATCAGATTGGGTGGGGTTGGACCATCTTTTCTTAGGAAGCTACGTGAAATCTTCCCACGCCACAGTGGGGGAAAAAAAAAAAAAAAAAAAGAGTGCCTCATTTAAACAACCTGACAGTAACTCAGCAATGTAAAACCAGATGAGAGTACCAGATCCACGAGACATGAAAGGATACGTGACAATGGCGTGCAGGCGGTCAATGTTCTGCCGATGGTAGAGGATGAAGAGCAGCCCAAAGCCAAACACAGCCATGATGTGGGCTGTCAGAGACAGCAGGAAGAGAAAGAAGTAGCGGTAGTTTCTCCTGCCGATGCAGTTGTTCACCCACGGACAATGATGGTCGAAGTCCTGCAGAGTCAGGGGGACATTTAAGACACCGTCAGAGGAGGCTGAAATAGGAATGCAGCCATTAAGAAGCATTATTTCCATGCACCACCTTTCCTGTCTAACCTCATTAAGTCCTCAACAGATACACAGAACTGTCATCTGCAGGTTGGGAATGTGACATACTTTCACCAGAATACTCTGATTACAACTCTCCCATGTGATCCCAAGAGAAGAGGCTTGAAATATTGTACAACTGCATGTTCAGAGGAAGGTCACAATATCAACAACTGTTTAGTCCTGAGATCAGAGATCTTTGGTCATCTGCTGATACAAACACGGATCCAACACCTGGACTGCTGCAGATGAGCAACGCAGATTACCTTTGAACCTGGAACATTCAAATAGATTCAGACAAATGCAGAACAGAGCCTGGGACGGACTGCCAGTGCTCTATCATGGAAACCCTGTAAACGACTGACTGTCTGTTGGCAGCATGCCACTTCCTGGGTTACACATGCACACTCACACAGAGCACTAAGGAGTAGGGATGGGTACCGGTATCCGGTGCCATTATGGTTCTGACATAAACGGTAGTAACCAGACCGAAAAGCAGCGCACATTTCGCTGCTTTATTTCCCCTGAGATGTCATACACTTTGGATTCCAGCCAATCATTTTACCTCTGCAAGCGTAGTAGGCGGGCCCAGGTACGTACGTTCTTTTAGAGCAGAGCTACAGATTAAAAACGCCCAAGGTGAAGCGGTCAAAGTCTGGCTGTACTTCACAGCAAAAGATGCAAACTCAGCAGCAACAAGTGCTTTAAGCTGATACTGTGATACTGTCAAAGGAGGCAACACCTCGAATCTGATGAAACACCTGGCGACGCATAGCGTTTTTTTAAAAGAGCACATCTACTGTGGGTGTGGTAAATCTCCCTTAGCGAGTTAGCGCGGATCGCCCGTGCGTGGGGCTGGACCGTGCTTATCATTTTGCAGAAAAAAAGAGACTGCTAAAAATAAAAACACGAGAGCTTTTTGGACAAAGTTTGTGCTCTCCATTCTTTAAGCACCAGTTTGAGCACCGGCACCGTTTCAAAAGTACCGGTTTGGCAGCAGATAAAACCTAAACGATACCCATCCCTACTAAGGAGCTTGCAAAGAAAAGCGTCTGGACTTCTTTAAGTTGCTTGAAGACGTTTCACCTCTCATCCGAGAAGCTTCTTCAGTTCGAGGGTCAAATGGTGGAGAGTCCCAGATTTAAACCCTGTGGGAGTTTCCCCCCACAGAGGGACAAAAGGACCCCTGGTGATCCTCTACCTAATCACACGAGCTAAGGTGTGAAAGCAGGTGTAGGTCACAATCAGCCAAGGTTTCGGATGAGGTCATTGTGAAACCTGGCCCCACCCTATCATGTGATTTCCTGAGGTCAGATGGCCCAGGATGTGAGTGGGCGTTAAGGCGTCTGGGAAGGATCTCACCACTGGATTATAGATGGCAGACAGTTGGTGTCGTAAGCCCCGCCTCTGTTCAAAGATGGTCGCTCACAGTGGACATAGATGCTTCTTTCACTCCTCTTTCAAACCATCTGTCCAAAATGTGAACATTGGCATCCTTGAAAATTGAGTTTCCCTCTTGGTGAGTTACTCCCACAGACCTTAGACTGTGATGAGCTGGATGACTGAGAACCTTCACAGACATATTGCACAGAGCACACAATCCCAAGGTCAGCCATATTTGATTTTGGCCTGGCAACCAGTTCTTTACTGGATTAAGGACAGTGTGATTTTCTCCTGTTTGTCACTGTAACTGGAGAAAGAGACAGTGAGTGCTGGCTTAACGTGGAACGCTGCTAGCTGCATGTTTCACTGCAGCTCTCTGCCAATGGGGGAAAAACATGTAGCTGACGCTCAGAGAGGAGTCGATCGGTGGATTTAGGTAGTCAGCACATCACACCGGTGTGCCCAAATAATGTTTCCTGGCTTTTAAAGCCTATTCGTCGTCAGGTTCTGTTCCACACACAGTTACTTAAGAACTTAAACTCGGCTCAAACGTCATGTTGACACACCTGCAATGACACCTCTAAATATTTAAACTGCAATCGGCACGAGAGGTGCCATCATCATCTTCAGCTTGTCCTCTGCAGTAGAAGGCTGCAGTGTGAACATATCAGGCCATTTAAGATTGTGCACTGAGTTTAGAGTCATGTCTCTGAGACAGCGAACAGATAGAGGTGCGTCACTGCTGTCTTGCCTGATGATGGACACGAGGCAGCCATTCTGTGGAAACCATTAGCAAACACGTATGTAGCCTGAGAGGCCCATCAAGACCATTTTCACTGGCTTAGCATCAGCTACAGTTTGGCTACACACGTGCCCAGTGGAAGGAGTGTAAGTAAGGAGTAGATACTGAAACATTTTCAGGTCCAAAACTGCAGTAAACTCCTGTTACAGGTCGTGCTTGAGCTGGAGTACCGTGTTATTCAAAGGACGACTACAGGCTGTCCAACTCGTTTGCACCCATCAACACTGACACTCCTCCTTCCATCATACACTAACAGGACAGCTGCAGAGCAAAGACATGTCCTTGAGTTACATCTTCTAAACACATCTAAAGATTTATAACAATGATGATAACCACATGCCAAAACCAGCCGGGCGAGGGTTTGAAAGTGTGAAAATCACAGAGCACGTGTGTTGTGGACACGGCTCACTAACCACAGACGCATACAATGATTCAGACTGTTTCAGATCAAACTGGGCTGTTTATAGTGCAGGCTTACTCAGCGTGCAACATTCAGACTGTTCATATGAAGAATAAATGAGTAAATGTAAAAAGTCAAACACACCTCAACACAGTTGTCACAGACAGAACAGTGGGAGCAGCGTGGCGGCCTGTAGAAGCGGCAGGTTGAACACCACTTCATCCTGACCTGGATCCCTCTGATCTCCACCGTCTTGTACAGTGGAGCGCGGAAATCGTCTTCTTTGTCCTCGTCCTCCTCGGCTGCACAGAGAACACACACAATCCTAAAACTGACGATCTATTGGTCAAAAGTGAGACAGTGAAAGTGCCAAAGCTCGCAGCTGCCCACTCAGTCCACCCGAGTTTGACCGTAGGCGTCCACGTTCAAATGATGGACTACAAAGAAGGTTTCAGTCTGTAGAAACTATTTACTCTTTCATAGCAACTGTTTTTTACAGTTTCAAACAAGCCAGTCGTGTGGAAAGGGTCACGGGTCGCCTCTCCGTGTCAGTCAAACAAAGGGCCCTCTGACCCCTCGGTATTTTAACAATCCTGTGACTACACTGAAACCTCATCATCTCATATTTCGTGTCAGACTTTTCACCTCAGACTCAGATCAAAAGAAATAAAAAACAAAACAGAAATGAATGTAAAATATAATGTAAATTCACTGGTGTTGGGTTGCCTAGGAACACACATTCTGATAAGAGGCTGCTCTGACATGAGCCAGAGATAGCTAGCTAAAAACACAGAGGACTGCAGTTAAATAAAAAAGCAGAGCGTGTGACTGAACGCATGGACAACTGGGTGGACGGAAGTTCTGAACTGTGGGGATCCTAGCAGAGAATCCACAGTGTGGAGAGCTAATCCCACCAAATAAAGAGTCAAATCCAGAACAGCAGCGTGGACGACGGGGCGAGGCGACCGCATGCAGATGTGGACAACACGAACGGTTTTTGTAGCCAGCTGTGAGGCCAGTTTTAAAATGTTTAGTATAACTAACAACACACGTTATCCAAAACTCATAATGTTTATGTTCCGTAATAATTACATTATTTTATCTGTTAGCTGTTGTTGTGTTCACCATAATGATCTAAATGATAACAACTAATCAAACCTAAAAACCGTGTCAAAGCTTACTTTACATGAGGAGAATCGGATTAAAATGAACACGCGACCTTAAATGATGCCTGCTGCTAAACTTCACAGCTCCACTGTATCTATCTCAATAGTATGAACAGACCTCACACCACAATGAGACATCCCAACGACTGAGCCGCGGCACGCTTCCTGTGCAGCGCGCCTCACTGAGGTGCTGCTGCGCTCTGCAGCTTTAATCCATCACTTCATCCAAGTCCTGCCTGTTCGACACAACTTACCTGTTTGGTGACACCCAGCATTAAAGGCATTCATTCAACCATCCGTGCACTCACCTCGGGGGAAGATGCCAGGGTCCATGAATGTGGCCATACAGAAGTTAGCCAAAACAAAGAGGAAGATGATGCCATTGTAGATGGGGATGGCCACTGAGAAACGCTCTGAAAGCCACGGACACCTGAAACAAGACCAAGCCTCACGTTGGAGATGTCCAAACAAATGCATTACAGAACTGTTAGAGCTGAGTGTCGTTAAACGTGAGGCTGCGGTCTTTGTAGCAAAGCTGCAGCACCATGTGTTTTCTAAGGAAAATGTTTATAAAGGAGCTGTTCTGCTAACTTCCACTATTTGTCTATTCTTGGATCTATCAGAACAGCACCCTGGTGTGCTCCTGCAGGGATCGATCGATAGATAGATGTTCACTATTTTAATTACAGATTATATCAGTAAGGAAGCTGACTAAATATTAACTGATAACTCATGGCAAAGGGGTGGGATTAAATAAGTGTTTACTTCTTCCCACTCACTTTCAACATGTCAGGGCTCGCAAAATCGCTAGCCCGATGTCCCGGGGCTAGCGATTTTTCCAGTCGGGCTACCAAAATCTATCTCTGCCCTGCCCGTTGGCCTATCGTAGGAAGGAAAAATATATGTCAATGCTTTTGCATTCTTTCAGAAATGTAGCTGGGTAATTATGTCATTGGCATCGGTGAGCCACTGTCAATATGTGACATATTGAAGTCGCGTTTGAATTTGCGCTTGTTTTTTTGCTTTCACTTTGCAATCAGCACTGATCTGTGAGTGATGATAATTTGTGCACCAATTCCTCTGACATCGTCTTATCAATCGTTAGCTTACTATGCAAACATGACAAGTGAAATCTCCCGCAGCTTAAACATGTGAGAGGTTGATCGCGCAGAGAATCGCTGAGCTTATGTGAGTCCGTGTGTAAAAGCAGCAGGATTTATATTTTAGTTCTGCTGAGCCAAATAAGACAGGTCGGGGTGAAGAAGTGACAGCCAAAGAAAAGCTTACCACAAAACGGAGAAGTTATGACAAATCAGACTATGAGGCAAAAAGAAAGTGCAGCTTTATGGTTTCATGGACAAAAGAATTTCTGTGGCTGCAATATGACGAGCTAAATAACCAGGGCTGCACATAAGTGGTCCGCAGGTGTGCATTCGCTGTCAAAATAAAAAAGATAAGAAGTTGCAACGCGTGTTTGCGTACATAAGATTTTCTGGAGGAGGACAGACATTTGTTTAGAACTCTTAAAGATGTCAAGAAGCTCCTTTAAGCAATTACTGTGATGTTCCTCCACCTCCAAAGAAATGTCAGAAGGAGTCCAAACCACAAAAGAAGCAGGTATTCTCGGAAAAGTGGTTGCAGGAGGTGAGCTGGCTTCAAACAAATGATGAACGCACAGAGATGTGGTGCAGAATGTGCCGTGAAAATCCCACTCTAGGACAAAAACAGCCTTTTATATGGACGCAAACGCGCGCTGCAACTTCTTATCTGGTGCGCGTCTTTTATTTTGACAGCGAATGCGCACATGCGGACCACTTATGTGCACCCGTGTAAATAACATAATGTTCTGCCGGGTGTGTTGTTGGTTTTCTCTCGATTTCTGAACTGACAAGCGCCTTTGTTACTGGGACCAGTTATTTTAACTCATTCACTGCCAGCCATTGGCAGTGAATGAGTTAAACCCATTGACTCATACACTGCAATTGACGGCTATAGACGTCAATGGCAGTGAATGAGTTAAGAAAGGCCCCCATTAGAACCCATGAGAAATGCAAGAAATGCATTATTGCTCAGTCTGCAATATCTTTCCCAGAACAAACACCAATTGCAAATAACAAACTAAAAATAAACCTGAAAATCTGTTTAGAACAGCGTACTATGTTGCAAAGAGTGAACGACCACTGGCACAATGCAGCAGTCTGTGCAAACTTCAAAAAGCAAACGGCCTCGATCTTGGTTCCACTTGTCTCTTACCGTGACTTCAGTGGAAATGTCAGATTCAGGATCTGACACAGACTGATTCATGTCCTACACAGTTCTTACAAGTTCATAGAAACTTCTGTTCAATTAGAACCAAGTGTTTGAGTTGATGATTGTAATTTTTATACAATGTTGTAATTTGTGTTTAAACTATTTTTGATTGATGTTTTGTTTCCGTTACAATATTATACATTAAAGTATAATATTGTAACGGAAACAAAACATCAATCAAAAAATTGCTCTCTTTTTTTTTCGGGCTACTTACATTTATTTTGGGCTAAAACTGACGAGTCCCTGCCCGAAGGGCTACCAGGGGTTTTGAAAGTTTGCGAGCCCTGCATGTAAATGAATCAGAACAGTAGCAATATTGAAAAGTATTGACTTTTGTATAGTATTTTTTTCTCTCTTATTTTCTTTACTACATGTACCTGTATATTGTTTACATGTTTGAAATAAATGAACAAACAATAAAGAATAAACCACTCTGGATGCGAGTGGTCCAGTGCTGGACGCCTTTGAAAAACAAAAGCAACATGAATTATGTGATCCTGGATGGTAACAATCATGATTTTAAAATCTGGATCTTTCTGATCCTGAACTTGTGTGGGGCGTTTTTGTTTTTTGTTAGTTATTAGACACTGGGATCATAAAAAGACCATCTCCATTTTAACTGTCATACACGGCAACATGACAGAATACAGCAGGGGAACAAAGAGTGGCAGACCAGATGATGAGCTTTTGTCAGGGTGACAGATGTTGGCCTATTTTCTCTTCACTAATCTGATGCACAGAGCTGACTGACCACCATAATGAGCCCCCCTCTCCCACGCACGCACGCCAATCTGACATATTCATGTTTCTCCTACAGAGGACACACGCCCACTATTTTTTCCTCACACTTCCTGACACACGTGCACACCAGAGTGAGGTGTTTGCAAGATTACTGATAATAGTCTGTAACCTCATTGGCTTAGCATTCTCACACTCACAGAGTCTGCTTACCCCCCTAAATGTATGCTATCATGTGTGTGGCAGGTAAGTGAACCTGTTGGGAACATCCTGGCGAGTTAAGGGGTTAATGTCAACAATGAATTGGGGGTGAGGTTGCTCAATACTCCCATGGTCCTTTTGTTCCCCTCTGGCATCACCAGTGGACGACAACATTCCCACCATGTAGCAGGGGAGGTTATCCACCCTCCACAAAGCACACAACGTGCACATGGCACAGTGTTTATAGCTTTGGGACAAAAACCACCAGTGGGATAAAATAAATACATACTGGCAGCTAGTGCTAGCCCTCAGACTCCTACTAGATACACCGATGGGATCATTTCAGTGGCCGCCCAGCAGCCAATGACTCCATTGGCCTTTTACAGGTAAGAGGCAAAAATGGAAACAAGTGTCTCTGCAGATGCACCGTCACACTACAGTGGAGCACTGAAGTACATCACACACAAAATTCCTCTGCTTTCTTTTATTTGATGATGATAGACCAGTGCCAGCCACACACACACACACACACACACACACACACACACACACACACACACACACACACACACACACACACACACACACACACACACACACACACACACACACGTTTTGTGTGTCTGGGCAGGAGGAAACCGTACCAATGCAGATTGAAATTATCATCATCATTATAATACAGTGTTGTTATAGTCATAATTATTATTATTAAAACTAGAATGCATTAGAGGAGCAGTGAAATTGAAATGGTCTGGACTGGCGAGCTACCACTGCTTACTTTGACCATCAATGATTTGTGACGCGGCGTCCATCAGCACAACCCTAACTGGACGTGCTGGGCCTCATTCATTAACGTGTGCACAGAAATGTTCTCGCTCTGCACGCACACGTAAACCAACAGCTGTGTTCGTGAAACCTGCTCATCACCAACTCTGTTCCCACCACCATGGATATGCTAGTGAGTGAGAATCATTCTGAGTGGATCGTCTGTGGTACTGGCAGTATTTAGCTACGTGCTGTGGCTCAGGTACAAAAAAGAAGAAGAGTTTGAATCAAAGTTGATTATCGAACAAGATTAAGTGTCGGGCTGGGCGTCGTCACTGATTTCTACCACTGATCCAATTCTGATTCACAAGCTCCCGATTCGATTCAGAAATATTATAACTCTGATCATTTATCAGTACATGTCCACATTTTTGTATCTGTGTATACAAACAAAGCTGACGCTGTGAGACTTCAGAGGTGTGAACATCACAGCAGATGTCTTTGTGTCAAAGGAACTGAGGATAAAACATGAAGGAGATTTTCCTGGCCTGGCTTTTATAGCAGATAATAAATCCACCAATCAACATCTGAACATTAGCTGATGCTGCTGAAGAGAAGCGGAGCAAAGTTACAGAGTTTGATCAGAGACACAGCTGAGAGTTTGTAATTTGGTATAATTTTTAAAAGTTTACATTTCTTTGACAACAGTAGGCTGATGCTTAATAAGCAGAGAGTAATGCAGAAACAGATCTGAGGCGGGAAACTGTTCTTGAAGTACAGAGAGAGCTGTGCAGGAAGTGTGATTTTATCGTGGTGGAAGCAAAACAGCAAAGGTCAGAGATGACGATGCTTATCAAACATGAAGTGTAGTTTGGATCTCCTTTTGCTGCTGGTTCAGTCAGTTTTAGTCGGAGTTACTCAACCTGCAGCATCAGAATCTGTGAGATGTCTGCGTTCAGCACCCGACGTGTCCACGATCCACGCTGTGGACTCCGTGGACTACCGGCGCTCATTTCCTGTTTTAGCTGTTCGCCGGTTGTTGACGTAGTTTTGTGAGCTTTAAGCTGAGATTCTGGCATTTCTGACAAAATACATTTATATTTAAAAATCGATTCAGGATTTAATGAATCGATGTCACTTTATTCAAACTAAAATCGATTTTTAAACCCGCCCCTTATTCACTGACCACCTGAATGAAGAGCAGGCAGGAAGCAGAAGATTAAAGACCAGTGCTCCCAACATTCATAAGAAGAGGAGCGACTCTGGTTTTATATGTTAAACATTAGGGAGGAACACATGAGCATGAGAGTGTGAAATGGTTGGTAATCCTGCTGAAGCAGAACAACACGGCCGCTCTTTGGAACATGTTACAGGTATGCACTCCGTTTACATGTGATAGTCACATTTGACTTAATTACTCACGTACGGCTGGAAAAGACACTTTAAAATGTTCATTAGTTTAAGTTAAACAATGACTTTTGGCTCCCAGGTTGCTGCATGAAATATTCATGCTCAGTTTGTGTGCACTCGTTTGTCTATTTGCCTAACTTTTAATGTCAGAGAGAGTGACATACGTGCCACAGGGTGCTGAAGAGTTTAGAAAAGAGTTTTAAACCTCATGTTTGGTCATAAATGAATCTCTACGTCCTGCATGTGCAGCCAAAACCAAATGTAATGATTGCATCTGATATTTTCATCATAATATAACTAATTAACGCATTTACACAAATTAATCTGCCATCACAGTCAATGCGATTAAAAATTTTCACACATTTAACGCATCTGGAGTGCAGAATGCCTCAAAATCCCTGAAATGTTTCTGTCAGCGCATTTCATGCAGTTTGTCCAAGTACAGTTACCTCCCCACATGCCCGACTGGGCAATAGGTCTGGTAGTGACGGGCAACTGAACCAATCAACTCAGTAGGAAGATGATAAACGCACATCAGCCCTCTCGATTGGACATTTGAGCATTAAAACAAATAAGACGGAACAGTCGGCTGATATAAAGTATTATGCACATTGTGCAAGAAGGAATTTTCTTTTCACCGAATCACTTCCAGCTTAAAATATCACATTGACACGAAGCACACGTTAGCCGGGGATGCTGCTAGCACTTTGCGACAAACCACTCAGGGAGCATCGGGGACTCAGTAAGTCTACCTCGGACACTGACTGACGCCAAGTGGATCGCAACAAACTGCAGACGTGTTAATATCACTGAGAACAGGCGCTTTACACAGCTTTGGTTTAGGGCTGGGCGATATATCGAGGTTTTTAAAAAAATATTGATATATTTTCATACGAGATATAAGATGTGACAATATCCTTCATATCGATATAGTCTATGTTACGTTATAATTATACTTGTGGAGCCACAAGTTTGCCTCTCTTTCGTCCACTTTTGTCTCTACGCAACGTTACTGAGCCTCGCCTCTCCTGCACTGAACACAACTCCCCCTTCTCCCCCATCGCTTCACCTGCAGGCAAGGACAAGATGGAGACGGCAAATCTCCGTTAACGAGTTACCGCGGATCGCCCCGTGCGTGGGGCTGGACGGCGTCAACGTGTTAGTGAGCTAACCGCGCTAACGACATGCATGGCCTAAAATCGACAGCGCGCCTTATGTATGAATTCTGGTTGTGCTTACTGACCGCAAACCGTTTTTATGTGATACATGGCGCTCAGCAATCTGTCAATAAATGTTTTAGTTCGACTTTGCTAAGCTACGGAGCTGCAGCGCTTGATGGATTGTCGGAGCATTACGGCTACCGTAGTAGTGATGTTTCGGTCGCGAACGAAACGGCTCTTAGAGCCGGGTCTTTGACGTGAGCCGGCTCCTTATTGGGAGCCGTGGGTTTTTTTTTTCTTTTTTCTTTCTCACCCTCCCTCTCTCTCTCCCTCTCGCACTTTTTTCCGCTTCACTCCGCATGCGAGCCGTGTGCTTTACGCTGGGCAGAGGGGGGAGGGGCGGTAGTTACACTGTTACACTCGCAGTAGCACAGAGAGAGAAAGAGAGCAGGGACAACAACGTCCCATTAGAAAGGTATAGTAATCATCCACAACTATTTTCAGTTGCAGGTGATAAAGGATTCAGAAAGTTTATTCATGCAGGTCCATATGACAGAGAATGTGCATCTTCTTTTTGTTTTCATATTGTAATTTATACTTAATTGTGTTGTGGTTTGCAGTGTTTTGTGTTGTTTCACTTTAAATTTGTTTAAAAGAAAAAAGCTGAAAATTTAAATAGTTAAAAGTTGAAATGTGAATAGTTGGTTTTTGTATTATATGATTTATTTATTACATTTTATGTAGAGTGGATAAATAAAAGTATATTTACGGTGGCCCCTAGAGACAAAGCACTACAAACTCCGCAGCAAAACACAACAGAAGTGCTCCAGGATGCTAGGGGGCAGTGTTGAGCTTTTGTTACCTAGTGGCTACACAAGCCAGCAAGTACCAACGACCGGATCTGGTGTGTGGTAGTAACAGGTAAATGAACCTTTTTTTTATTTTTTTTATTATTTGAATATATGTGAGTGCTTGTGTACAAATACACAAACAATACACACATGCTTTCAATTGTGTAATTTAAGTAGCTCTGTTTTGGAAGTTCAGTTAACGCTAGGGATGTGTTTTGGAGTTTGTACGTGCTTTGTCTCTAGGGGCCACCGCATATATTTATATATAAACATATATAAATAAAACCACTTTTTTTACATTAGTAATTCCTTTTGTGCATAATTTTATATTATTGTTAATAATAAATTAAAGCAAAGAACAACCTGAAGAGCCGGTTCGGAGCTGAAAGAGCCGGTTCTCTAAAAAGAGCCGGAAATCCCATCACTAGTAACCATGTCTCTTAACAGGTGCCATTTATGGTCCTTATACACACACAAAACAGTAATATTACGTTGAAGCGCTGGAGCACTTCTGTTGTGTTTTGGAGTTGGTACTAGACGCTTCTTTTGGGCTATATTCTCAGCAGCATATTAAACATATCAGGTCCCCATAAGGAGAATCCTTTGCTAACGGCTGTCTAAATGACTCGGGTAAAGTTTGTAGCATGCATGCTTGTTGTTTTTGTCTGCTTCCACTTGTCTTTGCACTAGGATGATGTCGGCGTAAATGTGCAGTCATATTCGTTGTGTTCCCACTAGTGCTGTCAGCGTTAATCTGAAATGACGTTAACGCCACAACACGGCAAATCTCCGTTAACAAGCTACCCCTGATCGCCCCGTGTGTGTGTGTGTGTATATATATATATATATAAATATAAAAACACCCAGCACGCCCCTGCGGGCGGTTTATCCTTCAAGCTCGGGTCCTCTACCAGAGGCCTGGGAGCTTGAGGGTCCTGCGCAGTATCTTAGCTGTTCCCAGGACTGCGCTCTTCTGGACAGAGATCTCCGATGTTATTCCCGGGATCTGCTGGAGCCACTCGCCTAGCTTGGGAGTCACCGCACCTAGTGCTCCGATTACCACGGGGACCACCGTTACCTTCACCCTCCACATCCTCTCGAGCTCTTCTCTGAGCCCTTGGTATTTCTCCAGCTTCTCGTGTTCCTTCTTCCTGATATTGCTGTCATTCGGAACCGCTACATCGATCACTACGGCCGTCTTCTTCTGTTTGTCTACCACCACTATGTCCGGTTGGTTAGCCACCACCATTTTGTCCGTCTGTATCTGGAAGTCCCACAGGATCTTAGCTCGGTCATTCTCCACCACCCTTGGGGGCGTCTCCCATTTTGACCTCGGGACTTCCAGGTTATACTCGGCACAGATGTTCCTGTACACTATGCCGGCCACTTGGTTATGGCGTTCCATGTATGCCTTGCCTGCTAGCATCTTGCACCCTGCTGTTATGTGCTGGATTGTCTCTGGGGCATCTTTACACAGCCTGCACCTGGGGTCTTGCCTGGTGTGATAGACCCCAGCCTCTATGGATCTTGTACTCAGAGCTTGTTCTTGTGCTGCCATGATTAGTGCCTCTGTGCTGTCTTTCAGTCCAGCTTTGTCCAGCCACTGGTAGGATTTCTGGATATCAGCCACCTCCTCTATCTGCCGGTGGTACATACCGTGCAGGGGCCTGTCCTTCCATGATGGTTCCTCGTCTCCCTCCTCTTTCTTGGGTTTCTGCTGCCTGAGGTATTCACTGAGCACTCGGTCAGTTGGGGCCATCTTCCCAATGTATTCTTGGATGTTCCTTGTCTCATCCTGGACTGTGGTGCTGACACTCACCAGTCCCCGGCCCCCTTCCTTCCGCTTAGCGTACAGCCTCAGGGTGCTGGACTTGGGGTGAAACCCTCCATGCATGGTAAGGAGCTTTCTTGTCTTTATGTCAGTGGCTTCTATCTCCTCCTTTGGCCAGCCTATTACCCCAGCAGGGTACCTGATCACGGGCAGGGCGTACGTGTTGATGGCCCGGATCTTGTTCTTACCATTCAGCTGACTCCTCAGGACTTGCCTGACCCTCTGCAGGTACTTGGTGGTTGCAGCTTTTCTAGCGGCCTCTTCATGGTTCCCATTCGCCTGCGGGATCCCCAAGTACTTGTAACTGTCCTCTATGTCTGCAATGTTGCCTTCTGGTAGTTCAATCCCCTCAGTTCTGACTACCTTCCCTCTCTTTGTTACCATCCGACTACACTTCTCCAGTCCGAACGACATTCCAATGTCATTGCTGTATAGCCTGGTAGTGTGGATCAGTGAATCGATGTCTCGTTCACTCTTGGCATACAGCTTGATGTCATCCATGTACAGGAGGTGGCTGACAACTGCGCCGTTCCGTAGTCGGTATCCGTAGCCAGTCTTGTTAATGATCTCACTGAGGGGGTTCAGGCCTATGCAGAACAGCAGTGGGGACAGAGCATCTCCTTGGTAGATCCCGCACTTGATGGTGACTTGTGCTATGGGCTTGGAGTTGGCCTCTAGTGTTGTACGCCACATCCCCATTGAGTTCCTGATGAAGGCTCTTAGGGTCCCATTGATCTTGTACAATTCTAGGCATTCCAGTATCCAGCTGTGGGGCATTGAGTCATAGGCCTTCTTGTAATCAATCCAGGCAGTGCACAGGTTGGTCAGTCTGGTCTTGCAGTCTCGGCTGATTGTTCTGTCTACCAGTAGCTGGTGTTTTGCGCCTCTGGTATTCTTGCCAATTCCTTTCCGTGTCCTGCTCATGTATTGACCCATGTGCCTGTTCATCTTAGCCGATATGATGCCTGACAGGAGCTTCCATGTAGTACTGAGGCAGGTTATTGGTCGGTAGTTGGAGGGGACCGGTCCCTTCTTGGCGTCCTTGGGGATCAGGACCGTCCGGCCTTCGGTTAGCCATTCCGGGTGTCTCTCGTTAACTAGCAGCTGGTTCATTTGTGCTGCCAGACGCTCGTGGAGTGCAGTCAGCTTCTTCAGCCAGTAGGCGTGAACCATGTCGGGCCCTGGTGCTGTCCAACTCTTCATACTGGAGACCCTTTCTTGGATATCTGCCACTGTGATGGTTACTGGACCCTGTTCAGGGAGGTCGCTGTGGTCTGCCCTCAGATCCTCTAGCCACTGAGCATTGCCGTTATGGGTTGCATCCTTCTCCCATATGCTCTTCCAGTATTGCGCCGTCTCCAGCCTTGGTGGTGCTGTTCTCTTATTGTTCCCTTGCCACTGAGAGTACACCTTTGCTGGTTCTGTGGAGAACAGCTGGTTTATTCTCCTGCCTTCTATCTCTCTGGTGTACCTCCTCAAGCGGCTGGCCAAGGCTGTGAGTCTTTGCTTGGAAGTTTCCAAGGCCTCAGGTATGGACAGCTTGCTGTATTTCTTAGGCACCTTATTTGTCGCACCTTTCTGCAACTCCGTTAGTTGGCTAACCTCCCTCCGTGCTACTTTGATCTTGCCCTCTAGCCTCCTTCTCCATGGAGGGTACTGCCCCTTGTCGCTGTTCAACTTGTAGCCAAGCATCTCACTGATCACTGCTGCCGTATTGTAGATCAGCTTGTTAGTGTCGGTAATCGTGGTTGTAGGTATTGCCCGTAGTGCTGCATTAACATCATCTAGCAGACCTTCTGAGGGTACTTCACGTAATCTTGGTAACCGGCTACGGGGGATCCAGGTTTCAAGCTTGGCCATGATCCTATTTTTCAGGTCAGTTCCTCTCGCACTCAACGATCCTTCTCCTATCGCACTTGGGGCTATGTACCCAATCTCGGGTGGGGGTGATGATATCTCCCCCCTGACCTGGCGTCCTGACTCCTCCTTGCCGTAGCATTTGTGTTGTACCTCGTCAATCTCTAGCTGTGAGAGCAGTCCCTTCTTTCGAATGTTGGAACACTGAGCTACTAGTTGTTTCGCCGTCATTGTGGATGTTGGGTATCGAAGAATCCATCCTATTCATGTACCCCCCTTCTTACGCAAGTAAGAAGGGGGGTACATGAATAGGATGAGGGGGCCTATGGATTCTTCGATACCCAACATTCTTACTTGCGTAAGAAGGGGGCCTGTTTTCGTCTCTTGCCCACCGATGCCTTCTTGTTCCAGTAGCCCACTTTTCGTCAGGGTGCCCTGGTTCCTCAACACCTGACGCGGACCTTGTTGATCCGGGCGACGTCCGAGCCGGCATGCCTTCATATTTATCTGTCTCGCTCATGTCTGCGGTAGGCTTGCTTAGCATAGGGGGTCTAGCCTTAGGACCCTTACTGGATACAGACGCCCCAGGCAGGAATCGAACTTGCGATCCTCTGTTCCAAAGGCGTGTAGTCTAACCACTACGCTATCCAGCTGCTTCCTAATATATATATATATATATATATAAAACACCCAGCACGCCCCTGCGGGCGGTTTATCCTTCAAGCTCGGGTCCTCTACCAGAGGCCTGGGAGCTTGAGGGTCCTGCGCAGTATCTTAGCTGTTCCCAGGACTGCGCTCTTCTGGACAGAGATCTCCGATGTTGTTCCCGGGATCTGCTGGAGCCACTCGCCTATATATATATATATATATATATATATATATATATATATATATATATATATATATATATATATATATATATATATATATATATATATATATATATATATATATATATTTTTTTTTTTTTTTTTTTTTTTAAATTTATTTATTTATTTATTTATATTAGGGGTGCAACGATACACAAAATTCACGGTTCGGTTCGATACTTTGGTGTCACGGTTCGATATTTTTTCGATACAAAAAAATGTTCATGCCTTTTTAATTTGTCATTTATTAAAATTATAAATATATATTTTAACTCAAAAGTACAGTTTTTAAATTTAACCCTAACCCTTGTGCGCGTTTTTTATTTTGACAGCGAATGCGCACCTGCGGACCACTTATGTGCACCCCTGGTTATTTAGCTCGTCATATTGCAGCCACAGAAATTATTTTGTCCATGAAACCATAAAGCTGCACTTTCTTTTTGCCTTATAGTCTCATTTGTCATAACTTCTCCGTTTTGTGGTAAGCTTTTCTTTGGCTGTCACTTCTTCACCCTGACCTGTCTTATTTGGCTCAGCAGAACTAAAATATATATACTGCTATTTTTACACACGGACTCACATAAGCTCAGCGATTCTCTGCGCGATCAACCTCTCACATGTTTAAGCTTGCTGCGGGAGATTTCACTTGTCATGTTTGCATAGTAAGCTAACGATTAATAAGACGATGTCAGAGGAATTGGTGCACAAATTATCATCACTCACAGATCAGTGCTGTCATTGCAAAGTGAAAGCAAAAAAACAAGCGCAAATTCAAACGCGATTTCAATATGTCACATATTGACAGTGGCTCACCGATGCCAATGACATAATTACCCAGCTACATTTCTGAAAGAATGCAAAAGCATTGACATATATTTTTCCTACAATAGCCCGACGGGCAGGGAAGAGAGATTTTTGTAGCCCGACTGGAAAGATCGCTAGCTCCAGGACGTCAGGCTAGCGATTTTGCAAGCCCTGTATCTGATTGAGGAATCACTCATCTTTGGAAAAGAGAGTTTATTACAGAGAAATGTCTCTTTCCAAAATAAAAGCTATACTATCCGCTTCTTCTGGGCTATATTCTCAGCAGCATAAGGAGAATCACGTGCTAACAGCTGTCTAAATGACTCGGCTAAAGTTAGTAGCATGCTTGTTGTTTTTGTCTTTGCACTAGGATGATGTCGGAGTAAATGTGCAGTCATATTCGTTGTGTTCCCACTAGTGCTTTCAGGTTAATCTCGTTGAAATGACCTTAATGCCACAACACGGCAAATCTCCGTTAACGAGCTACCGCCGATCGCCCCGTGCATGGGGCTAGACGGCCAACACGTTAACGAGCTAACTGCGCTAACACACTAGTTCACACCAATGTAATTAAGCATTGCATGGCACATCCAACATACTGTTTTACTTTAGTCCATGACTCGCTTACCTTCAGGGTCATACGTCACATGAAAACCAAAATAATTCCAAACGCCAGATCTGAATGAGGGTGGGGGAGGTCCATCTTGCAAGGAGAGCTTAACTTCTGTCTCGCTAGCTTGCCCTGCGCTCTTCCTCCTGACTATGCTGTCTGTGTTGAGCGCTCAGTGGATCTGCGCTCGACAGTGCAGCCTAGGCGGAGTAGTCGAACACAGATTCACTGAGCGCTCAACACAGACAGCATCGTCAGAAGGAAAGTTGATAAAATAAATTACAAATGTTGTATTGTTCGATACATATGCGTACCGAACCGAAAGCACTGTATCGAACGGTTCAATATCGATACGAATATCGTTGCACCCCTAATATAAAAAATATATATATATATATGTATATATATATATATATATATATGTATATATATATATATATATATATATATATATATATATATATATATATATATATATATATATATATATATATATATATATATATATATATATATATATATATATATATATATATATATATATATATATTATTTATCTCCCTCTCTCTCCATCTCTCCCTCTCTCTCAAAAGTCCGTCTTAACTCTCTTAACTCGTCTGAACTCTCACAGGAAAGAACCTGTGTTGAAAGACTGAAGAAAACTATTCTCTTTGAATTGAAGCATTTAACATTCTGCATTTACTTCATTATATTGTATAAATGTCTTTTAAAAGCTTAAATATAAAGCTGAAAAAATGTAATTGCAACCAGGGTATTGATCAAGTAATTGTGATTAATTGCGATTAATTACAGAAAACTGAGATCAATTAGTTAAGTTTTTTTCATCTATCGACAGCACTAATTATAACATGTATTAATGTGAAAGGGCAACTTCAGACAATGTTCAGTCCTCATTCTTTACAGAGCGTCCGCAGGCAGTGGATTATTGTTCTTTTACTTGATAAATAATAAATATATCCTTTGTTACTTAATATATTTAGATGCACCTCATTTTGCATACACAGACCTGTAACATACATTTCTATGGGAAACACTGGGGTAAGGGTTAGCTGTGGCAGTTACACTCTGAGTGGCAGTGAATGTTCTCACAGGGACAGATATCCATGTCTGTGCTTATCCAGGTAAGTGAGAGGCATCAGTGACATTAGCTACCCCAGTGGTTCCCAAACTTTTTTTGCTGGGCCCCCCTTTGTTTCACAAGAAAAATGCCCCCCCCCACAAAACAAAAAAACCTTCCTCCAACCACACGCCCATATTTTGCTCCATTGCTGTTTATTTCACACCTCAAACATTTAGTGAACAATTAAGCAAATACAAGTAATCTGCAGGAAGTAATAACATAAACTACTAACTCTGTCACGCTGCGTCCGCACCTACACGGGTGATTTTGAACACGCAGCTGTTTCGTCCACGTAAACGGCGTTTCAAATCACCGAAAACTGAGATTTTTAAACTCCTTTTTTGCGTTTACGTGTGGACGAGGAATACAGAGTTCGTCACGCAACGTCAAAGGTATGTGCCTTTTTCCACGTCACGCTGTGGCCACGTTATTGTTTACATGAGATGAATTGCAGAATGGCAGATATTCAGGGGTCCGTTCTTCGTACCTCGCTTACTACATCCAAGATCAAATCATCGCGCTAACTTTGAGCTCTCTATTCCGGTTCTCCAAACACACCTGTTGTTGACGATCAGTACAGCTGGATGAAGTAATGTGAGATCACTGGGTGGCTTAACAGGGGCTACGCATCGATAGTAGAAACATTGATCGGCAACCCTTTGATTGGTCGGCGAAAATGTCGAAGGAGCGCGCTCAGTATTTTTCGGCAGCAGAGCAAGAACTCTTGATTGAGAGATTTCAGGAGTTTCAGAGTTTAATTAAAACGCAAGGGAACACTGCAAAGGCTGCAAAAGCAAGGAGAGAGGGCTGGCAGAAAGTTGCTGACAAATTAAACTCGTAAGTGATTTAATAATAACAATAATAATGGATTGGATTTATATAGCGCTTTTCAAGGCACCCAAAGCGCTTCACAATGCCACTATTCAGTCACTCTCACATTCACACACTGGTGGAGGCAGCTACAGTTGTAGCCACAGCTGCCCTGGGGCAGACTGACAGAAGCCAGGCTGCCATATCGCACCATCGGCCCCTCTGGCCAACACCAGTAGGCGGTAGGGTAAATTTATTATATTATATTATATTATATTATATTATATTATATTATATCATATTATATTATATCCTTTCACATTAGAGCCACAACAGGACCCACTAGAACATGGGAACAAGTAAAAGTGAAATATAAGAATATTCTACAGAATGGTAATATTTATCACTTATATTGCTTTTAGTCTCTTGGAAAGAGACCCTGGAATAATCTGTTTGTTTATAACAGCAACCAAGAAAAGGGCAGAGGAAAAAAAGACAGGTGGTGGTCCTGCACCCCCTCGTCAACAAGTTGGTTAAGTAAATAATACCCTCACGGGAAAATCGATATCTCTCTATGAGCACACTGTCGCGCTGAGCTAAAGGATCCTGTCTGTCCCGCAATATACGCTGGATTCTGAGGACTCTCCTTATCAATCTTGCACCTTCCGCAATGGGCTGCTCACGTAAACGGACAGGACATGGCTGCGACAGGCTTCCCAAATCCACCTTCGCTTTTATAGCCGTGGTCTCTCATCTTGATTACACGAAGTAATTTACAATTACTACTCTGAAATATGAATTACATCTGTAATAATCACATACATGTAATAGAATGTTAATAGTACATTTCCCTTTTTTAGGAAATGACCTGTATGTATCTGTGTGACATCAATAAATGGATCAGGTGCTGCATTATCTTTAGTTACATTGATAATATTTATTTATGGTGAAACAGTGGTGGAATATCGCTGTTGCTTTCGTATAAATGAAGCGGACATACCTGCGTGGCCACGATCTAATCCTGTTTACATAAAGTAAACCTGCTCCCCAGCAGGTTTACGCTTACGGCTCTGTTGCTATGGCAGCAAGTCCCGGATGAGCTTCGGGGAACCGAACGATCCAGGATCACGCGTAATCATCAATAATCAAATCCAGCTAACTTACTTAGCGAGGTACGAAGAACAGGCCCCAGATGAACAGTATTTTGTCTCTATCTGCAGGTTTACACGCTTACATATAAACACGCAGTTACTGTCCCTCCATTTACAAAGGCAGAGACGTCACAGTGTGATTGTTTTACATGTGGTTGTTTTTTCCTGTGTAATAATGTTCAACATTGCATCAATACATTTTTCTCTCTGTGCAAAATGTGTTCAAAAACATAAACAGCTGTGGGATCCTGTTTGTCTGTGATTTGAACCGGGGGAACAAACTGTGTCAGGATCAGCCTGATGTTATTTGTATCCTGCTGTAACTTTACTGTATAAAGAGCAAACATCTCCAACATGTCAGGAGCAGTTAGTCATTACAACAAGTGTTTGTGAACTAAAGATCAAGAATGTGGGATCCTGTTTGTCTGTGATTTAAACAGCCCAGCGCTGCTCCCGACGAAGGGGAACCTGCAGGGAGACCTACCTCAGCACCTGTGCAGGTGAAGCCAAAGGGCAGATTTGCTTCACCATATTTTCTAGTCTTTGGCTCAGAATGAAGTTGGTTTGGAAACATATTCAGCGACGCTTCATCTCCTGCTTTGTGTTTGTGTGGGAGCCCCGTGCTAGCAGTGTCCAAGCATTGTTGGGGTTTTTTTTTTCCCCTTTTCATGCCGCGCCCCCCCCCCCCCCCCTTGCAATGGCTCTGCGCCCCCCCTAGGGGGCGGGCCCCACACTTTGGGAAGGTCTGAGCTACCCAAACATACAACGCTGACTGTAAAATAACCAAACGGAGCAATAAAACAATGGAAATGATCACAGCCCATGAACTGTGTGTGTGCGCAGTGTTTGCACTCACGTGAAACAGAAGAAGAGCGTGGTGGAGCCGACGAGGAAGAACGCTGCTGCTGACACAGGAACGTAGCGTGAAGGTCGCAGGGGTCTGCTGGACGGGACTACAGCATGAGGGAGGGGGGACGAGGATGGACCCCGCCCTCCGCTCTTACTACTACTGCCTGGCATCACTTCCTGTTAGTAGTGATGTGTGTGTCCACTAACTGCTATCCAAAGTCATTTATCATCAGCCTTAAACGTTCCCTTACGTGTACAGAGAGGGTTTGGTGTGCAGGGACTGTCGATAATAGTTGGAAGGTTTCACTTCTGAGATGGAAAAGAGAAAAATGCTTTACTGCACGCTCAGATGGGAGGAGGGCTGGATGCTTGTTATCTCAGGTTCTTAGGTCAATCCTGATCAACTGTGACAGATTAAAGTAAGCTTACAGGTATGTGCTGTAAAAGCCTCGTTTCCCCGTCTGCCTAAAAAAAAAAAAAAAAAAAAACAGGTGGGAAGACAGGCTGCACAAATAAGCCACTGAACGTAAAGAGGAAGGTGCCTGATCCACCGTGTGCCACGAGCAAACACACTAAAGTTCTATTCTGTTTATTCCAACGTGTCAGTCAAGTATGAATACGACAGAAGGCGGTCTTTCCCAAAGGTCCCAGAACAACTGGTCCGCAAACGTCAACAAAACAAAACAAAAAAAATTGGCAAAATGATAAGAGTACAGTTTTAAATGGAGAATGGCTAATTGTGAAAAACAAAAACTATTTAGTACTTTGGTGCTGTGAAAAAACTCAAATTGTAACAGAACCTCGCAGCCTGATTGGTCCTCAAATAGGAGAAGGGTGAGCGCAGAGGCGGAGCTGTTTGGGTAGCAAGCAGTGAGAAATGTGATGAGGCTTAAAAAGAAAAGTGTGAATGAAAAATAAAGCACTGGATGAAAATGTCACTGCTTTGTGTTTTTTAAAAGCCGAGTCCTTCACATCAGCAACAAGCTCGTCCACACTAGCAAAATGTTCTCAGGTCAGGGGAACGATCCGAGGACAGGCTTTAAATTTAAAAAATGCATCAACCCCGACTGGCCTTCAGTCCAGGACTTGTATTAGAAACAGCAGTCTGTAAGCGGGCCAATGGAGTAGCCTGGTTTTCTTGTGTCGGGGCATCCCTAGACCCCGCTGGTGGCAGATTCAAACCACCACACCTGCAAGCTGCACTGTAGATGTGATCGCAAGACAGGAGGCAGTTTGTGAGTGGGTAACACTTTCCAAAACAACTGGGGGAAAATCCAGTAGACCATCCATTAGTATCCTTTTCATTAGTATTGGAAGTGTTGAGAAAGAGCCAAACAGGGAGGCCCGGGCTATGTGTAAACAGGTAGTGGTATCACATCAGCCAGCCATGGCAACACGGACCTACTCTGTTCCTCCGATGGTTTCATGGGTGTCAGTTATGCAACAGAAATGTCGGGCATCCCAGCTTCAGGCAGTTTTGTGTTTTTGTGCCCTCTCCTCCAGGGACGTCCCTCCACTTCCTTCCCTAGCAGAGCACTGAGGCATTGATAACACCCTCCCCACAACAATCCCGTGGAGGTTACAGTCTCTCCAGAGCCGTGCCCTAAAAACAACCTCAACAAGAAGGGAAAAGTGGTGCCTTTAATATGTAGGAAATAGAGGTTCCAAAGGCCAGCTGTGTACTGAGTATTCCTCAGGATGCAAACACGTTTCCTCGTCTGGTGGGTAAACAGATGAAACACTGGAACAGTAGAATCTGTCCGGAGTCACAAACAGCTGAATCCAGTCCCACGGTTGGTCAGGATGCTCCTATAGTGGTAAGAACAGGAAGAGAAACTATTATTTTCCACAGCCTTTGGGAGCTGCATTCACTGATCAGCTGTCACTGATCAATAGGATCAAACGCTGCTGCTGTGGAATTACTGACTGACTGCATTCACTTTTATTAAGAAAACAGTAACTCGAGGTGCTGCAGTCAGTGGTGCTGGAAACACTACCTCCTCAGACTGTTCTGATCAGCAGTGCTGCTTACAAATCAAATAATGAGAAGACATGTTTTATGTTTCACAGCAGGGATTTTCCCAGGGGACCAAGAACCAATTCAGGGAGTTGGGAAGTAATCCTGCATTTGGATGGGAGAAGGCAGCAAGAATGTCCATCTTATGCTGCAAGTGTAAAAATCTATGAAAAAGACAATGAGGGAACTAATCTGACAGAGTGTGACTCTCCGTGTTTAAGTGTACACTGAAACTTCAAATGGAAAGTATAATGGCAAAAACAGAAAATCATTTTATGGTCAACTTCAAAGTTTGCCCACGGACTGCAGTTGGTGCTTCCAGGGTGTGATGGCTGCACCTACAGCCACACAGTGGTAATACCCACCATGTTAGTGTGGAGGCTTATAAGTAACCTTGCATTCACATGTCTTTCTTTAAATATAGGAATTAATTTACAGGACAATAAATAACTGGTTTTGGTTTAGAGTTAATTCACATATCCACATAACGCTGCATTCTAAAATAAGTGCGCACATTTTAGTTTACACTGTTATGTATGATTGATCTTTTTGTTTTCTGCGTTACCGTAGTTGCAGCTGTTCCAGTCCCTTGATTAGGAGCCAAGACGTGGAAAAGGGGCGGAGCGAGCTTTAAAGGAGACTACAAATTGGTTCATGCCATAACTCAGGACCATGGGGGGGGATTGGAGTTCATTATGTTTAGTTAGGTTTTGTGTGTTTTAGCCCTTCTCCTGTTTTTGTGGGCTGATCAGCCACTATTTAAGTTTCCCCTTTGTCTCATTAAGTTAGGTCAGTTTGTTTGAGTTATCAGTTGTGTTGTCAACTTTGAGTAGAGTTTTGTTATTTTGACCTCTTTTATGGGCCCAAGATTTTGATTCTTTTTGCATGAGTTAACCAATTATGTTTTTAGGGTTAAATAAAAAATCATTTTTTTGGACTTTAACCTGTGCCTAAGTTTCCTTCACTGCTCGGTCCATCACACAGGGCCTGACGATGCTTCGTCTTGTGATAAGCTGTCAGACTGTGCTACCAAAGAGTAATTCTACCTCACAGGCCAAACCTCTGTAGCTTTACAGGTTAGTTTATGTATGTGACTTTTGTTAACTAAGTAAAAAGTGTTACTGGTAATTTGATGAGAACAGTCAAAATCTAAAAATAAGGGTCTTGGGGACAGACCGTCGCCCCCTCGGCACTGCCTGCATGTGTGTGTGCTGGCAGAACGTTGACTGGCAGCGTCACAGGCCAATCCCTGCCTTTCTGATACTGCAGCAGAGCCCAGCAACAAACTGGGAAAGCTAGTATAGGGACATGGTTTAAGATGCTGAGGCTGAATTTGATCCCCTCTTCAACCAGCTCCTCCATCACACTCGTAAAAGCTGCTGCCACTTGGAGCTCACGGCAGTTTTTTTGGTTTACAGGCATTTCCTGCCATTCCTGAAATATAGTCATGCCTTGGTTAGGACAGACTCAACAGTGGGACGCGCTCGCTCTGTGACACTGCACAGGTTAGCTTACAGTCTGATCATGTGGAGCAGCAAGGACCTACCCTCATTGGGCACAACACACTTCCTGGTGCACAGACCGGGAAAGTGGGAATCCCCTCAACGGGGAGTAGGACTAAGAGGTTTAGGAAAAGGGAACCAGCTCTGTATCCTGGACTCATCTCATGAAGGAAGCTTATGCCACATCACTGACTGGCACATTAGGTGCTGGTGGAGGCCACTGTGATGGCATACGAGTGCCAGGACTACAACTTCCTGCGTGCACATCACACCGGAGGAATGTCGATCTCACGGACCCTTCCTGAGTGTTTCTGTGGAGGACATCAGTGCAGCAGCTCGTTGGGTATCTCCACATACAGTTGTTAGCTTACTGCCTCAGTGGGACTGTGCCCTCACTGCCACACTCAGTCTTTTGTGTGGGTTCTTGGCTTTAAGCTGACCTTTAGGGTGGACGTCAGGTTGAAGCATGTGGGTTGATGAGTTGTAGGCTTTGTAGCAGACTACAGCTCCCATACGAGATGCCCAGTGGTTACCAGAGTAAATCCGGATTTCTGGAAACTGAGTAAAGCCGGCCAGTCTGCCAGGGTCCACCTAGGCCTGAATGAGTTATATTTCAATGTCCGTCAGACTGACAATGTTTTATAATTCTCACATCAAGGTACGAGGAACCAGTTACTGGAGGTGAAAAACATTTTAGTTATATAAAAACCAGACTTGATTTAAAAAAAGAAACTGAAATGGTTTTCTAAACTTACAAAAAAAAAAAAAAAAAAAAAAGACTAAATGTCTAGAGGAAATATCCTTAGTATTTGTATCTGTTAGTTTGTTAATAAAACAAATAAACTTACCCAACGAGTTGACAGATATGTTTGAGACTCTCGATGTCTACAATTACACCGTGAGTCATCTGCTTTCAAAAATCAGGTTTTTACTGTACCATCTATACTAATTTTCTTAAAAACTTTCCTCTGACACATGGCCTCCATACAGTAATGATTAAAAAGACTAAAACTAACTGAAACTAAACATCTTGAAACAATAAAAACTAAGAGGAAATAAGACAATCCACTCTGGAAACTAAAACCAAATTGAATTCAAAACAAAAAGTCTGAAAACTAACTAGAAATGATAAAACTACGATAACTCTGCTGTGAACAAACGTTAGCTATGAAAACTTAACAGATCACTTAAAGCCTGGATCAGTCCGTTTCTATTAGAGATTAATTGGCAGGGAAAAAACAACATCATTTTGATCGAACAAAGTTATAAAAAAAATAAATAAAATGAAAGTGCACATGTCAGGACTGCAGTATGTGGTCACCCTGAGGGAGCATTCAAAACTGTTGGATCCAAAAGCACCAGGAGTATTTCGCTAAATTCTTGAGCCACCACTCATTTCTTTACATTTTTGTGAGCAAAATGGTGCAAACACAGATGGAAATGCTTCATATAACCCACAGACAGACCCTGTACAATTCTAACAAGTTTCTCCTCTTTTCAGCAACGGGTCTTATGTAAGCTGGTCAGTACTTCACAGTGGATTCATGCTCCCATCAGGCAGAATCTCCACCCTTCAAGAAAACCTACAAGCACAATGGCACCACCTTCCATCTGAAGCAGCCTACAGCGCTGTCAGCACCTATGCACACACAGATACTGGGTGTGTATATCCTGCTGCAGTCCCAGCAGCAGACAGAGCCTTGATATATGCAAAGTGGAAAAAGGATGGCTTTTACTCAAAGATTATAATCTCCGAACACTGGCTGTGAATTGTCATTTTAATCGCGTTGAAAAAGGAAAAAACCCAGTAACGTGTCAAGTGCAGCGCGGGGATGTTCGGCTGATCCCGCAGAGCCAGGCGGCTGCCCGATTTACATGAAGGAAGCGGGCAGCGGACCAGACTCGGCCCTGCCAGGCTGGTCTTTACAGACGAACAGGGCGTCACGCTAAACGGCTCTGTGAAGCTGCCAGTGTTAACATGGTGGTCGTTATCATTACCATCCTTTCAGAGACACCGTGCAGTGGTGTCAGGGCTTCACTGCCAATACTCAGGAAGCAGAAGCTGACGGAATGTTCTGAGCCCCCGAGTGAGCGACACACAGCCCACACTGAAGCCGGGGTGGGGACGCAGAGCATTAGCCACCGAGAATGGTGCTAACGTCAAAGGGATTGGAGAAAATTTCGCTAAGATTTCAATTCCGGTGATAGCTAGCTTACACGCCTATCTTCATGAAATGAGTGGGATGGAGAAAACGAAGCCGAGCCACAGGACGCGAGAGTACGGCCACAGCCACGGGCTCTGCCTTGCTACTATGAGCTATGTGGACATCTAAAAATACCATTCATACAGGCACTCCACCGACTGCTAAAGCTCAGTATAACGCTGCTGCCCGAGTAAGCATTAACATGAGCTAACCGTGAGCTACCTAGGTCTGTACTGCTTAACCCTGGCTAGCAGCTAGCTAACAATTCATCTCACCTGCGAGGTTCAGTTCCAAACACAGTAAACCCGATGTTTCACTGTTGGTCATATTTTTTCTTCCTGCGGTTAGAATGACAGAAAAGTCGTTGTATCCGTCAGAAATCCATACTCCAGCCTTTCAGCGGTGATGGGGTCTTGTCTTGGTAGCTAGCTGTACCAGTTCCTGGCTAATTCAAAGATAAATAATCAGCTAGCAGCCCACCGATACGTCTTCCGTCATTTTACTACAGGCGGCTAGCTTGACCAACTGTTCGTAGAAGAGGCTGCTCGGTTTGTAACTTATCCAGGCCCGTGCAACGCCGAGAGGCCGCCAAATAAACGTAATCCCACAATAATTACGTGTTCTTCTCACAAATCCATAGTATTACTGGGTAACAGACTCTCAAAGAGCGACATATTTCTCAGTACTATTAAACTCTGATGCCAGCGTCCAACAGCAGACTTATCGCAATAAAAATAACAGTGATTGGACAACAGGGCTGTCAATCACCCTACAAGCGTATTGTATTCCTTCTGCACCTGCAAGCCCTCCCCAGTCCCCGCCCCCTGAACGCCGAGCGTCATGATTGCTCTTTATCGTGATAAAATTGATAGAGCAGCACAGAGCAGCACCCACACGTGTTAAAATACTTGCAGCTGAACGTTATTGTCACTGAGGCTGGATGCTACATAAGCTGAGGGTTTAATCCTTTCATGTGACACACTGACACAGTAACGTATGTTTGTTATATGTGTATGTGCACCCGTATTCTCGTTATAGGACTAACACACGCACACGCATACACCAACAACACAAAGGAGAGATTAAATGGACAGCAGGCGCTGTGATAAGCGCACAAACAAGTCCCCCATCAGCAGCCACAGACACAAAATCGCTAATATTAAATCTAAAATCCTGCCACAGGAAAAACATAGATGCGGCTGTATTATGGCACGGTGTGTGTGTGTGTGTGTGTGTGTGTGTGTGTGTGTGTGTGTGTGTGTGTGTGTGTGTGTGTGTGTGTGTGTGTGTGTGCTTCTTGAAAGACTGGACAGTTGGTGAAGGGGCAATCATAGAATTGAAAACAAAAACCAATGGATTTTGTGATGACCCACTTCTCAGAGGGGGTGGGGGTCATTATGTGCACTTCAGTCTAAAAACCTGATTAGTAAAGAATAGGTTACATTTTATCACTACTTATCACTTCATGTAGACCAATCAGTCATAACAAAATTCACAATCAGTACTGGTGAATATTGTAGTCTCAGTTATTTAACAGGATTATTGACTACACCTTTCCTTATTCCAGTGAAATTTAAATGTAACACACAATGCCTCTGTGGTGTTATTAATGAAATAATGACTCAGTGTAGCACATCATGTGCTGTTGTTTATGTGTACTTTTTTTTTTTAGCACCACTTCTTTCTACATTGACCAAGGTATGAACATCAGACCACTGCTAAGAGCATCACACTGTTCTAATAAGCCAGGATGCAAAGCAGGGATACTTACAAACCAAAAACATAAATGTGAACAAAGAGAGTTATTCTAACTGACGGTGGTTTTGTTTTTCTTCCTTCAAAACAATAAAGAGCGTTCTCAAGAAAACAGCTGACAGTTGGTATCAGTGTTGGGTGTAACATACCCAGATTCATTTTTTGTTGTAGTTTGTTGTGCCTCCTCTGGGTACTCTGGCCGTCCCACACAGTCCATAAACATGTCTCTGTGTTAGTTCAGTTTATTTTCATTTATAGAGCACCAAATCACAACAAGAGCTGCCTCAAGGACTCGACTTTAAACACTCTACAGCTCTGGTATTGTGCCCAGGGTGCAACACACCTCAGCCCAGTATCAGCTGGGATATGGTCTAGAAACCCTAATTTGTATAAGTAGTCAAGAAAATGAATGATGGTTGTGCGGGTTCAGAGCTGTTTCCCAGTCATCTCGAATGTTAGGAGCTTCAACAGAAACGCAACTGTTTGATATAACATTTTCAGGGACCTTTATTTATTCATATAATTCTACAACAAATCAGAGCAGCATTGCAATCAAGCAAGACACTGCACACACATGTACAACAATGTACACAGGCCTTAATCACCACTGCTGAACAATGTCACAATAACACACAACAGGTGGATACAATAGGCTGGCTACACCATAACTACAACATTCTCTCTGTCTACAATGTGTTATGAAATCAGTCACCCGGTTCTTTTTATTCCTCGAGCATCCAGAGACGGCACCGGACTCAGTAGTCATTTTCACAAAACCTTTATTCACCTTCATTCATCTTCATTTAAGCATCTTCTAGAAGGGGAGAGGTGCCAGCGACCCCATCATAAAACCCCCACGGTGTGCTGCAAACTCTGTGTCTGTGTGTGTACGCACGAGCACGTGAGTGCCTGTGTGTGCGCTGAAGGAAAAAAATGTCCATCCCGGTTTTCCCTCCAAGGCACGAGCGATAAGCAGAGTTCTGTCCTTTCCTTCTAAGATTCCTAATTATTTAAAGTAACACTCAGGTATGCCATTCAGCGTGTTAGTACGAGCTCGGGAGCAGCTTGGGAGAACAAGAAAACAGAGACTGCTTTAGGTTGTCTTCCCAATCGACTCAAAGGTTTATTTAGTACATAACAGCTTATATAGAGGAAAAAAAGGTTCGTGTGTCAGCAGATTCTCAGTTCAAACCGGTACAGACCAAATAAGGAAACGTCTTCCTGCCTTGTGAGCAAAGAAGTATCCTGTGTGTAGTTTATCAGTTCAGCTACAATTTATGATCATCCCAGCAAAATACACTCCTAGACATAGAATACAGAGTTCTTTCATTAGTGAATTCTGAAACGAACCACCTGGCCTTTAACAAGCCTTTTTCTAAGAGATAAAGAAGGGAGGATGGGAGTAAGGGAGTGATCTCTGTGGTGTTTTCAACCTTGAGGTACCAGCCTGTGAGTCTTACACATTAATTCTTGGGTCAGAGAGAAAGAGAAAAACAACTAGTAAATGGGCCTTATTGAGTAACAGTTTCATGTATGATATCACTATAAAACAATATCCTGTAAATGCTATCATGGTATCAAAATATCACAACAGTTCCCTCCTTTTATCATGAAATGATAACATAGTATAAAGACAGAATGTAATAACATAATATAAAGACAAATCATAAACTTAAAACAAATCATAAATGTAACTGGTCCTTCGAGCAAGCTTAATATCAAAAATTCTGAGAGCGTATACATGGTATCACACAACAGACAATAATCATCAAAAACAAATAATACATGCTGCAACGGTTACAAAGGCTACAATTAGTTCCTTCCATTTTCCAAACGTGTCCTGTAGCCACTTATCTAGCCACTGACCGTGGCCTGTATTGGCAATTAGTTCTATCTTCAATACTTCAAGTTTATTCATAGCTTGTGTGAATGGACCGTTAGGAGCGGTATTATTGGGAATGAAAGTACAGCATACATCAACGGTCACTAGACCACAGATACCGGTCCAATTAACAGGTAAAGCTAATCTAAGGGTATTATTGCACAACCAATAAGCATGTGGGATTGGTCTAGTTAGGCGCGTGACCATGTGTGATTTAACTAACTCCCCCCAGTCAGTATCATTTAAGACACCCTCTGGGGGAACAATGATCGAGTCTCTGCTCGAACTTGAACTGTGTGTGTGTTCCTCCAGATATGATAAAACTTCAGCCATAGAGACAGCTAGCCATGTCTCATTACAGCGTGCACCTGGGGAGTCAGAGAAGAATGTATAGTTATCCTTTGTATAATCTATGTGTGTGTCTGGGCCAGTTAACTTTAGTCTGCGCAGACATATCATACTAGTATTAAAATGGAGAGGGATCTGTCCTAAGGGCAGTGAGGGCTTTAACCTATTCTTGGGGCGTTTCATTGGGGCGCAGGTCCCTGCGGTGTCATTAGATAACTTCAATAATTCGCCTAATGGAGTCTCAGGGTTAGTTGGTGTGTGTGCGTGTCTAAGTAGGCAGTCGAGAGGGCTCAGAGTCAACTGTAAAGTGTCTTTAAAGAGAGCATTATCTCCGCCGATTTTCTCTAGTCCCTCAGTGAGGGGGAAACCGGATATGGGGTATCCTACTATAACCTGTTCTGGATTAGCCTTTGAACAGACATAACAGTTACTGTTTCCTAAATCACGAGCGGCTGTTCTGGCATTTTCGTACCAGGAGTTGACTCCTGCTCTACAAGGCGCATAAAATGGTTTATTAGTGGCGTCTATATTGTCATTTACTGATTTTAGGGAGCGTGAGGAGTGCATTAAGTAGGTGTCTTGCAAAATAGAGCATGAGGTATAGTCAGCAAAATATGACCTGCAGAAATGTGAACATGGTTGCAGTTTACAATACAAAATAGCAAAGAGAAATCCTAAGGTTAATGCGATAGATATGATAAATAACCTAAATATATAAGAAAATATATAAGAAAAACAGTTCTTCAGTCGTCTCCTGGCCTGGTCCCAGGTTCGAGAGACACAGAATAAGCGTCGTATGATGACAATGGGCATTTCATTTTCTCCATTATCAGGATGGAATGAGTCTAGCTTTATCAGGTTAGACATCATGTGGTACTTTTGGCTTTCTGTTCCTGCTGGATGTTTGAGTACCTTGTTGTTGTTCTTTCAGGCGTTGTGTGTTAATCAGTGATTGCGTGTGTGTATGTACATTGGATCCTGGCGTTGGCCCGCCGGAGATGTCATCTACCCGTGTGTTTATTTGCTCTGGTTCCTGGCGTTGGCCCGCCGGAGATGTCATCTGCTTGATCCGACGCCTGAGATGGTCTGGTTGGGCTGGTCTTAACCCTGCTGGCATGAATCCACTGAGGTTGTCCGTCTGTGAGGATGCTGGTTCTCGTCACTGCCAGTACAGTCTGGGGGCTGGAACACGCGCGGCCTCCCCGAGTGTCCTTGGTTTTAGCGACTTCACCAACACGCATCTCCTTGTCTCCACTGGTGGAACTGTGGAGGGGAGAGGCTGAGAGAGACAAACTTTCTGATAGTTATTATTCAGTTTTTCTACCAGGTTGTGAACATCAGTGGACAATGCAATATACATCACCTTCTACTAGCGGTGCCCCTCTGGAAGCTGACCATGGTGTTGGAAATAGTCTTATTTCAAATGGAAATAATTTGGTTACTGCAGATGGAGTCATAATGTATGAAATGGAAAATCTGGTTGTGGTAAATGCTGATGTTTTGCTTTTGAGCTACCTACATTAGTTCGCGCACATGTTAGACAGGTTGCTAATATGCTTTTTACTGCATGTGATGTTTTCTCAATTACAAATCTTGATTTTATTGCCCCTATTACCCCTCTTTGTCCGACATGACTCACACAGTGAAAATGTCGGACAAGGACTGGCATCAGGGAATATGGGAGGGCAATCAAACCCTTAAGATTTTGTATAAGCCATCTCTGTCATCTAAGGTACAGTCATTATTCTCCCAATAGGTGTAATCACATGCAGAGGCTTGCTCTTGTATAAAGTTTAAATCAACATTTGTTTCTAAATAGTCTGGGAGTGTAACAAGTGGCAGCTGTAGGGGCACAGATAATACTTCCTGCGGAGGTGGGAGCTGTGATGCAGCTGCAGCCTTGGCAGTCACGTCTGCTAAGGCATTACCTGTTGCTTCGTCTGTGTCAGCTGTACTGTGTCCTTTCGTTTTTACAACTGCAACGGCCGATGGTAGCTGTATAGCCTGAAAAAGTCTTTGAACAAAATCAGAATTTAGCAAATTATTTTCCATCAGCAGATCTAAATCCTCTCTGTCTCCACAATGTGCCAAAGTCATGCACAACGCCAAATGCATAGCGGCTGTCTGTGTAAATCGTCACATGCTTATCCACATGGAGCTCACAGGCGCGTATTAAAGCCATGAGCTCTGCTTTTTGTGCTGAGTGAAATGGTAATGAGTGAGCCTCTAGTATGATGTCAGGCAATGTCACCACTGAATAGCCACAAAGAAATGAGTTGTCATTCGGCCTTGAACAGGACCCGTCCACATAAACCGTGGCTGAGTCTGGGATTGGTGTTTGCTCTAAATCTGGGCGTGGTGCTGTGGATTCCTGTATACGTGTCATGCAGTCATGATCGTCAAGCCTGTCTGAGCCATCCTGTCGGTCAGAAGAACACAGCATAGGATCAATAAATGTGCTGGCGAATCAGGTGTGCTGCTCGCTTTTATAGTGAGATTTGCATATGTTGTGTAGTTATGTTTGCTAGAATGGTCGTGACCTGGTGATTGGTGTGTAGAATAGTGTCATGTGAGAGTGTGAGCTTCTCGCAGTCCCTTATCATGATAGAGCAAGCTGCTACTGCCCTCAGGCAGGCCGGCATTCCCTGAACAACCACAGGCAGCACCTTTGAGTGGCGGAGGTCAGCACTCCCTGTAATGCATTGAAAGAGGCAGTCATTTCTGTGGATCACAGTATTCGAGGAGGCTTGTCTTTTTTACAACAGTCACGCAGAATGTGGTCATGAAAAGAACAGTCTGGTATCCACTGTCTGCAATAGTTCACCATGCCCAGGAAGGACAGCATTTCCTTCTGTGTAGTGGGACGAGGGACGGAGGTCACAGCTTTGACCCTGTCTGCAGTCATGGAACGTTTTCCGTGAGACAGTGTGAATCCCAAATATTGAACAGAAGTCTGACAGTACTGCATTTTCTTTGCTGATGCTTTGTGGCCAGTCTTTTGGAGGTGCTGGAGAAGCATGTGTGTAGCAGTTTGACATAGTTTTTCACTTTCAGCACAGAGGAGGAGGTCATCCACATGTGGATCAGGGTGCAGCCCTGGAGGAGTGAAGCTGTCCAGGGTAGCACGGACCACCATTGAGAAAGCAGCAGAGCTGTCTATCATGCCTTGGGGCAAACGGGTCCAAGTGTACTGCTTATTTCTATGTGTGAATGCAAATAACGGCTGTGTCTCTTCATGCACAGGCACTACTCCTGTAGTCAATAAATCTCCTATGATGACATCTAGAGCTGTGGCTTTTTCCGTGGAAATGGGACATTGCTTGACATATACTGGCTTGTTGTTTTTCATGAGCTGTGCATGATTAGGTATAAAGCCAATATAAGGTATAAGGTAGATCTATGTGTCGACATCGTTTAGTTATCGTAGCCTATGTCTGAGTTATGTGACAAAATCACTGTTTGACCTTAGAGAAACAAAAGTGTGGCTTGTTGTATTTGTACACGTTTTTTTTTTTTTTTTTTTTTTTTGGCACAGTGTGTGACGTGGAATACCAGAAAAAACGATGTTGAGTTCATTCTCTGCTGAGGCGTCCAGCTGACACAGAGGATGTTCCTTCTCCATCATGTCGGTACATAGGGCAGAGAAAACATAAGCTGTTATCAGTGTCAGCAAACATTTCACCCTTTATGTTAAATGAAATACACAAATTCATTTTTGCTCTGGGTGTCTGCGGCTGCTGGAAAACTGAGCCACAATAAAAACACATATCTCTACTTTTATCCTTCCGTCCTCTGAAACTTCCTTGCTGTGCTGGAGCGGGTAATCCTGCATACATTAGTTTCTTACTTTCCTCTGAGCCTTCTACATCAAAATTCAACTTTATCTTAACACTTTTAGCTTTCGTGGTAGTATCTGCACTGGCCTTCAGTTTTACTGACCTGTTTTCTGGCGATAATCGTTCGGGATAGGGCTCCGGAAATAAATTAGAATGCATTGAACTTCTTAAGTTGTAGACAAAGTCAGTCCCGTAAGCACTTCCGCATGTTCTGGATACGTGATCATGGACGTCTTCACCGATTCGCGGACGTAGGTTACACGTAACCGGAAATGGGAGTTGTACTGAGCCGTTATTTGAGACTTTATTTTGTATTTTATTAATTTTTGGTTTTACAGGTACTTTAGATTTTTTATCGGACCTGTCTGTGGTCTTTGAATTATTCTGACCCATGTTCAGTGATTTCCAGAGGGGTTTATACGCTAGGAGGATTTAGGTTAGTATTTTCGCTGCGGCACAGCTGAGGTCACTTTAAATTTATTGCTAGCAATTTTTGTTTGGGTGAGCAACTCTCACTTAACGAGCAACTTCTCGCTTAACGAGCAACTTCTCGCTTAACGAGCAACTCTCACTTAACGAGCAACTCTCACTTAACGAGCAAATTCTCGCAAAACAACAGGCAACTTCCTGTGTCTTTCTGCTTTTAATTTACTGCTTTTAACCCTTGAGACCCGTGTTTTGTTTTTTGTTTTTTCAAAAGAAAAATTAAACAATTAATTATTATTATTATTTTTTTTTTACGTATAAATGTGTTGTGTCTTTCCACTCACTCCACTTGATTATAACTGATTTATTTATAACATTTTATATAAAAGAAAAACGAGAAGCACATTAATTCATAGTAATTTAACATAAAATTGTTTGATAGTGTTAATTTGGAAAGCCACAACTCTAGCGGGTCCACCAACACCACACAAGGGTTAATTTACTTTATTCGGGGACTGAGGAAGTCGTCAGTGTATCTCTCTGGATCACTAAGTGAAACTTCGTCAGCATATCCCGTTTTTTTATGGATCGATCACTGAGAGAGGTATAATACGGTCTTTATATAAATATGAAAGACGCATATTTACCTTCTGTCAGTCCATCCCACTTCTGACACCAAATTGAAGGAAAAAAATGTCCATCCCGGTTTTCCCTCCAAGGCACGAGCGATAAGCAGAGTTCTGTCCTTTCCTTCTAAGATTCCTAATTATTTAAAGTAACACTCAGGTATGCCATTCAGCGTGTTAGTACGAGCTCCGGAGCAGCTTGGGAGAACAAGAAAACAGAGACTGCTTTAGGTTGTCTTCCCAATCGACTCAAAGGTTTATTTAGTACATAACAGCTTATATAGAGGAAAAAAAGGTTCGTGTGTCAGCAGATTCTCAGTTCAAACCGGTACAGACCAAATAAGGAAACGTCTTCCTGCCTTGTGAGCAAAGAAGTATCCTGTGTGTAGTTTATCAGTTCAGCTACAATTTATGATCATCCCAGCAAAATACACTCCTAGACATAGAATACAGAGTTCTTTCATTAGTGAATTCTGAAACAAACCACCTGGCCTTTAACAAGCCTTTTTCTAAGAGATAAAGAAGGGAGGATGGGAGTAAGGGAGTGATCTCTGTGGTGTTTTCGACCTTGGGGTACCAGCCTGTGAGTCTTACACATTAATTCTTGGGTCAGAGAGAAAGAGAAAAACAACTAGTAAATGGGCCTTATTGAGTAACAGTTTCATGTATGATATCACTATAAAACAATATCCTGTAAATGCTACCATGGTATCAAAATATCACAACATGCGCGTACCCGTGTGTCTATGTGAGTGCACGTGAGTGAGTGTGCATGTAGGTGTGGGTGCGTCATAACAGTCAAAGCACTGCGTGTGTGTCTCTGTGTATGTGACTTCCTGCAGGTCACAAAAGTAATCTCCTCACCCAAGCTACACCAAATTCCTCTACACAACAGAGAAAACAGAGTTAACATATTACAAACACGGAGACCCCCACCCAGGTCTCCCCTGGGGAATTTCCACTCAACATTAACTTCTCTTTGTCTTACTGTCACAGTTCAAAGTGGGGGAGGGCCTCCTAGAAATCTACTCCCAAATTCATGACACACTCGGGCCTTTATTGCATCCAGGCAGTGTCAGTGTCTCTACAATAATTCTACATCCTACCTAACACATTTCTAAACTCTCAAATAAGCACATCTTCAAGCGTCCTATTATATATCAACTACGCCATATCAAGTTATTTGTGGGTGTTGTGTATTCGATTAGATTTTACAGCATGTATGGTGCCTAAAATAAAGACACTTTAGTGAGTTTAGTCTAAGGCACTAACACTAAAGCATGTCTCACATACACAAATGTACATACGTACACCTCTTATCTTTGCAGTGTTATCACTTTTTCTGTTCACTCTGTACAAGCTCTCTGGACTTTACCAGACATGACAAGACATAGTCTCAAGTAATTCTATATTTCTACTGATAGACTCTAATATGTGCTGTTGTGTTCCGAGTGTTGTTTACTGTGTTTTCCACTGTGTTTAAATCCCGTCACATTTGTCTGTGCCTGCACAGAATAAACATTAAAGAAGGAGAGAAAGGAGGAGGAGCTCTTGCTGATGTTTTACTCACAGCTAAACCAAATCGTATAATACTGTTTATGGCACTGATGATTAGTATTTAATCATATGTGGCTGTAGCTCAGGTGGTAGAGCAGGTAACCTCTTGATCCAAAAATTGGTGATGGCCCGCTTGAAGCGAGAAGGGTCTGGCTGCAGCCACTGTGGAGCTCCACACTAACCGGAAACACGTGACCTCCACAGTAGCCGGAAACACGTGACCTCCACAGTAGCCGGAAGCACGCATGGATACCGTGGAAGTCTTGCAAGTTGATCGCAAAGGTTGGTTAAGTCTTTCTTAAATAAATTTGCCGTTAGTGATTTCATAATTCTAGGAATCGTCTAGTTTTCTTACAATGATCATGTTGCCACTTTTTTTGCGTTACAACAACATTCCTCCTTATTTTAATGTTTTTTCATCGTGCTCCATGGCAGAGAAACACACAGATATGCTTTTTCCTGGGCCTGGTTTCAGTAAGAGAGCTGGATTAACGGCTTCTGTGGGCGAGAAGAAGCAAAAACCACATTTTGCATTAGAGTATGATTTATTGTTGGCGTCAGAGATGCGAAATAACGAATACTTCAATACTGTACTTAAGTAGAATTTTCTGGTATCTTTACTGCTGTACTTTTTTGTGCCTACTGTATACTTCTTTATACTTCTACTTCTCACATTTTAGCACGCGTATCTGTACTTTGTAATCCGTACATTTGTAAATCAGCACGCGTGCTTTGGACGTAAGATTACTTCAAAATTTTGTACATAAATTATATTTTAGACCCTGTACTTCTTACTTCGACTTGACTAAAAAGTCGAGTCGGTGCTTTTTAAACAGAGGTATCTAAACTGTAGTAAGGAATGTGTGTACTTGTGACACCTTTGGTTAGCGTCAACACTGCAAATTTCGTCACAAACAGATTTATATATTTATCAATACTTCTATTCGTCATTCTATTCTGTACAGCTTTTTTATTGCCCAGATTTTAGTTAGCCTCTGTTCAATTGACTGTTATATGTCAATAGAAACATGTCTCACAAATTAAAGTGTCTTGTAAAATATTTGTGGGGTTTTTTTTTCAAGAATTTTCTTCCCAAATCTATTACATGTCAACTGTAAATTGTTATTTCTGCTAAATCCTTAACTTAAATGTATATATGGTGTTTATCTGTTTCTCTCTCTGTTTTAGATGCACACATCAATCTGGAATTCGGGCTTAAAGCCAGAATTGCAGGAATGCAACACGTGTTGCAGAGGACTCTTTCACTGCCCTCTGTGCCCCACTTTCAGCCCTACTGTCAGGGCAAAGATTGAGGAGCATCTAAGTGTGCATATAAAAAATGCTTTGCCTTTCAAAGGTATGTTTGTATTAAATATACTTTATAGTTATAAATATGCACTTTTTTAAGCACTTCTGCAGTATCTTTGTTGACTTAAAAGTTGCTGTTGATATTGTACAGTTCATCTGCAACAAAAATAGTTTTTATAAAATATATTTTTATTTACTTTTCACCACTTTCCTAGACATAACTTTTGTGATCCATACCATTTTGCTTTCATTATTGAGGTTGGCTTGGATGTTTTTGTTAACATGTACAATCTGATTGTTAGACAAATTGATTGCATTCTATACAACTACATTTAAATTACATCTGTTTGTTTGTTTGTTTTTTTCTCTTACAGATAAAATGATATGCCGGTGCAGGCTGCCTTGTAGGACAACAGGACACTTTCACCGCCCTGTCTGTAAGATTACAATCATACGGCGTGGGGATATGGCAAGGCATTTATTGTCTTGTCAGCATTCTTCAATGCCAAGTCAGCCACCATTATCAGGACTGCTCCCCGCTGAACTCTCCGAGGAGACCCGTATTCCTCCGGCAGTACTCTTCGAGGAGCCCCGTCTCCCCCCCAAGGTTTTGTCTGAGGCTTTGTTAGAACATTCATATGCTCTACCCTCTGTGTTCAATAAAACTGCTGCTGATGGAAAGTCCATGAAAATGACATGCCCTCACTGTGGCCTTACTCTTCGTAGCTCTGGCAAGCTATTTGCACACTGGAGAGAGGAAGCCAAAGCTGTGCTTGAAGGACAACACGTGCCCATTTTCAGACTGAAAAAGCGCAAGTTCCAGGAAGTCAGTCAGGTCAGTATTCACTTTAAACAGTAGTGTAATTACATGGTTAGTGAAATTTGAATAACTGTTAAAAAACTGTTCTGCAACAGAGAAATAACTATGTTTTCATCCCCATTTGCCTGACACAGGAGCCAGCAGTTGTTGAAGATCTGCGTCCTGCTGTGCAGTGGGTTGTCCAAAATAAGGCACTTTTCTGTGGACATGTAACAATGCCCAAATATGTGTCCTTAAATCAAGGGGACCAGCAGAGGGTCTTAATAGACATGTCAGAGGAAGAAGACACTGGAGCAAGGGACTTGTTCCTCTTTGTTTTTCAGTTTGCAGAGGACATGGAGCTCTTTTTGAAAGCATGTGCTGATGAGCAGGGGCTAAGGGTCAGTGCTATGTTTGACATGTGATGGACAAATGAAGGCACTGGCTGTGTTTGTTTGTTTAATATGTTGTTGTTGTTGTTGTTGTTGTTTTTTGCGTAGTACAAAATTCCAATTAAACTTATTTCAAAATGTTGTTCACTTGATTCTGTGTCCATACTTATAATAAAGGATTACAGTGTAACAGCATTAAATGTAAATGTAACAGCATTTTTTTAAACTTGTAATTTCAAAATAAAAAGCTTATTGTTGATATTAACAGTAAAGAATTGTAATCAATAATATTTTTATACATTTTAAACATTAACACTCTGGGCTCTATCCTGGCCATCTGTGGACACTTCACTTATTCTTTTTTTTGACTACTGCACTGCAGTGGACCAAAACAATGACACGGGTTTGATCTTAAGGATCTAATAGTTGTGTGTGTTGTGCATGACATTGCCACACAAATATGTATTTGCAAGATAGAGTAGAATAAATTATGACGCATGAAATATTACATAGGCTGCAGGGAATTTCTGTTGATACAGACTATTGAGCTTTGAGTTTCCCAGTCAAACTTAGCTTTGAAGCACCTGCTAAAAACACTTTTACTCTTGTACATTTCATAACAAGACACCATAGCCAAAATATTAACAAAATATATATTATTAAAAAATTCTAAGCTGCAGCACATACAGCAACAAACACCGTTATTAAATGTGTCCTGGAGTTTATGCAGGTGCAGAAAGTGCTGCTGCTGTAAGTCAGCCTAACAGCTTCCAGATCACTTATTTTTCTGGAAAGATGGTAGGAAGGGCATCACTGCTCATTTCTACAGTCTCCCAGATCTTGGAATACAATCCCTTTGTACCATGAAACCACTTTGCAGTACTAGGAGTCCACTAAAACCTATAAAGAGAGTGATCCTGGAAGAAATGGGGCACACACTAGTGACCTCAACAATTGCAAGACAGCCTTTTCCCCGATGCTCAGATGGGGAAAAAAAGGAAGTTTCATGAAAACATTAGGACTTTATCACCGTTTTATCTTCAAAGTTAATGGTAATATATAACCTAACTGGCTATAAAGAGTAAAAAATTTATATACAATTTTGATTTTGATGAAAAGGACTGGTGCTATTTTAAAGAGTCACGTCGGTAAAAGTAGAAAAATGTTTTAAGAAATATACATTTTATAGCATTTTGTGAACATACACAAAAAGTGGCCATTTTTGGCAACAAACAAGCTGAGAGAGAGTTTTATTCAAATTCAAATTCAAATTTTATTTGTCACGTACACAGTCATACACAGTACGATATGTAGTGAAATGCTTGGACAACTGCTCGTGACCTAAAGAAAACAAAAAAGGAAAAGGCTATGAATAAGATAGGAAATAAATATGAAAAATTAAAAAGGGTAAATTTAACTAGGAAGGAATAAAATATAAATTAAGGTTAAAAATGAAATAACTGTTCAACACAAATTAGAATGAAGGGTAAATTTAACTGGGAAGAATAAGATAAAGATAAATATATAAATTAAAGTTGAAAATAAAATAACTGTACAACAAAATACACAATATAGAACTATATAAGAATGTATGAAGAAATATAAATCTAAATAAATATATACACAATAACAGCAGCTGTACAAGTATTAACCGGAAATGAAGAATATAGTGACCAGTGTTGTGCAAAACCAAAGTCCAGAAAGTCCAGTGTGTGTGTAAGAACCATATGTGTGGGTCAGTACTGTGTGGTGGTGTGATTGAGAGACCGTATCGCCTGCGGGAAGAAGCTCCTCCTCAGTCTCTCTGTGTTGGTCTTCAGGGAGCGGAATCGCTTTCCTGACCTCAGCAGAGAGAACAGTCTGTTGTTGGGATGGCTGAAGTCCTTCACGATCTTCCTGGCCTTGGTCCAGCACCGCCTGCTGTAGATTGAGTGCAGGTCAGGGAGCTCGGAGCGGATGGTGCGCTCAGCTGACCGCACAACCCTCTGTAGAGCTCGTCTGTCCTGCATGGTGCTGTTCCCGAACCAGGTTAAGATGTTTCCCGCCAGGATGCTCTCTATGGTGCAGGAGTAAAAGTTCCTGAGCACCTTGGAGGGCAGTTGGAAGTCTCTCAAGCGTCTGAGGTGGTGGAGACGCTGTCGGGCCTTTTTCACCACGGTGTTGATGTGACAGGACCATGACAGGTCCTGCGTGATGTGAACTCCGAGGTATTTGAAGCTGTCCACTCTCTCCACTGGGCACTCGTTGATGACGGGGGTCTGGTAGTTCCTCTTTATATTTTTGGCTCTCCTTGAACAAAAATAATAGTGCATAATAATCAATGTCGATGTTAATCAATTAGATGTCCCAGACTCTACTATCAATAATACAGCAGCCCCTCGTTTATCGCTGGTGTTACGTTCTAAAAATAACCCGCGGTAGGTGAAATCCATGAAGTAGCCAACTTTATTTTTTACAATTATTACAGATGTTAAGACTGTGAAACCCCTCACTACATGCTTTATACACTTTTCTCAGACAGGCATGAACATTTTCACACTTTTCTCTTTTGTTTAAACACTCTTAGAGTTCAAACCTTCGTAGAAACATGACTCCAGTATTATGGAATGAAACCTAAAGGTGCATTTGAGGGTGCAAAACGTTTCGTCGGCATTGTTGTGTTTGTTTGGGAGAAAACTTACAAACATACAGTACAGCACTTCAGAGTTACACTGCTAGCGATCGAAGATTTATGTAAATTCGACAAGCTAAACGCATTCTGTACTGTACAGCAGGAGTCCCCAACCTTTTTGCACCACAGACCACTTTAATGTCAGACAATATTTTCAGGGAACGACCTTTAAGGTGTCGCGGATAAATACAACAAAAGAATAAAACAAAGAAACTGTGGTATTTTGTAAATATAATAATAAACGTGACTTGAGCTGTGCGCCAACAACAATGACAGTGACATCCTCCTCTCTGCTTTTTAACGCTCTCTGGTCGCTATGGTAATGCGTAAATAGTTCTTTCAAAATAAGACACAGAAACTACAACCATACATTTCACATCGGAGGATCAACTCTCCCGGAACAGTACCAAAGGACTCACGGACCGGGACCGGTCCGTGGGCCTATTAGGGACCGCTCCTGTACAGGAGACACTGGACTAGATTGATTGACAATGGTCTACAGCAATCAGAACGCACAACACGATGTACTGTAAAAATAATAATAAATCAGCAAAACAGCAAGTGTCACTTTTGGCCACGAACAATTTAGGGGATGGTGAATTTTTTTTGAACAAACCCAGAGTGTTAAAAAAACACCCCACTTAAAACCATTTTATAGTAACAAAAACGCAATTTAGTTGTCGCTGTCAAAGTCGATTTAACCGAAGTTACGTGTTTACGGCTAGTGTGGAGGTCACGTGTTTCCGGTTACTGTGGAGGTTACGTGTTTCCGGTTAGTGTGGAGCTCCACAGTGGCTGCAGCCAGGTCCTCTTGCTTGAAGCTGATGCTCCGGTGCGTGTGTCACAAAAATGAACACACAGCTTCAGAAGCACTGTGTCGAAGCTTGATTCGTTTGGCCAGAGTCACGTGATCAGTGACGTCCGAAGCTTCATTTAGAGCCTAACTGCTTCGGTGTCTGATTCAATGGTTTATAAGGAAGCGAATCATTCGCGGGATTTGTGGAGTGTTTGATGGTGACAGAGAGCGAACCACTGATCATTCTACTGAGAGATTTGGAGCCAGCGAGGAATAGAGGAGGTTCTGTTGTGTGGGAGGATTTGGAGTTGATTTTGGTCGATCGGGTGGGTTTTCCAGCTTTGTGTTCTGGTTGTTTGCTTTTGTTTTGTGCGTGTTTATTTTATCTGACAACGGGAAAAAGGTAAAATGTCAAAAATCCTATTTTCATAATATAAATATCATTAAATAACTTTAGAAAAACTTCCATTTTACTCTTCACATGTAATGTTGTAAAAATATATATCTTATTTTTTTAAAATTAATCTTAAAATGTTAGTCTGCCAAATGTGCAGCAATTGAATTTATTTATTCTCTTTAGCTGATAGTTTGTGGGGCCCAGACTGTATAACTGCATCTCTACCAGTTTCTCTGCACTGCAGCCTCCTCTGTGCCATGTGAAGAGAAATTATCTCCACGAAAAGGAACAGGTTCGGCCATCGCACACTAGAACAAATTCTCTTTTTAAATAAAAATGAAAAAGGGCTACTTTAAATGCATCATGTTTTTAATTTGCAAGTTCATAAGCATTTTCCTTTTCCAGTTCACAATCAGTTCTACCCCCAGGTCACAAATATGTATAGGAAAATGTCCCTAACATAATATTATTTATAAATATACCCGTCCGGCGATTAATTGCACAAGTACAAGGAGGCGGGACCTCAGAGCAGAAGCATACTCCATAATGTGTTGTACATTATCATATGTATATTATATGTAATGTGGTATTTTTCAATTATTGTAACCAACATCAAGAAGTCACAAGCAAAGAAAGACCACACCATGGTGCATGTTTAAACAAGGAGAGTTTACTGGTCAAAATTATGTATTAAAGAAATAAACAACATTTTTTTCACCCCCAAAAATACATGTTTAAAGCAACACAGCGGTGGCTCAATATCAGACAGAACTCCACTCTGTCGAGTGGGCAGTCATAATGAAGCGGTTGGTTTTATTTTGTGGATTCAAGCTGCTCGTCATATATTTGGCCACCAGATGTCACCAGAGAGGACTGTGTTGAAAAGCTTCGAGTAATGAACCGTTTTTCAATACAAGCTTCAGAAAGCTTCATTTGGCCATCACTAGTGGTTTGATCCCAGTCTGCCTGCCAAATATCCTTGGGCAAGACACCATTTACCATCATCAGTTCAATTTCTGTAACAAAATTTCCCAAATATGGGGTAAATAAAGAAAAAAGCCTTACATTGTTATCATCTTCTGAATCCTTCATTTGAGAATGAAGCTGCTTTGTTAGCCTAAGACAGGGGTGGGCAGCTCCAGGCCTCGAGTGCCGGTGTCCTGCAGCTTTTAGATATCACCCTGGGTCAACACACCTGAATCAAATGATTAGTTCATTATCATTAGTTCACATTCATTTGTACGCCTCTGGACAACTTCAAGACATGTTGAGGAGGTCATTTAGCAATTTGAATCTGCTGTGTTGGATCAAGCACAGGTCTAAAACCTGCAGGACACCAGCCTGAGGCCTGGAGGTGCCTACCCCTGGCCTAAGAGACCAGAGAGAGAGACTCTGTGGGTTTGCCTGAGCTGGAGACAAAGAATCATCTGAGTATCTTAACTTTGCTTTATTATCGAACAATCACTGTAAATAAACGTGCTGAGCTTAACCTCCCACATCTTGAGTCCTCAGATCTCCTTAGTTATGACCAGTGTTGGTCAAGTTACTTGAAAAAAGTAATCAGTAACTAATTACTGATTACTTCCCCCAAAAAGTAATCCCGTTACTTTACTGATTACTTATTTTCAAAAGTAATTAATTACTTAGTTACTTGGTTACTTTTTAAAAACACAATTTACAACCTGAATAGGTGATAAAGCAATGGCTCTTTCAGCCCAATTCTACTTTTTCTGCATAATCCATCATACAAAATGTAATCAAATGGAAAAGTCTCTTTTTAAAACATGTTTTATTAGTTTTAATCTTTTAATTTTATGCATCAAGCAAACATTTAATTATCTGCAACATTCTCTGACTGGAAGAAATTAGTTTAACATTTAAACCTATTTTCTGCACATTCCAGCACATAAAATAAAATATTTTTGTGTTTACACTCAGTCTTTCAAATAGATGCAAGTAAAACACAGCAGAACATAAATAAAGTCAAAGACTCAGCGGTCCTGTTGCTCTATTTTCACCTGTAAAGCAGGAGCAGGGTAGGCGGAGGTTTACCCTGGTGCAGGTGTGCCGCGGTCAGTGGAAGAATCCGCGAGTTTCTCTGTGAGTTTCCCATTACGTCGTAGCTACTCGGTGCTTGTTGGAGGTTTAGGGTTTTTTTTCGCTGTAAAAAGAAGTTTTCTTCCCACGCACAGCGGACACAAATGTTTTTGTCACTTTTTATGGAATCAAACTCAAAGTAAGGTCAGTACTTCCACGCTTTAAACGCTGCACGCTCATACTCTCTCCCACAATCGATATATGATCCACTTTCAGTGTTGGGAAGGTTACTTTTAAAATGTATTCCATTACAGAATACAGAATACATGCCCCAAAATGTATTCTGTAACGTATTCCGTTACGTTACTCAATGACAGTAACGTATTCTGAATACTTTGGATTACTTAATATATTATCATGCTTTTTACAACAACGTGAATGTACTATTGCTGTGATTTATTACTATTACTGAAGGTCCGCGACTCCGAACTGTAGTAAAGGGACCTCTGACTAATACGGCGGGGTCCCTGTCGGCTCGTAGCCGAAAAATAGCTTTACTTTGTTGTCTGGGTCAACTTTTCTTGCGAGAGACAGAGAGAGGCGTTGAAAGGCTGCTCCAACGGAACTTATTGTTTTCGGAGGAAAACACGAACACGGTGTACAGTCGAGTCTTAATAGCTTACTTACAACTGGGCTCGTCAGGCTCTCTTCTTGGCTGAAGTGGTTATTATTATATTTACATGCTTCCAGCTCCCGTTTTTCCTCGATGACAACTCGTACCTTTCCACTCCCCTTTTTCTCCCTCCTCGCGCTCACAGACCCATAACGTGTATGGCAGTCCATTCTCCCTGCAGCACGGACTACACTGAACATGATGCTACATTCTTTAGAGCTATGCTTGTAGCATTCAGCCTGTTAGCTTAGCACAACAACAACAACAACGAAAAGGCGCTCTCTCACCCAGGAAACACACAGTCGCAGAGAGAGAGAGAGAGCGTCGCCCTGTAACCATGGCAACCGTAACGCTGCCGCCTGGAACAACAGAACGTAGCTGTCAAACAAACCCAAACAGTCCTGACCCGCCACAATATGAAACAGGAAAGTACTGCAGTGTAATCCATTTATTTCAACAAAGTAACTGTATTCTGAATACCACCTTTTTAAACGGTAACTGTAACGGAATACAGTTACTCATATTTTGTATTTTAAATACGTAACGGCGGTACATGTATTCCGTTACTCCCCAACACTGTCCACTGTTGATCTGCACACAGCTGTTGTCACAAACGTCGCACTCGCTCACGTCACTGTCATGAGACATTCTCGCAAAAAAAATCACGGTTTTAGTAACGCAGTAACGCAGCGTTCCTACGGGAAAGTAACGGTAATCTAATTACCGTTTTTGCAATAGTAATCCCTTACTTTACTCGTTACCTGAAAAAAGTAATCAGATTACAGTCTGTCATAACCCATCTCTGGTTATGACAGAATGATTTAGCCACATCTCGACCCAGACCTGAATTTGCTGCTCCCCTGTCCTCCAAAAAGCCCAGCTGGATATACATAGGGACTACTCCACCATGTCTCTGGCCAACAAGATGCCAGTCTTCAGAGTTGAGGTATGTCTGTTTCCACTGTCCTATCACCAGCACGATCTGCTGCCCTGGTTAGAATAACCCCAAGTTCTGGTGGAGTTTTCCCGGAGGACTTCCTGAAAGGTGTGACAGAAGTTGGCCAGGCGTGGCTTTCTCCATTTGAGAGACACAGAATAATCAGAGAAGGTGTCATGGTCCCTGTGCCCCCCCCGGCCAGCCCAGTGTGGCCACAAGTGCTTGTTGTTTTTCTCTCGCTCGGAGTGTTTAATAAAGTGTTGTTGAACCGTGCTACTTCAGTCTGCACCTGAGTCCGTTCCACCTCCGTGACAGAACGGGGGTGGAACGGACTCAACAGTTTAACAACACTTTATTAGACACTCCGGTGCGCTATGTACACGTGAAGGGGGGGGGGACACCAGGGTCCCGGGGGTCAACAGGGGGGAAACACACGTCTTCACACTCGCTCCGCTCCTCGTCCAAACACTCCTCACACGGGCAACCCACTCACACTCACGGGGTCCAGGAATCAAAACGGGCAGGTCCAGATAAACCTATCAACATAGACGAGGGTAAGTCGGCGGCAAGCACGGGAACAACTAATTCACAATGAAGCCAGGCAATACTGACGAGGGTCACTCAATATTCCAGCGACGAATAGCTCAGAGCCCCAGCCTTAAGAGCCAGAGAACTGCAAGGTGCGTGGGCCAAGGGCGGGAGCCCAATCAGAGCTCTGCCCAGGCAGACAGGTAGGAGAGAGAGAGAGTGAGACAAAAACAACAAACACTTGTGGCCACACTGGGCTGGCCGGGGGGGCACAGGGACCATGACAGAAGGTGAGTTTTTTTTAAACATATCTGCGGCATATAAAAGACAACACCCCTCAGGAAAGGTGGGGATACTGGTGGGCACGTTAAATAAAGGTAAAGGGGGTGGCACGGTGGTTAGCACTGTTGTTGAAAAGCAAGATGCGACTGGGTTCAGTTCCACCATCAGGCTGGGGTCTTTCTGTGTGGAGTTTAGCATGTTCTCCCCGGTTACTCCGGCTTGCTCCCACAGTCCAAAGACATGCATCTAGTGGGGATAGGTTAATGTGAATAGGTGTGAATGGTTGTCTGTGCGTTAGCCCTGCAACAGACTGGCGACCTGTCCAGGGTGTACCCCACCTCTCGCTGGGATAAGCTCCAGCAAACTCTGAAAAGGATAAGCAGAAGCAAATGGATGGATGGAAGTTAAAGAAACATTCCCTGCCAAGATTGTTGTTGCCAGATAAACTTGTTTCCCGGTCTATTTCATATTCTGTCCAAGCCTTAATTGATTCTGGAGCAGAGCAGAATTTTCCTGAGTAGAACCTGACTGCCACACTCAAGATTCCCCTGGAAGAATTATCCAAACTCCTTCAAGTTTCACAGTTGGACTGGACATGTCTCCTGGAAATGATCTCTCTCTCTCTATAAATCCAGTGCCCACTCAGAACATATCCAAGTATACTTTTGCAGTGCTAGTGTTAGGATACCCTTGGCTGAGCAAACACATCCCTCACAGTTAAAAACAAATATCCATCGCCTCTGTTATCATCAGCATTTGAACTGTTGTAGCGACCCACAATCTTTTCAAAACTTGATTTATATGATGCAAATCACTTGGTGTGAATCAGAGAAGGAGACATATAGGCCCAGGTAATGGGCCACCTCTTTTTGTCCCCTCTTGTGTCCACTCCCAGGTCATCCACTGAGCTCATACCTCCGAGTTTGCATATCATCCCAGTAATAATGTAATTCTTCAAGCTTCTGTTTTGGTTGCAAACATAAAAAAGATAAAAGATCCATCGATCCATCTTCTTCTGCTTTTCTGGGGCCGGGTTGCAGGGGCAGCAGCCTAAGCAGAGAAGCCCAGACTTTCCTCTCCCCCGCCACCTCCTCCAGCTTATCCGGGGAAAGACCAAGGCAAGCCGACAAATATAATCTCTCCAGCGTGTCTGCCCCAGGGCCTCCTCCAGTTGGCACATGCCCTGAACTCCTCACCCAGGAGGCGCCCAGAAGGCATCCTTATGAGATGCCTGAACCACCTCAACTGGCTCCTTTTGATGCGAAGGAGCAGCAGCTCTACTCTGAGCCCTTTCCTGGATGGCCGAACTTCTCACCAAATCTCTAAGGGAGAGGCCAGCCACCCTTCAGAGGAAGACCAGTTCCACCGCTTGTATCCGAGATCTCATTCTTTCAGTCACTACCCACTGCTCGCGACCATATGGGACGGGACGTAGATCGACCCGTAAATACTCGTTGATATCTTGATAAAAGATGAAAAAAGAATGCGTTGCTTCCTGTACAGTGTGTGCTCAGAACAAATCTTCCAGGTCTCCTTCAGTCGGTCTGCTCCACCAACTTCCAACTCCAGGAAGTCCTTGGTCCCACATTGAAGTGTATTTTCTCACCGGCTTGTCCCCTTGCTCTGGTAACACAATAATCCTCACTATTGTTGATCATTTTTCAAAAGCTGCACACTTGCTTCAGCTCCTGGTAGACGATGTGTTCATTGAATTCGACTGGACATAGTTTCAATCCAGGGTCCTTAATTTACAGCACTTGTATGAAAGAATTCTGCTCCATCCTCGGTGTCCAGGTGAACCTTTCTTCTTCTGGTTTCCATTCACAGAACTGCATCACTTCCCTTAATCAGTCCACCCGGAGCACGCAACTCACCTGGATTAAGTATGCACAAAACACCATGACACCATCAGCCCCTGGTCTCTTTCAGTTTGAAGCACTCCTCGGGTATCAACCTCCACTGTTTCCAGCAATGCCAAATCCTCTCCGCTGCTGTCAGCGGATCTGGAAGGCAGCTCGGGCAGCACTATTGTGGACCAAGGATCGAAATAAAAGTCGTCCAGACCAAACTCCAAGTTACATGCCGAGACAAAAGGTTTGGTTATCAACAAAGAAAATTCCTCTAAGAACGGAATCTGATAAAACGTCTCCAAACTTCATCAGACCGTTTGAAATTGAGGCTCTGTTTAATCCTGTGTCTGTCAGCTCAAAATATGAGAATCAATAACATGTTTCTCAGATCAAACCCACTCTTGGTTGGTTCAGCCTCAGTGAGCCAGCCTTTACTGGCCAGCAGATTATGAATGTTCGACATCGCAGGAGAGATCTACGATATCTGGTGGAGCAGGAGTGATATGGCCCAGAAGAGCAGTTGTGGATTGGTGTCATGGTCCTTCAGTCCTCCTGTGCTGGCTCACTCTTTCTATCTGTCGCTCCTCTCCTCTGTCTGTGGGAGTGTATGTTTGCATTATTCACACCTTCTGTTGTGGGGTCTGGTCCTCCTGTTTCCCCCCCTTCAGTTCAGCATGCCTGTGTTAATTAACTTACCTGTTGACAATCCTGTGATAGGCCTGGCTGCTGTTTAAGACCTTCATTTGACACTGAATCGTCAAGCAGGAAACAATCAGTTTTGATGGCTCATCTTACTTGATGCACCTCTTTGTTCTCGTCTGCTCAGGATTCCTGGATGTCCTCCTGATGTCAGTTACTGAGAGTGAGAAAAGATTTTCCTGTGGGAAGAGACTCTTTTCCTGAGCTGGTGCCGAGGAATCCTCTGACTACTGCCCATTCACTTTGCATTACGGCATTTATTAACATTTTTAACATTCACTGTAAATAAATGCACTGAACTTAACCTCCACATCTTTAGTCCTGCACATCTCCTCAGTTATGCCAGATGCACATGTTGAGTATTGTTTCTTTTGATTCCTGTTTATTTGGTAATGGTAAATGGACTGATCATTATATAGCGCTTTTCTACTCTCCCGGAGTACTCAAAGCGCTCTATACAACATGCCTCATTCACCCAATCACACCCACTCATACAAGCACTTCCTTCTATACATAAGTGCAATCTAACCAACATTCATACACACTGCGATGGATGCATCGGAGAGCACCAAGAATACTTGGGCATGCAGACTGGGGAAGCCAAGGATCGAACCTGCTCTACAACTGGCTGGGTGTTCTGCTGGTAGTGGGGATTTTTCTCCTAAGAAACACTGGCCTGAACAGAGTAATCTGTTATAAATACCCTCAAACTGGGATAAAGTACAGCAAAAACAAACCACCACCAATGAGAAAGCCAGTCTGACCGGAAAAGCACAGTACAGTCCTAATTCCCAAGGTTTTAAATACTAGTGTGTTTGTGTCTTTTAAAATGTCAGCAATAAATCACATGTATGCAATGTAACAGGGTACAACAGCTAACAGTTTATTTCTCCCCACAACCTTTGTCTTTGCAGCAGGAAATCATAATACCAACTGGGTTGAAAATTATTCTCAGGATAAGTTTTTGTGACATGCTGAGTATTACAACAACAGTTTCTGATAATAGAAGAGTTAACTGTGGTAAATAGTTGAAGATCACACATCTGCAGCTGTTTACATGGGTAGAAGTTCACATTCAGTTATTACATTTGCACTCAACAGCCTTCATGTTCTACAGAAATACACAACAAACTGGCAGCCAGTCGTGTCCTTTGAGTTGTGCTCATTGACAAAGACTCATTCACTAATGGCAATGTGTTCGCAACCTGTCCGCATTTAAGGATTAGGAAATATGAATAACGATGAGGAAACAAGGGGAAAGCAAATCCCCGTACCTGCATCGGTTAACCAAACCGACACTACAGTTACACTTGGTCCTTGGTCCTAGGATTTGATGAAGTGACCATACTGAAACAAAATATTTATGTTTCACACGTTTCCACACCTGTGTGTGCTCAAAGTAAAGAACATAAACTTCACTCACGTTTAAAAGGTAAGATGAAGCCATCCTAGTTACAAGCTGCCATCTGGCAGTCAGAGACAAGCTATTGCTTTTATACCCAGTGTGGGATGATTGTCAGTGATTCATACACATTATTTAATCCTGCTGCTTTCATGTTAGAGCCAGCAGTAGCTACTTCAACATAAGGAAGTGCCGACTGGTCAATCCTCGATTCATTTAGGAAACATCAGCTAAGAGAACGATTTCTCCACTTCGAGCAAAAACTCGTCTATAAAAAATGACTTAATTATGCTGAAGATGATCTTCTAACAGCGTGAAAGTTATTTTCATGAATTCTGTTACTCTCACTTCATAAAAATAAGACACTAACAAATCCACAGAAGAACTGAAGGAAGTTCTCCAAGCTGATGGAACAAAGGAACTGCCAAGTCCCTAAGGGCTGAGCACTCACCAGGTCAGCTCTGGCCTGCTCTTAGGCACAGGGCGAGGGTTGGCTTTGTGTAACTCAGATGTTACAGTCAAACAATCGCAAAGATTCAACAGATTAGTCATCTGACATGTGACATTTTGTCACATGTCATAATTGTTTCCAGCATGTAATGTTAGCACAGAAGTACTTCGGCCATGACTAGCCTTCAGTGCTTCAAGCCATAACCTCAAATGTCTGTATTTTAAATATAACTAAAGCCCAGAGCACAGACATTTATGTCTTCAAAATTAATTTCTCTGGAATTTAACTAGACCCTGTTCTTTGCAGTGGTACTGACTTCCTCCAAACCTCCTAGCCTAAGGGGACAATGAAATGTGCATGCTCATGCTAAACCTGGCTAATGTTTCAAATAATGAGCTCAGCAAATGCACAAGTAATCTCTGTAAGCCAAAAGCTTCGACTGCAGGATGCTCTAAACACTTTTCTTCTACAGTTTTTTCTACTCTCCAACCTGTATGATGTCACAGAGAGGGCAGGTCCCTAATATGGTCATCACAAGCACACACGTTTGGCTGTGAGCATGAAAGCACCACCCACCTGTGTTTACAAGGTCATCTTTCATGGGCACAGGTGCTCACTGCAATGATGCAATGACATTTCTTGTGCGTAAGTTCAGCAGTCTGTGTGCAGAGAGTCAGCAGCCACACACACAAAGACGCCATCATGCATGCGAGTGCTGCAGTGAATTCAAGCTCACGCAAGGAACTGTTGTTGAAACTAAATTCTGCTCACTCAAATCAACCCGACCACAAGGTTGGAGGGCGGGACCTCAGAGGAACAGGCGCCCTAATGTGATTGGTCAAGAGCTCTGTAACAGTTTACTGTGTCAAACCACGTTACACAGTGGCAGCAGCAGAAGTTTATAATTCTGAAAATAACGTTTGTGAACTATCAACAGTTCTTTTTCCATATTACCATTAACATAAATTATTTTCTCAAGATCGTAACAATATTGTCCATAATTGTCCTCAGTTACCAGGAAACAAGTGACTTTAAACCCACTTTAAATAACTAGAATATTTAAACAAACCAAACAAGCTCATAACTTGTGTAATAAGCATTTCATATCTGCACGCTTGCTTGAATTTCTACACTTGCATTGCTTTGTAAGCACAAGCCCACAGACCACCGTCACAGTTTAAACTACAGCTGGAAATGTTCTCATAAAACTGCTGCATGTGGTGAACAGGATGAAAGGATACAGGATGTTTCCCACATATTTCCAGGGTCATATGGGGATTGAAGCTCTTCTGAACAAGCCGTTCGTCACAGCCAACTCTTATTCTCACTCACGGAGTAATGCAGGATGTTATTTTTTGAAATATATGTTTTCTTTGGTTTGTGTGTGTTGTCCTTTTCATAATCAAGTTTGATTTATATCCTCAAAAATGAGCAAACTACTTACTAAGTTATTCATTTCATCTTAAACACCATTTGGCATGAGTTCATTAGCTGCATCCCCATTGGCTAGGGTCTTAGCAGTTCCACCGAATGACTGGGTTAGAGCAACATTTTCAGTCTTCGATTGGCCGACAGCTGTCCTATCGTGTTCTGCCTTTGCCCTGATCAGGTTTCTCCGGTGATAGAACAGGTAGCCTGGCAACAGGAAGCCAGCAAGGGAGAAGATGAGAAGGCCCAGATTGATCTGTGGTAAGGAGACAGCGTCGGTACATGTTTCAAACCAAAGCTCTTCTAAAACCCGTTGTTGAAAAACTCCTCTCGGTGTGCACGTGTCCTACCCAGTAAGGATTTCCACTGAGGGGTCCCACCATCAATATGAACAGTGGTTGTTGAAGCAGGGCAAACGCAGCACTGATCATTGACTGCATACCTGTCAGTGTCCCGAAGTGGTTGGCTGGATATCTAGAAAGAGAGGTAGACGAGCTTCTTTTTCTCGTTCATTTGTATTCATTCATTCTTAAATTACTGCTAAAGTACACCGAACCCAACCCAAGGGACTCTCATGTATTAATGTATTACAGACAGAGCTCATGAACTCTGGCTGACTCTGGCCCTTTTCACAATCATACAGTCATGTACAGGGAGTGCAGAATTATTAGGCAAGTTGTATTTTTGAGGAATAATTTTATTATTGAACAACAACCATGTTCTCAATGAACCCAAAAAACTCATTAATATCAAAGCTGAATGTTTTTGGAAGTAGTTTTTAGTTTTAGCTATTTTAGGGGGATATCTGTGTGTGCAGGTGACTATTACTGTGCATAATTATTAGGCAACTTAACAAAAAACAAATATATACCCATTTCAATTATTTATTTTTACCAGTGAAACCAATATAACATCTCCACATTCACAAATATACATTTCTGACATTCAAAAACAAAACAAAAACAAATCAGCGACCAATATAGCCACCTTTCTTTGCAAGGACACTCAAAAGCCTGCCATCCATGGATTCTGTCAGTGTTTTGATCTGTTCACCATCAACATTGCGTGCAGCAGCAACCACAGCCTCCCAGACACTGTTCAGAGAGGTGTACTGTTTTCCCTCCTTGTAAATCTCACATTTGATGATGGACCACAGGTTCTCAATGGGGTTCAGATCAGGTGAACAAGGAGGCCATGTCATTAGTTTTTCTTCTTTTATACCCTTTCTTGCCAGCCACGCTGTGGAGTACTTGGACGCGTGTGATGGAGCATTGTCCTGCATGAAAATCATGTTTTTCTTGAAGGATGCAGACTTCTTCCTGTACCACTGCTTGAAGAAGGTGTCTTCCAGAAACTGGCAGTAGGACTGGGAGTTGAGCTTGACTCCATCCTCAACCCGAAAAGGCCCCACAAGCTCATCTTTGATGATACCAGCCCAAACCAGTACTCCACCTCCACCTTGCTGGCGTCTGAGTGGGACTGGAGCTCTCTGCCCTTTACCAATCCAGCCACGGGCCCATCCATCTGGCCCATCAAGACTCACTCTCATTTCATCAGTCCATAAAACCTTAGAAAAACCAGTCTTGAGATATTTCTTGGCCCAGTCTTGACGTTTCAGCTTGTGTGTCTTGTTCAGTGGTGGTCGTCTTTCAGCCTTTCTTACCTTGGCCATGTCTCTGAGTATTGCACACCTTGTGCTTTTGGGCACTCCAGTGATGTTGCAGCTCTGAAATATGGCCAAACTGGTGGCAAGTGGCATCTTGGCAGCTGCACGCTTGACTTTTCTCAGTTCATGGGCAGTTATTTTGCGCCTTGGTTTTTCCACACGCTTCTTGCGACCCTGTTGACTATTTTGAATGAAACGCTTGATTGTTCGATGATCACGCTTCAGAAGCTTTGCAATTTTGAGACTGCTGCATCCCTCTGCAAGATATCTCACTGTTTTTGACTTTTCTGAGCCTGTCAAGTCCTTCTTTTGACCCATTTTGCCAAAGGAAAGGACGTTGCCTAATAATTATGCACACCTGATATAGGGTGTTGATGTCATTAGACCACACCCCTTCTCATTACAGAGATGCACATCACCTAATATGCTTAATTGGTAGTAGGCTTTCGAGCCTATACAGCTTGGAGTAAGACAACATGCATGAAGAGGATGATGTGGACAAAATACTCATTTGCCTAATAATTCTGCACTCCCTGTATTTATCCATTTTTTTAAACTGCTTTTAAAATTTGGGGTCTCTTTCTTCTCTAAGCTTCAACTTAAGGATGTTCCAGCTGACTAATTTGCTTTTCCACAGTGGTCTGATGTCTGTCTGTGTTAACGGGAACGTGAAGCTCAGTGATGTTGCTTGTTTGGTTAATCATAAGAGAGGAAAACAATGTTCTGTTGAAAAAACTGCTTTAGAGTTTCAGGGTTGGGGGATGGCTACAGCCTATCTCAGCCATAAACCCTGGAAGGTTTTGGCATTTTAAGTATGTTTCGATGGAAAAACATTTGTCTTTTAGTTAAGTAAAGAATCCAAATACTTGTCACAGCACTCGGCGATGCAGTTTAACAATATAAAACAAAGTTCAGCTGCCTGTGTGGTCATTTTCCACGTACAGTTGTACCGTCTATACGAGGGCACAGGACCCCATGTTAGGGCTGAAAATCAATATTTTAAACTCTGATTTCCTTGCCCATGCCTTCCTTACAGGGTTTCTAACTGTAAGCAAAATCTCTCACATTACATATGTTAATATATAAATACTGTAGCTTTGTAAAAGCCCTGTTGTTACCCACACAGCAGCATAGAGACCTCCACAGCAGGAGTGAACAAATCCTCTTACTATGGTATGCAGAATGAATGACACCATCTATCAGAGAAGCAAAGTCAGATGTTAACAGTGATACTCGGATGTGTCAGTGAGGACTTCTGAAGCTCAGGATTTTGCTAACCTGTAAGGGCAAATTGTCTATCAGGGATGTGATGCCAAAGGTGACCAACAGGAGGTTGGTGAAGATGAAAGCTCTCATGGCATTAGTGAGTTTCTGGATCTTCCTGTTCCTCTTTGAGGCATTCAGTTGGCTGAGAAGGACAAAGTTCAAGTGTCAAAAGAGGCTCATGGCTACACAAAAAGTTTGAATGTGGTGAAATCAAGATGCAGAGGTACACTGTGATGTTAGTGACACCACCAGGCTTCTCCTCTTTTATATCGCAATCCAAGTTCAAAGTTAACATTAAACCCATCCTATGTACTAAACACCAGCCTTTGGGTCTGTCTGTAGTATCTTATCCTGAACACTTTTCATACCAATTGTCTGTTTGTGTGTTTGGACTTTCCTCTTCACAGTCCTTCATCCTCCAGTCCATGATGTAGCCAATCAACGGACAGGTCAGTAGACACAGCAGCTGCATCGTACCGAAGACAGATGAGTAGAATCCAACTGGAGAGGACATTTATAGAGAGGGGGAGTCAATAAAAAGTGATTTACATGGGTAATATCATTTGCCCCATGGCCAGACACAACTTGAACCTATACAATGAAATCCATCAACAATACGTTAACATTAAATCTTTGGCACAAGCCATATCTCTGAGCTGTATTACTTTTCTTTACCACCAGTACTACAGCTTTTATTCCTGTCTAACAAACGTTGTGGGCCAATAAGATAAGATAAGATAAGATAGAACTTTATTAATCCCTCGGGTGGGTTCCTCTGGGAAATTCGACTTCCAAAAAAAGCAGCAACGACCGAAGTTACAGTTACAGAATTGTTATATATATATATATATATATATATATATATATATATATATATATATATATATATATATATATATATATATATACACACACACACATATATAAATACAGAGACAAATATAAATAAAATATACAAAGGGGATAAATAGAATAAATAGGAATAAAAAATAAAAATACAAGTGAATTGCACATTTCAAGTATTGAGTCTATTGCACTGTTGACTATTTACAAAAAGTATTGCACAAGGTATTGTACAGTGAGGTGCAGAGGCACTACAGCTTAGTTGTTCCCTCCTTTGTCCTCCTGTCTCCCCTCCCTCTCCCCTCCAGAGAGGAGTTAAACAGTCTGATGGCGTGTGGGACAAAGGAGTTTTTAAGTCTGTTAGTTCTTGTCTTGGGGAGAAGCAACCTGTCACTGAACAGACTCTTCTGGTTGTTTATGGCCGTGTGCAGAGGATGCCCAGCATTGTCCATAATGTCCAGCAGTTTCTTTAGTGTCCTTTTCTCTGCCACTGTCACCAGAGTGTCCAGCTTCATGCCGACCACAGAGCTAGCCTTCCTGATCAGTTTCTCCAGCCTGGATGAGTCCCTCTTTGCTGTGCTGCTCCCCCAGCACACCACAGCATAGAAAAGTACTCCAGCAACCACCGACTGGTAAAACATCCTCAGGAGCTTCCTGCAGATGTTAAAAGACCTCAGCCTCCTGAGGAAGTACAGTCGGCTTTGGGCTTTTTTATACAGGTGCTCTGTGTTGCATGACCAGTCCAGTTTATTGTCCACCCACAGCCCGAGGTACTTGTACTTGTTGACCACCTCCACCTCCTCCCCCTCTATCTGAACCGGCAGTGGACCTTCTCTGGACCTCCCGAAGTCCACAACCAGTTCCTTAGTCTTTGAGGTGTTGAGTTGCAGGTGGTTTGTGTGACTCCATGCGACAAAGTTTCTCACCAGACTTCTGTACTCCTCTTCCTGATCATCCCAGATACACCCCATGATGGCTGTGTCGTCTGCAAACTTCTGAATATGGCATAATTCAGAGTTGTAGCAGAAGTCAGAGGTGTACAGGGTGAAGAGAAGAGGGGACAGCACAGTTCCCTGTGGTGCTCCTGTGCTGCTGACCACTGTGTCAGACGTGATGTCCTTCAGCCTGACGTACTGTGGTCTGTCGGTGAGGTAGTCGGAGATCCAAGCCACCAGGCAGGGGTCCACCTCCATCCTGTTCAGTTTTTCTTGAAGCATACAGGGCCGGATGGTATTAAAGGCACTGGCATCCTCCACTCCGACACCCGCCTTGTATGCAAACTGTAGTGGGTCCTGGGCATGTTGTACCTGTGGTCGGAGGAGGTTGAGGAAGAGCCGCTCTAGAGTCTTCATAAGATGTGACGTCAGTGCCACCGGTCGGAAGTCATTCAGCTCATTGGGCCGGTTCTTTTTGGGGACCGGGACGATGCAGGATGTCTTCCAGAGGGCGGGCACTCTCCCCAGTCGCAGACTGAGGTTGAAGACTCGTTGTAGCGGCTCCCCAAGTTCAGCAGCACACGCCTTTAGCATCCTAGGACACACCTTGTCTGGGCCTGCTGCCTTTCTGGGGCGAAGCTTCCTCAGTTGCCTCCTGACCTGATCCACTGTGACACTGGGAGATGTTTGGGAGGAGGGGAGGGGGGGAGATGTCTTGCTGCTGAGAGAGGGATTGGAGGAGGGGGGTGTCATGGTGTCAGGAAGGGGGGGAAGCGAGGGAGGCAGGAGAGTGGGGAGAGGACTCTGTAGTGAAGGTGAGGGTGAGGGTGGGGGGGTTGTGGGCTGGTCAAACCTGTCACCTAGGATGTCATCCTGTAATATCTTTAAATGTTGCAGACTCTTTCATTGACTGGACAGGGCCTGGAGCTGGAATTTTTCAGTGCTCTCGACATAGACAGGTAACCGGCATGTCAGCTTCCCACATGTCCGATTACCAGTGATGGGAATAACAGCGTTACTGTTTTCAGTAACGAGTAATCTAATTACTATTCCTATCGTTACAACGCCGTTACCGTTACTAACAAGAAACTGCGGCGCGGTCGCGTTACTATTTTACAGCAAACAGATGGTTGAAGCTGTCTGTAGTTTACAGCATCTTATATCAGCTGCACAGAAGTAGCTGTAAGTAATCTGGGCGCTGCAGCTTTAAGCAGCTGCGCTCCCGCGGACAGCGATCACTTTCTGCCCGACGATCACTTTTTGGCACAACACCTGGAGCTCAGGGGGCAAAACAATGGCATGAGTGCTGCTGTTTGACTGAGGAAGAATAAAGTAGTCGTGGTAAGCCGATCACATGACCACTTCAAGATGACAAAGCAACAAGGTGCCAGTTTTTAAATTGTGCTGATAGGCCACGTAAAACCAGAGTCATGATAAACAATATATACGTGTGTTTACTGTCTGAGGACAGCGCAGCGAGACCTCTCTGCTAATGAGCAAAAAAGAAAAATCAAACCAAAATCAGCCCGTTCATGTTGGTGCAAAAATGCACCATGTTGATATGGCAACATGACATTTGGTTGTTTAGGAAGATTTAGGAGTGACGGCGAGAGAGAGAGAGAGTTTTGAGATGTGAGAGATGTTTGCAGTGTGTAGTTAATGTGTTGTCTTGTGTAGTTAGTGTGTAGTGTTGTGGATAGTGTTGTGTTGTGTGTCAGAACAATGAGGCGACTGCTGTCTCCAGGTAGAAACAGGAGTGACACACCTGCTGCTGTCAGACCTGCAGGTATCAGGCTGTGATGTTTCCTTTATAGTGGACAGAAATATTTGGAGTGACACAAATAATTTGTGGCATCTTATTGAAGAACAGCTGATTGTTCTGTAAACAGTTTGACATGGTTAAAAAAGGTAAATGGCTGCAAATCACTTTGTTGTTTGCAAAACTTGTGCGTATGATTTTAAAACTGACAATTTATATTTGCATTTAAAGTTATGAAATATGATTCAATAAACATGTTTGTGGTTGTTACAGTAACAAATATAACTTTCTACTCGGATTTTGTTGTTTGTCTGATTTTAGATCAATTGTGTTAATACAGTCTGTCAAAATGAAAACATGACTGTAAATTCAGACACGTGAGGTTGTGCTGAAACGAATGACACCAAACAAGGCAAAGTAACTAGTGAAGGTGAAATGTAGAGGAAACATCAGAAGTAGTTACATCGTGGACATGCAATAATGCCACATGCTAACACTGGGAGGGAAGACACAGCTCACCAAAGTAAACTGCAGGTGGACTACCACAAAAAGTTTGAACATGGCCATTTTAAAGAAGCCAAGAAAGACAAACTGGCTGAAACCAACTGTCATGGTCCAGGTGAGTGCGGGGTTTTTCCACTCTGCTGGGCTGCACCTTCAGGCGGAGACTCCAATCAGCCTTCACAGCTCAATGCAATCAAGTCACCAGCATTTAAGACCAGCACTCACAACAGACCTTTGCCAGATCTTCAGCTAACTCGCTTTAGTCGTGGCCACCTTATCTTTTGCATTTCTACCCACAGTGTTTTCTCTCTGTCATAGTACCACGTCACACTTCACAAGCAGGAAAAATACGCATCTCTGTCTGGACGCTGGTTTTCTGCTATCAGGTTGCACTCCCTCCATCGTGGCCTTTCACCTACCTGCCCCCTGCCAGGGCCGTTGCTCCAAGTATATTCTGGACTCTGTCTTGACCACTCCTCACCCAGACCCCCTAGACACCCTCCTTGCCTGACGCCTACCCCTGCAACACGTAAACCATAACCATCATAGCTTAATCTCTGGCTGTGATTCACTGGACTGCCACTGACTGCCTGTCTCTTCTCATTATAGTGACTCAGTGTACCTCCACCCAGGCCGCTGCCCCTTTTCCCTCCCCAGGATCCGTACTTAAACTCTTGTGTAACATGGTAGACTAATGTACCTGTGTTAATTCAGCTCCATATTATTGTGTGAAGTTGCACTGGGTTGGGAGTGGTTTTGTGTGTGTCACATTTTTGGTGAGCCAATGGGTGGAATGGGGTTGGACTAATTAGAGGCAGGTGTACTTGATTGCACTGATACACTGGTCTACTTATAGCCCACACTACAAACACTGTTGTGTCGTTTTGTCTCTCTGTGCAGGTATGTACTGTGATGAAATCAGTTTGGGATGGATGGGTTTTGTCCTATGAATTCTATAGTGAAAGTGTAGTTTTGTCTCTCTGTGCAGTCCAGGGCCTATTATATGCCACAGCCTAAAGGTAGCAGAGTTGCAGAGGCTGGAGTGACCACTGGCTATATGCTTGCAGGGTGGTGGGTCTCCAAGGACAACTTCTAACCCTGTTACAGGCAACACATGGAGTGTAACTGGCCGTGTGGCATAGCTGGCTCTGGCCTTGGGACTGTGTGTTTTTATTTGATTCATAAATGGGACACTGGACTGTTTTATCTTTTATCTCTTGATATATTTTGTCAATAAATTATCTTTTAGAATTTTATTGACTGTCATCTTTTTGCCCACGACTGAGACGGTTGGTCAGACCTAGAATCTTTCTTTGGGTGTGTTACACTTGCATCTAGTCATAGCACAAGAACAAGAGCTCAGAGCTGATCAAAGCAGGTATTGGCCTTTTACAAAACAGCTGCAATTTTGAATTGGCCAAGAAAATTGCATTTGGTTGATCTCTAGAAAATGAATCACAAAGTTCCCATGAAATCTGAGTAACTCACTGTTCAAGGTGCTTTCTTGAAGTCGTTTGAAATTGTAAGTCTAACATGTTCCTTCCACAGAGTAAAACCAATCTGAATCTTAAGTCAGGACCCAAACAGGTCTTGGTCCTGGGTCGAGTCTCAGTGGACAGCAGTCATGTGTGTGCACCATTAGAACTGAGTGTTTTGGTTTATACCTTGTTTTTCCACCTCCTTCTGTAGCTCCTCAGAGGCTGAAAGAGACAGCAGCAGGTCAGGGATTACCAGAGACGGGTTAACAGCAATTATTCTCATTAGCAGCACACTCACTTTGGCCCTATAAACAAGTGACAAATAAAAGAAACGCTGAAACCATGTTCCCTTTGATTTGATGATTTGGCTCCAATGTGCACCTTACAAGGAAGCTCATTGCAGATCTGAGTGATTGCCTTTATGCTACGGTGAAACTATGGTAAAGCAGTCTTTTCCAGATTGCCTGCATTCATGTGGTGAGAGGGTTTACTAAATGGTTTGATGAGAATAAAAATGATGTGAATTCTGTGCCATAACCTTAACTTTCACCCAGCAGAACACTAAACACTTGATATAGAGTTTTTTTTTTTTAAAAAACCACATAAGGAATACCAAAACTGGAGCCTATCCCAGCTGTCATGGGGCGAGAGGCAGGGTACACCCTGGACAGGTCGCCAGTCTGTCGCAGGGCCAATGAAATAAACCATGGAGCATTTAGATTTAAAAAATAGAAACTGGACCATTATTCTTACGGTTGGGGTCGCCGTGGGTGACTAGGAACTCCATCATCTTATTCATAGCACCCATGAAGAAGATGAGCCTCAGCTGTGTCATCGCCATGGTGATAACACTCCACAGGAATATGGGAGAACACACAGAATGACAGAGCGGCACAGACGCTGAAGAAGGAGACAAAGAGAGAAAATGTATGAATGTACATTTAGCTTTTGGTTCAGCAGATACAGACCTCAGAGCCGTGCAGGTTCCAGCCAAAACTCTTTCAGTTCACTGAGAGTTCAGGTCCATCGCAGATTCTCACACAGTTCATTTTGCTGTTCATGGTAGTTTACAGTGCACACAAGTCTTTAAAGACTAGAAAGCCCAGGGGTGGCTGTAGCTCCGATGGCAGAGCAGGTCAGCCACTAATCAGAAGGTCGGTGGTTCAATCCCAGGCTCCCCCCTGGCTGTATGCCAAATATCATTGGGCAAGATACTAACCCCATGTTGGCCTACTGGTGGTGGTCAGAGGGCCCGGTGGCGCCAGTGTCCGGCAGGTGTGGCTTGCCATCACCAGTGTGTGAATGTAGGGTAAAGTGCTTTGGGGTCCTCAGGGACTGAGTAAAGCACTATACTAATGCAGGCCAGTTACCATTTTCCCATCACTTTCATCACTGCAGATGCTGGACCACTGGTCTGTCAACCACTGGTCGACTCTCCCCTCGTGAACAAGACCCTGACGGTGTTTTTCTGGACTCGGGGCAACACTTAACCCTCATCAAAGGCAAGGGAGCCATAGATGACCGCTCGGACGATGGGAGCTTGATTTTTTTGAGAATAAAATCACTGAGAGTGTTGGCAGCAAGCTCAACTTAAACTAAAGCCAAAATAACAAAACAAATACCTTGGGCTGTGCTGTGGGGGTCTGTGTGCTCAGGTACTGTCTGTCTGGATCCCATTGTGTCTTCCATTGCAGTCATGTGGGTGATATTCCTGTCCCCGGTCACGCTGTCCTCTGTCACAACCCCACTTATCTTCACCCTTTTACTGTTAAGAGGAAAAAAACACACAGAATGTAATGGGAAGAGTCATAATGTGCAATTCCCACTATCTCAAAGATGTTTTAAGTTGAAGACTTTTGGAGATACTCATAAAACGTGCCCGAAACCACAGCTGACGTTACTGAATCTGTAAAACTCAGAACACATGGGAAAGGTTCATCATGAAGGCTCGTGACAGCTGACATGAGTGGGTAACATGAAGTCACAACATGAGGAGCGATTCCCTCGTCAATATCTATATTAGTCTGAAGGCAGTGATTTATAGCCTAACCGACTGCAATGACTCTGTCCTCTGAGCAGCCTGTGCACAGCTGTCCCAGGTGTTGTTGTCACTCTTCTGTTCTCTGTGTTTTGTTCATGTCTCTTTCCATTGTGAGCTTTAGTCGACTCTCAGCGCTCTCAGTTCTGCATCCTGCACTCAGGTTTTTGTGTCGTCCCTGGAGAAATCTCTCAGGGAGAATGGAATCACCCCAAACTGGTACCGCTGTGGGAATCCAGGGAGCATCCACGCTCACCACTTCATGCATAATGGACCTTCCATGTGTACGGACATGTGCAGGTGTATATGCATGTATATGTATACATATGCATATTTAAGGTGTACATGTCTATAAATAGGAATAGTAGTGGTACAATAGTTATGTCAAGCTATATAGTTGATGTCTTCCATATTTCCAACCATATCCATAGTCACATACTGTGTATGCTACCGTTGTATGTAGTGTATTATCTTACTTTTTTCATTGATTGTACTTATTTGTATTTTTGTATTTCCTTCTGATATCTGTACCTGAGCTGAGGTGACGCAAAAACTTCCCCGTTGTGGGATCAATAAAGTCTTATCTTATCTTACAGTTCAGATATGATCACTACGCTCTGTAGGAGCAATCATACTGATCACAACTGTCTCATCATGAGACTTGTGTTCTACTTTTAAACGTCTGACACAGTTTCCAGTGTTAATTCGTCTATTCTGTTAAAACTGACGTGTATCTGATGTCTTCGGGTGCAGGGAAAGATTCAGTGGGCCAGTTCAGGAAGCAGTTTAGGATCACAGTGCACGCCATTCCAGTCCAGACCCACATGATGACCCGGAAAGAGACGCCAAGGTCATAAATCACCTGGAGAGGAGGAGGAGGAGTAGGACAGAGAAGCATGAGGGAAGAGATTTCAGGGTTGAGGTGAATAAAGGAAAGGTAAAACGTGTGCATGATGCTGCAAACTTGACCTTTAGTTACTGTTAATGTGAAATCTCACGGCAGTATCCTCCCTTTTATTTCCGCCCAGTGTTGTCTCTTGTTTATTCTTCTTCCTGTTTCCTGTCCACTGTACTCTCTGTCATCAGCTTTTTGGTCCTTCTGCCCCCTTTGCTTTCTTTCATGTTCCCTACAGTTTACAACCCTTCTGCTACAGTTTAACAAGCAATATCTTTTAGCTTTCAGCCAAGAAAGGTTTTCCACCTTTCAACGAGGTGTGTGAGTGTGTGTCTGTACCTTGACACCGGGGAAGGTGACAGCTGAAGAAGCATAGGAGCCAATCATCAGGGAGAGGATGGTTGATCGAATGTTCCCAAACATGTTCGGCAGCTAGATGAGAGAGAGAAACGATCGTGCTGTCACACGGAGCAAATCTGAGTTTCTGTCCAAGGACAAAAGCTTCAGAGCTTTCAACATTTTCTCTACAGTTGTACATTTTAATAAGTGACCAGCAGGTGGCGCTCTTAAAAGCTTTGTACAAACACAGGGGAAAAAAGTCGTGCCGTGTGTGTATGTGTGTGTGTCTATGGGTTCTTACTATACTGGTGGGGACCAAAATCCAGGTCCCCACGAGGAGAGCAAACCAGACGTGTGTGTGTTTGGGTGTGCGAGTGTGTGTGTGCACACGTGTGTGTCACTCTAAGTATAGACACACGTGGAACAGTGCCGCCTCATGAATGTGGCTCAGTTACACTACAGGCTGTAATACTCAGTTGAAACTTGCATCAGTTTCATATATTTGGAGGATTACATTTAATACATCATTTGTCTTAATTTATTCAAACGTTACTTATGTAGCCAAGCGGCTACACTGTAACTCTGTAGTTACATTCATTCATTAAGTGTTGCTTAAACAACAAATTAGTGTAAGAGTCAGAGAGTGGAGGGATACATGAAGTGGAAATGTGAAAATATTTTTTCTCTACAGGAAGATGTTCAGTTGGTGGTTTGGGTGTAAACTGTACAGCTCTGTAAGACAGAGCCACCGTGACAGCATGCACTGGGCTGTAATATGGTTTCAGTTGTGTCAAATCCACACAGCCGTTCATAATTTTAGTCATGACTGCATTTACTCAGAGTTCACTCTATCTATAACTCTGCACTCTGGGGTGAGCTTGGATCCAGCCAAAGGCTCATCCTTTTGCTTTTCTACTGACTAACATCATCTTATTTTAACAAGCTGCACAGTGCATGTCAGGAGAGACTTTAATCAACACGTCCTGTGTTAAGTTACTACAGCGCCTTCCAAATGATTACGCACACAGAGTTTCAAAAGATTTTATAGGTTGTAGAGAATTGAAAATGGCCATTTGTTGAATTTGCAGCATTAGTAGATCAATTTCACTGACATCAAAAGTTATTTCAATCAAAAACATCTTAACAGGTCAAGTCACACAATAACACAGGACCCCGTATTTGTTAGCAGTTTTACAATTCTTGCATCCATGGAACTTGTTTTTGGAAAGCTTCTGCTTGAATGTCTTTGCAGGATGTCAGAATAGCCTCTCAGAGCTGCTGTTTGGATGTGAACGGCCTCCCACCCTCATATTCTTTTACCTGAGGATGCTCCAAAGGTTCTCAGTAGGATTGAGGTCAGGGAAGAATGGGTTCCTCTCCTTTTATGCTGATAGCAGCCAAAGATGCAGAGGTGTGCCTCGTAGCATGAGATGGTGCATTGTCTTGCATGAAGATGGTTGTGTTGCAGAAAGCACAGTTCTTCTTTTTGTACCAGGAAGAAAGTGGTCAGTCTGAAACTCTCCCCGTGATTCCAGCTCAAAAACGACTCCACTACCTTTTAGCTGACGACGCAGCCAGCCATCCACCTCTGCATCCATCTGGACCATCCAGGGTGGCGCTGCACTCATCAGTGACCAAGACTGTTTGAAAATTAGTCTTCATGTGGTTCTGGGCCCACTGCAGCCGTTTCTGCTTGTGAGCATTGGTTAGGGGTGGCCGAATAGAAGGTTTATGCACAGCTGCCGGTCTCTGGAGGATCCTACAGCTTGACGTTCGCAGGGCTCCAGAGGCACCAGCAGCTTGAAATGTCTGTTTGCAGCTTTGTAATGGCCTTTTAGCAGCTGCTCTCTGGCAGAAACCTTCATCATTGTGCCTTTATCTGCACGAACCCATGTGTGCTCTGACTCAGCCACAAATCTCTTAACATTATGGTGATCACACGTAAATTTTCGTGAAATATCTGAGGTTTTCATTACGTGTCCAAGGCGGTCAACTATTTCACGCTTTTCAGCAGAGATCATTTTTCCTTCCTAAATTGCTTGAAAATGGAGGCCTGCTTAATAATGTGGAACATCCTCCTTTAGTAGTTTTTCCTTTAATTGGGCTCACCTTGCAAACAACTGATCACAGGTGTCCGAGATTGATTTCAGTGATACAAAGAGTCCTGAGACACAATCCCATCCACGGGTTTAATTGAAAAACAACTTATTTAATCTTTATAACACTTAAACACTATTTGCATAATAATTTGGAACGTGGTGTATATTGACTATGACAGTATGAAGAAGAAGCGTCTCTGTTTTGTCTCAAAGGCTCTGCTCGTGTCGTTTCCTGTGGATCAGCGCTGTCCTGCTCTGATCTTTACACTTACACTGTTGTAGCAGCAGTGGTCATAAGCAGCTGCTGTGTGTGTTACATATTTGTATCACAGATATGAATAACACACCTTCATTTCTCACACACCTTCATTCGAAGAACAACAGAAGCTGCACTTGTGTTCACAGACCATCACTACTGGAGGTGTTTCTGAGCCCAGTCCCTGATTCAACGGCACCATCGTGCCTGTTCTTAACGCACACACATCCATCAGTTCCAGGTTCGATGGTTGTGCTCGGAGGTTTCTCCACATTCTCAGAATCCTTTGCTATCACGTACAGTTTACGATGACACAGTCTTCACAGTTTCACACTGACGGACATTATTCTGAGATATCTGAACAGTTTCTAGATGCGGGGTTATTTATCTATTTTTCACTTCTGTTACTGACCTGTGGTCAGTTAACCTGACGAGTCACTGTTCTGTTTTGACTATGTTCACATGCTAATGAGACAAATAAGAGGAAATTGTATTTCTATTGTTATACATCAGAAATTTGTGAAGCTTTTATTTTGACATCCGAATAGACAGGAAAGCCTTTATTTTGACATGTGCATAGACAGGAACAGTGGGGAAAGCATGGCTACACCTTTGAAATCTTTTGAGTTGAATCCAAAATACTCCTTCAGAAAGCAAAAGTAAGTTCAGTCAGTTCTTTGTATATTAGACAATTAGTAATGGGGTGTTTGAGACATTATTTTGTACCTTCCTTGAAGTGCAGTAGTTATAGGTCGTAGCTTCTGAGCTAATGATACAAGTGTACACTTGCCCACTACCTGCTTATTGTTCTTTGTATTAATATCAGATTGTATATCTACAGGATGCTTATCTTGAAGTCTCCTATGTTAGTGGCTAAATACACTTACCTGCTGATTGTATGACAATCATTAAGAGTTTAGTTTTATGTGTTTCTAGTTTCACTCCAGTTCAATGATGTCAGTTCAACACTATGTTCGAGGAGCAAGTACGCTCACCTCCCTGGCTCTTGAGTTTGGCTGGCTGTTCACGCTCAGGGAGTTCAACACATAGAGAGAGCAGTACAGTCACCGTGTTTTCCTCTAACTGTTTCTTTTTAGTATCGTTTACCTTTTTGGCCTTTTGTTGCTCCCATTAATCAAAACAAGCCATTTTTTTTAAATCAAATGATACAATGTCTCAGTTTAAATATTTAAAATCATTTTTATGTTATACTGTGGAAACAAAACATGGCTTTGTCAGAGTTACAAACCATTGAGTTCTGTTTTTATTTACGTTGCGTCTTAACTTCTTTTTTGAATTGGGGTTGTAACTATGGTGTCACAAGTGTTCACGCTGAAGGTGTCATGAGAAACACTCTTTGTTTACATAAATGAAATGAAATGAAACCGATAATATCGGAGAATTCAGCTATAGCATGCAACAGGCCGTCAGTTTCTTTGTTTGTACATTGCCCTCATTTGCCCCAGTGTAAATATCACTGGGTTTTATTTGTCTGTCTACAGCCTCAGGTTCAGCTGAAGTCATGCCTTCCCAGAGTAATGTTCCCATGTTGTAGGTTTGCCTTGGCTCTCCATTCTTATCAGCCCTCCCCTCTTTTCCATCGCTGTGTTGCCTCTGTGCACACACAGCTTATAAAGCATAAGCATGAAGTTCCAACCACAAATATCACAACACCAGCTGCAGGTCAGTTCCACAGAATGACACCAGTGGGTCTTTTTGTGTTAATTCATTGCAAATTAACATGAAGCACAAGCCCGTAGCTACATAAATCCGATAACTAGACAAGAATGTTAATATTGATGCATATGTATATACAGTATATGTATGGTATGGTATACATATCTATCTATCTATAAAATGAAAATGCAAAAAGAGTCATTGTTGTTTCACAGTAACATGCTGCAGCCACTCTGGATCGTGGCCGGCTGGTTTCTTAAATTTCTGCTGAATATTCAGTTTTACATAAACTAGCACACACTTGGTTTCATGTCTGATTTATTCCTTTTCTATTCTGGCTGAGCACTCAAAGTGTTTTACTGCAAGCCACCCAGCACGTTACTTCATGTCTTCTGGTGCTGTTTCTGACTGTTTCTGACTGTTTCTAACTCGCTCACATCATCACTGGATTTGTGGACAGGACACTTTGACATGTGGATGCTGGAAGAGCTGGGAACCAGTTATTATACGGCAGCTTTATCAAAGCTAAACAAGTGTTACTGACTATATATATCAGGTACTTATGTAAGAGCCCCCCCCCCCCCCCCCCCCCCCCCCCACACACACACACCATTGTGTCTCAATAACTTCAGCCAGCATTACCCATATGGAAAAGATATATATAAATCTTATAAAGTTATTATCTCTCTTGTATGAAACTTGTATGAAAAGCATACAAGAGTGAAAACACATATAAGATCCCTTAAAAAATTATATAATGAAACTTGTATGTTTTGTATACTTACTAAAAACATATATGATTTACTCATGAAAGTGGCCACTTTCATGAGTAAATCATATATGTTTTTACGATTTCTTTTCCATATGGGTACACTTGGAACATTCACTTAGACACTGTTTTTAACCCTAAGATATCGGCTTGTTGCCCCACCTGACCTGAACCCTTAACAAACAATACACTCACCTACACACACCCACTCAGGCTCATGTTATTTTAGGTCTGTAGGAGAGAGACCAATGGAGTGAGGGGCTGACAGGGGCGTGGGAGGGTGTGTTGACCAGCCAGCTTTGTGATTGGTTGAAGGACTGCTGCTGAATTTAGAACAAGTTTTTGAAAACACACACACTCTAAGTATGTTCTGCATCTGACTGTGTGGACAGGTGGTTGGAGTTTGGACCTGGGGCAGATGGAAACGTAGGGATATGGGGCAGTCTGATGCCCAGCAGTGTATATATTGCATCATACTGCGAACTTTGTTCCATGTGCAAGTCTCTGCTTCCCATCACTGCTGAGTGAACTTGTTATAACTGACTTTAACTCGATTGACCCCTC
>NC_137948.1:44586473-44941473 GCF_963969265.1 Rhamphochromis sp. 'chilingali'
CGAACTGTAGTGGGTCCAGTGTGTCTGGTAGTGAAGAAATGATGAAGTCTCTGACCAGGCGTTCAAAGCACTTCATCACTACTGAGGTGAGGGCTACAGGGCGATAGTCATTGAGAGAAGCAGGGTGGGGTTTCTTCGGGACAGGAACAATGATGGACTCTTTGAAGCATGTGGGGATCACCGACTGAGATAAAGAGATGTTGAATATCTCAGTGAACACAGGAGCTAGCTGGTATGCGCAGTCTCTGAGGATACGACCTGGGATGCCGTCTGGTCCTGCTGCTTTCCTGGTGTTCACTCTCTTGAAGGCTCTCCTTACTTCATGCTCGGAGATGACGAGCACGTTTCCGGTGCTGGCAGTATCTTCCTGTCTGCAGCCGTTAGCGCCGCTAACACTAGCATTGTTGGAGACCTTAGCTGCAGCCTCGAAGCGAGCATAGAAAGTGTTCAGCTCGTCTGCCAGAGTCACGGCCGCGTTCGTCATACCGGTTGTTGGTGCTTTATAGTCCGTTATTGTCCTTAGTCCCCGCCACAGGCTCCTAGAGTCACTCTGTTGGAGTTGTGACTCTAGTTTCCTCCCGTAGCGCTGCTTCGCCTCTTTCACCGCCCTCCGCACATTATATGACGCGGCTTTGTACGGGTCCATGTCCCCCGTTGTGAGTCCCGTGTTGTAGGCAGCGGTGCGGGATCTCAGAGCGTTGCGGATGGTTTTATCCACCCACGGCTTCTGGTTGGGAAACGTTGTGATAGTCTTTGTCTCCACGGTATCATCCGCTAGTTTCCCGATGAATCCCACAACCGCTTCCGTAAACACGTTGACGTCATCGTCGGAGCTGTTTCTGAACATGCCCCAGTCTGCGTCATCGAGTGCGTCCTGTAACGCGGCCACCGATTGATCCGTCCAGCGCGCGACCTTCCTCTGAACCGGAACTTCCAGATACAGACGGACAAAATGTTGGTGGCTAACCAACCGGACATAGTGGTGGTAGACAAACAGAAGAAGACGGCCGTAGTGATCGATGTAGCGGTTCCGAATGACAGCAACATCAGGAAGAAGGAACACGAGAAGCTGGAGAAATACCAAGGGCTCAGAGAAGAGCTCGAGAGGATGTGGAGGGTGAAGGTAACGGTGGTCCCCGTGGTAGTCGGAGCACTAGGTGCGGTGACTCCCAAGCTAGGCGAGTGGCTCCAGCAGATCCCGGGAACAACATCGGAGATCTCTGTCCAGAAGAGCGCAGTCCTGGGAACAGCTAAGATACTGCGCAGGACCCTCAAGCTCCCAGGCCTCTGGTAGAGGACCCGAGCTTGAAGGATAAACCGCCCGCAGGGGCGTGCTGGGTGTTTTTATATATACACTCAACAAAAATATAAACGCAACACCTTTGTTACTGCTCCCATTCCCCATGGGATGGACGTAGAGACCTAAAATTCATTCCAGATACACAATATAACCATCCTTCCCAAACAGTGGTCACAAATCAGTCCAAATGTGTGGTAGTGGGCACATCTGCTATATTGAGATAATCCATCCCACCTCACAGGTGTGCCACATCAGGATGCTGATCTGACATCATGAGTAGTGCACAGGTGTACCTCAGGTCTGGGGACCCAGAACCGGTCAGTATCTGGTGTGACCACCATTTGCCTCATGCAGTGCAACACATTGTCGCATGGAGTCTATCAGATTGTCAATTGTGGCCTGTGGAATGTTGGTCCACTCCACTTCAATGGCTGTGCGAGGTTGTTGGATATTCGTGGGAACTGGTACACGCTGTCGTATATGCCGGTCAAGCACATCCCGAACATGCTCAATGGGTGACATGTCCGGTGAGTATGCTGGCCATGCAAGAACTGGGACATTCTCAGCTGCCATCTGCCCTGAACAATGTGAACCATGATTCATCCGTGAAGCACACACCTCTCCAACGTGCCAGACGCCATCGAATGTGAGCATTTGCCCACACAAGTCTGTTACGGCGACGAGCTGGAGTCAGGTCAAGACCCCGATGAGGATGACGGGCATGCAGTTGAGCGTCCCTGAGACGGTTTCTGACAGTTTGTGCAGAAATTGTTTGGTTGTGCAAACCAATTGTTCCAGCAGCTGTCTGGGTGGCTGGTCTCAGACGATCTTGGAGGTGAACCTGCCGGATGTGGAGGTCCTGGGCTGGTGTGGTTACACGAGGTCTGCGGTTGTGAGGCCGGTTGGATGTGCTGCCATATTCTCTGAAACGCCTGTGGAGACGGCTTATGGTTGAGAAATGAACATTCAATGCACGGGCGACAGATCTGGTTGACATTCCTGCTGTCAGCATGCCAATTGCACGCTCCCTCATTGCTTGTGGCATCTGTGGCATTTTGCTGTGAGACAAAACTGCACATTCCAGGGTGGCCTTTTGTTGTGGGCAGTCTGAGGTACACCTGTGCACTACTCATGATGTCAGATCAGCATCCTGATGTGGCACACCTGTGAGGTGGGATGGATTATCTCAATATAGCAGATGTGCCCACTACCACACATTTGGACTGATTTGTGACCACTGTTTGGGAGGGATGGTTATATTGTGTATCTGGAATGAATTTTAGGTCTCTACGTCCATCCCATGGGGAATGGGAGCAGTAACAAAGGTGTTGCGTTTATATTTTTGTTGAGTGTATATATATATATATATATATATACAGTGGGGCAAAAAAGTATTTAGTCAGCCACCGATTGTGCAAGTTCCCCCACTTAAAATGATGACAGAGGTCAGTAATTTGCACCAGAGGTACACTTCAACTGTGAGAGACAGAATGTGAAAAAAAAAATCCATGAATTCACATGGTAGGATTTGTAAAGAATTTATTCGTAAATTAGGGTGGAAAATAAGTATTTGGTCACCTCAAACAAGGAAAATCTCTGGCTCTCACAGACCTGTAATGTCTTCTGTAAGAAGCTTTTCTGTCCCCCACTCGTTACCTGTATGAATGGCACCTGTTTGAACTCATCATCTGTATAAAAGACACCTGTCCACAGCCTCAAACAGTCAGACTCCAAACTCCGCCATGGCCAAGACCAAAGAGCTTTCGAAGGACACCAGGAAAAGTATTGTAGACCTGCACCAGACTGGGAAGAGTGAATCTACAATAGGCAAGCAGCTTGGTGTGAAAAAATCAACTGTGGGAGCAATCATCAGAAAATGGAAGACATACAAGACCACTGATAATCTCCCTCGATCTGGGGCCCCACGCAAGATCTCATCCCGTGGGGTCAAAATGATCATGAGAACGGTGAGCAAAGATCCCAGAACCACACGGGGGGACCTGGTGAATGACCTGCAGAGAGCTGGGACCAAAGTAACAAAGGTCACCATCAGTAACACACTACAACGGCAGGGAATCAAATCCCGCAGTGCCAGACGTGTTCCGCTGCTGAAGCCAGTGCATGTCCAGGCCCGTCTGAAGTTTGCCACAGAGCACATGGATGATACAGCAGAGGATTGGGAGAATGTCATGTGGTCAGATGAAACCAAAGTAGAACTTTTTGGTATAAACTCAACTCGTCGTGTTTGGAGGAAGAAGAATACTGAGTTGCATCCCAAGAACACCATACCTACTGTGAAGCATGGGGATGGAAACATCATGCTATGGGGCTGTTTTTCTGCCAAGGGGACAGGACGACTGATCCGTGTTAAGGACAGAATGAATGGGGCCATGTATCGTGAGATTTTGAGCCAAAACCTCCTTCCATCAGTGAGAACTTTGAAGATGAAACGAGGCTGGGTCTTCCAACATGACAATGATCCAAAACACACCGCCCGGGCAACAAAGGAGTGGCTCCGTAAGAAGCATTTGAAAGTCCTGGAGTGGCCTAGCCAGTCTCCAGACCTCAACCCCATAGAAAATCTGTGGCGGGAGTTGAAAGTCCGTGTTGCTCGGCGACAGCCCCAAAACATCACTGCTCTCGAGAAGATCTGCATGGAGGAATGGGCCAAAATACCAGCTACTGTGTGTGCAAACCTGGTAAAGACCTATAGTAAACGTTTGACCTCTGTTATTGCCAACAAAGGTTATGTTACAAAGTATTGAGTTGTATTTTTGTTATTGACCAAATACTTATTTTCCACCCTGATTTACGAATAAATTCTTTACAAATCCTACCATGTGGATTCATGGATTTTTTTTTCACATTCTGTCTCTCACAGTTGAAGTGTACCTCTGGTGCAAATTACTGACCTCTGTCATCATTTTAAGTGGGGGAACTTGCACAATCGGTGGCTGACTAAATACTTTTTTGCCCCACTGTATATATATATATATACACACATGTATATATATATATGTGTGTATATATACACATATATCGTCAGTTGTCCAAGTACGCTAAGAAAGGAGTGGGAAGGCTGTATTTTTTGGATGAAGCTCCTCATTTTTTCTCATGCTATAAAAAAGAGCCTGCACTGCTCTAATAACAGCCTAGGCATAGTAGCAGAGAGTTTTCTCCTTCTTTCATTGTTAGTTGTGAACATCTGGTTCCAGGCCATGATTCGTGGAGAAGTGTTTTTCTCCTCCTTTTCTTTCCCAGTGATGATTGGGGATAGGATTGGTTTTGTGGGAAGGAGGGAAAAAAGTCTCTGGTGTCAATCAAAGGCTCATGGAAAGTTATCCAGTGAGCCAGGGCAGGATATGTTTAGATGGTGGTGGTGGTGGTGGTGGTTTGGAGGGTGGTGAGTGAGAGGAAGAGGGTTAAGTGTATATTCGTGAGGGGGGATGTTTGAGTCCAGGCGCTTTGCCAGGAGAGACAGAGAGGAAGGAGCAGGGATGAGGTGGTAATACTGAAAGATGGAAAAAAATGTGACCAGGCCTCAGATTTCAGGATGGTTTAAACTTATTTTCCTTTCTGTTTCCAAGGAACTCTTGCAGTACTTGTTTAACTTTGTGGGTTTTTCTTCATATCAGATGTATGGCTGAAACTGTTAGGGTTGTGTTTTTGGCGATTCAAACTCAGTTTAATCCCAAACTAAAAAATTATGACAAAAATCACGTCATTCTTAGTTTCCTTTTAATGATTTTACAACATATTAGTGATTTTATATGTTTGTATTTTTTTGATGATTCTTTTTTATTGCTTTTAGTGTTATTTGATATCTTTAAATTCTGCAGAGCATCACTCTAAAGGTGTTTTACATATCAAGGCATCAACAGGCGACACATATACATTTTGACTGACTGTAAGAGGAAAAGGGTAAAAAGATTTATTGTTTGGCAGTAATAGAATAGAATAGAATTCAACTTTATTGTCATTGCACATGTCACAAGTACAAGGCAACGAAATGCAGTTTGCATCCATCCAGAAAGTGCTTTAGCAATAATATAGATATATTACAGAATATGGATCTATTATTATGTTACAATGTACACGGTATGAAGGTATATTATGAATATACTATAAGTATGTACAGGCTATAGTGTATAAGCTATGCACAGGCTATGAAGAGGATATAAATATGGTTAAAAATATGAAACTATACAGATTGTAGATATACAATTCTGAGTATTAATAAACAGCTATAAAGAGTTGTAAACAGTTGTAGAACTATAATTATTGTATTGTAGAAAATTATTGTCTATACAGCATTTGAAGTTGATCTAAAATAATTAAGACTTTATTGTTCTTAGCTGTAACTCCTCCTTTAAACCTGAAGCGTTATGATGGAGCCAACGAGCTCAGCACGTGCTGAGGGTCAAAGCTGACACGAATCCTCCTCAAAGCTGCTAGTCTCCATTCTTGTTGGGCCTTATGAACTTATATTTACAACATTAGTGAATTTTACCGTTTCCTTTAACTGGATTATCAATGCTAACACGCAGAGCGAAGATTTTTATTATTTTTATTAAAAAAAGAAAAGAAGAAGAAAAAACAAGCTGAAGACAGTGGCTGGGGGAAGTGGAAAGGCTTTTTGAGTTCATCTCACAAACCCAGTGATGCTCAGATTTGTTTTTGTCAAAGAGCCTAGCCAAGCACAGTGAGAGCTTTTTCCTCCTGCAGAGAAAACCCAAAGTGAGGAAGCGTCTGTGAGGAGGAAAGCCAAGCTTCCACTGTGGTCGACCTACTTTCACAGGAGCCAACATCCAAAGAGGGGAAAATGGCAGAAAATATGGAAAGCCAGCCTCAAACACTGCACGCAAAGCCAGGGCTCAAAGGTGCGTAAAGAAAGGTTTGAATTGCTCTAATTCTGGATGACTGGAGAGTCTGAAGACTTTCGGACATTTTGTTTGTACATTCCATGAGATGCTTTTGATTCCAGTTTAGTTTTTACTTCACCACACGGACTAAAAACACCGAGCCACAGCCAGAGGAAAATATTGGATCCTTTTTTCCAGATGGAACTGAATATAGGCTGTCCTCAGTTTTTCACTGTAACTGGGGAAGACATCGGAAAATGTTTCAGAGTGGTTTTTAAATCATAGTGAACTTTCACTGGCTCAACGAAACAGTGAAATAGACCATAAGGACATCTGCAGAGAGGCAGGTCGGACAAAGGTGATCCGGTTTAAGCTTTAGGATGCTTTAAAAGAAGAGCATATCCAATCGCACAACAAATCCAAATCTAACTTTCTGATGGAAGCAATTCAGAATTGACGTTTTTATTTAAAACTTCTGTAAATGATAGATCTTTAGAAATACGCTCTGAATAAGAACATGCATGACCTGCAGTAGACAACGGATGAAAACCTGGAAGCTTAAAGGTTTGAGGCCTTTAGTCATCGACCGGTTATGTTGGGACAGCTTTGTTTACATTCAGCTGGTGAGCAAAAGAAGAACAGGAAGAAGCTTTGGTCTTCATATGTGTTATCCATTATTCACATACCATTACACTTTAAGCTCACATGTTCTGGACGGTGAGTGTATCCACACAGAAACCCAGCTGACCACATGGTTCAAACAGAGACTACAGCCCTCTGCAACCAGCGTACCGCTGAAATGTATTCAGTTCAATGTATTCAGTAGATCCTACAATAATAGATACAGACGAAAACCCAACAATCATATGACCCCTTTTGAGCAAGCACTTTGGCGACAGTGGGAAGGAAAAACTCCCTTTTAACAGGAAGAATCCAAACTGGAAGCTGGTTCCACAGAAGAGGGGCCTGAAAACTGAAGGCTCTGCCTCCCATTCTACTTTTAAATACTCTAGGAACAACAAGTAGGCCTGCAGTGTGAGAGTGAAGTGCTCTAATAGGGTGATATGGTACTACAAGGTCATTAAGATAAGATGGGGCCTGATTATTTCAGACCTTGTATGTGAGGAGCAGGATTTTGAATAATGGATTTAACAGGGAGCCAGTGAAGGGAAGCCAAAACAGGAGAAATCTGCTCTTGGTGCAGCATTTTAGATTAACTGAAGGCTTTTCAGGGAGTTTTTAGGACTTCCTGATAATAATGAATTACAGTCGCCCAGCCTGGAAGTAATAAATGCATGAACTAGTTTTTCAGCATCACTCTGAGACAGGATATTTCTAAATTTAGAGATGTTGCACAAATGGAGTCTTACATATTTGTTTAATATGTGCATTGAAGGACATGTCCTGGTCAAAAATGACTCCAAGGTTCCTCACAGTGTTACTGGAGGCCAAGGTAATGCCATCCAGAGTAAGAATCTGGTTAGATATTTCTAAGATTTTCAGGGCCGAGTACAATAACCTCAGTTTGATCTGAATTAAGAAGCAGAAAGTTAGCGGCCATCCAGGTCTTTATGTCTTTAAGACATTCCTGCAGTTTAACTCATTGGTGTGTGTTATCTGGCTTCATGGACAGATAGAGCTGGGTGTCATCTGCATAGCAGTGTAAATGTATGCTATGTCTTCTAATGATGCTGCCTAAGGGAAGCATGTATAATGTAAACAGAATTGGTCCTAGTACTGAACCTTGTGGAACGCCATAATTAACCTCAGTGTGTGAAGAGGACTCTCCATTTACATGTACAAACTGGAGTCTATTAGATAGATATGATACAAACCACTGCAGTGCAGTACCTGTAATACCTACAGCATGTTCTAATCGCTCTAATAAGATATTATGGTCGACAGTATCGAATGCTGCACTGAGGTCTAGCAGGACAAGCACAGAGATGAGTCCACTGTCAGAGGCCATAAGAAGATCATTTGTAACCTTCACTAAAGCTGTTTCTGTGCTGTGATGAGCTCTGAAACCTGACTGAAACTCTTCCAATAAGCCATTCCTCTGCAGATGATCTGTTAGCTGTTTGACAACTACCCTTTCAAGGATGTTTGATATAAAGGAAGGTTGGAGATTGGCCTATAATTAGTTAAGACAGCTGGGTCTAGAGATGCTTTTTGAGTAAAGGTTTAACTACAGCCAGCTTGAAGGCCTGTGGTACATAGCCGATCATTAGAGATAGGTTGATCATATTTAAGATTGAAGCATTAATTAATGGCAGGACTTCTTTGAGCAGTTTTGTAGGAATGGGGTCTAAAAGACATGTTGATGGTTTGGAGGAAGTAATTATTGAAGTTAACTCAGAAAGATCAATTGGTACTAAGAGTAGCTGTAGATAATATTACATCTGTGGGATGATTATTGGTAATTTTTTCTCTAATGATTAAATTGTTATTTGTGAAGAAGTTCATGAAGTCATTACTAGTTAACGTTAAAGGGATGGTTGGCTCAACAGAGCTCTGACTGTTTGTCAGCCTGGCTACAGTGCTGAAGAGAAACCTGGGGTTGTTCTTATTTCCTTCAATCAGTGATGAATAGTAAGATGTTCTGGCTTTGCGGAGGGCTTTCTTATAAAGCAGCAAACTATTTCTCCAGGCTAAATGATGATCTTCTAAATTTGTGACATGCCATTTCCTCTCCAGCTTACGAGTTATCTGCTTTAGGCTACGTGTTTGAGAATTATACCACGGAGTCAGGTACTTCTGATTAGAGACCTTAGTTTTCACAGGAGCTACAGTATCCAGAGTCGTACGTAGTGAGGAGGTAAAATTATTAACAAGATAATCGACCTCTGTTGGAGCAGCGTTCAGATAGCTGCTCTATGTTGGTACAGGGCATTGAAGATGATAACAGTGGGTGGATTATATTCTTAAACTTAGTTACAGCGCTTTCAGAAAGACATCTACTGTGATGAAGTCTACTCTCCACTGCTGTGTAATCAATTATTGTAAATATATATGTTATCAGGAAATGATCAGACAGCAGAGGGTTTTCAGGAAACAATGTTAAATGTTCAGTTTCGATGCCATATATTAAAACAAGATCTAGAGTGTGATTAAAGTGGTGGGTGGGTTCTTTTACATTTTGAGAGAAGCCAATTGAGTCTAATAACAGATTAAATGCCATGTTGAGGCTGTCATTTTTAGCATCTACATGGATGTTAAAATCACCCACAATAATTATTTTATCTGAGCTCAGAACTAAATCAGATATAAAGTCTGAGAAATGAGACAGAAACTCTGTGTAAGGCCCAGGTGGACGATAGATGATAACAAGTAAGACTGGTTTCTGAGTTTTACAGCTGGGGTGGACAAGGCTAAGCATCAGGCTTTCAAATGATCAGAGCTTCCTGCCCTGTTGTCCATCTACACCAAGCGGTGCAAGGTCAAAACCAGGAAGATTATGTTGGACCTCTCCCATCCCAACAATGGACTCTTCTCACTTTTGAGGTCTGGGAAGCGCTTCCACTCCATTAAGGCCAAAACTGAGAGAATGAGGAGGAGCTTCTTCCTCCATGCTATTCAGGCCCTGAACCAGGTGTAGGACATGACTCTCACACACATCACCACACGCACTCTGGTTTTTCTTCTTGCACACTTCCTGTAATTTATAATTCTTTTGACTACTAATCTCTTACGTAAACTGTTATTTGAACATTCTTACTGTAAATTTCAAAGTTAAAGCTGTAAATTTTTTTAGTAAGCTCTGAATTTTTATATCTTACTGGAAACCTACTGTAATTTAATTGTCTGGCACTGCACAGCTACAAGCATTTCACCTCATGTCATACTGTGTATGGTTGTGTATGTGACAAATAAAATTTGAATTTGAATTAAAAGTCTGTCTGGGTCTTTGGTTGATTAATAGGCTGGTGTGAAAAATTGCTGCCACACGGCCCCCTCGGCCTGTGCTTCGAGGTTTCCAGTAGTTAGAATGACTCGGGGGTGTTGATTCATTTAAACTAACATAATCATCCTGCTGTAACCAGGTTTCTATAAGGCAGAGTAAATCAATTTGTTGATCAATTATTAAGTCATGTACTAAGTCATGTATCTCTATTCCAAGATGGCTGCGCGTGAACAACGCGAGGCTCAGCGTCTCTCCAGAATCTGCTATTTAGCGGTTTTTTATCTACTTTTTACCGGATTATTCGTCCAGAATTGCTGTGCATTGCTGACCTACAGCAGACAAGAGCTTCTGGACATCTGGGCTCACAACTCCAACAGTTTTATCGCCGATCTCCGACTCATCCCAGAGATCTCCAGAACACCGGAGGCTGCCCACTCTCCCCGGCCGGGCGGAAGTGCACGCAGACAGCGCCGAGATCGTAAACAAAGGCGAGGTAGGCGCGGAGGGCTACGGGCTAAGCTAACGCTAACACCACACCGGCTGCCTTTACCCAGTATTTTTCTCGCCAATGTCCGTTCTCTGGCAAACAAAATGGATGAGATACGGCTCTCCATCACTAACAAAAGACAGATTATGGACTCAAATGTCATGTTTTTCACCGAAACATGGCTGAACAACAGCTGCCCGGACAATGCTATCGAGTTAGCAGGACGCCACACACACCGAGCCGACAGGCTAGCAGATGACTCCGGCAAGACCAGAGGTGGAGGTTTGTGCATTTATATTAACAATGCTTGGTGCATGAACTCCACTACTACTGAGAGTCACTGCTCACCTAATGCGGAGTTTTTAATGGTCAAATGCAGACCTTATTATCTCCCCAGAGAACTCACTTCAATCATACTCACTGCCGTGTATATCCCCCCCGACGCTAATGCTAGGTTGGCCATGAAAGAACTTTCTGCAGCCATTAACAAACACCAGAATAAACACCCCGAGGCTGCTTTTATTGTTGCTGGCGACTTCAACCACACCAACTTAAAGACAGTCCTCCCCAGATTCCACCAACATGTCTCCTGCCACACCAGAGGAGACAAGACTTTAGACCATGTGTATTCCAACCTGGCTAGAGCCTACAAAGCCACACCCCTCCCCCACATTGGACAATTGGACCATCTCTCCCTGTTCCTCACACCTAGGTATTCACCACTCATCCAACGTGTGAAACCTGCTGTGAGGACAATTAAAGTGTGGCCAGAGGGGACAGACGCAGTGCTCCAGGACAGATTTAAAAACACAGACTGGAATATGTTCAGCCACACAGACCTGGACCAGTACGCCTCATCTGTACTGGATTACATCTCTGAAACCACAGACAGTGTCACCACCCAGAAACGGATCACCATGTACCCCAACCAGAAGCCTTGGATGAACCGGGATGTTCGTCTCCTCCTGAAGGCCCGCAACACCGCCTTTAGGTCAGGAGATGCACACGCCTACAGCACAGCCAGGGCTAATCTAAAGAAGGGCATCAAAAAAGCCAAACACCATTACAAAAAGAAGGTAGAAGAACACTTCTCCAACTCCAACCCCCGACGCATGTGGCAAGGACTCCAGACCATTACAGACTACAGGACCACCAAACCCTCCCCCGCATCCTCTGATGTCTCCTTCCTCAACGAGCTCAACAACTTTTATGCTCGTTTTGAGCGAGGGAACCCCACAACCACAACCAAAGCAGACATGACGCCAGACCACCAACCTCTGACTATCTCCCCCACCGATTTACGAGCGGTGCTGAGCAGGATCAATGTCCACAAGGCTGCAGGCCCTGATGGCATCCCCGGGCGTGTTCTCAGAGTGTGTTCTGGGGAGCTTGCAGGAGTGCTGACAGACATATTCAACCTGTCCTTGGCCCACGCTGTGGTACCGGCCTGCTTCAAATCCACCTCCATCGTCCCGATACCCAAAAACTCCAACCCATCTTGCCTCAATGATTACCGCCCAGTAGCACTCACCCCCATCATCACTAAGTGCTTAGAGCAGCTGGTCCTAGCACACTTCAAATCCTGTCTCCCCCCCACCCTGGACCCCCACCAATTCGTATACCGCCAGAACAGGAGCACAGAGGATGCAGTCTCCATCGCACTGCACTCTGTCCTCTCACACCTGGACAACAACAACACCTACACCAGAATGCTGTTTATAGACTTCAGTTCAGCATTCAATACAATCCACCCCTCACAACTAATCAGGAAACTGACAGACCTGGGCATCAGTTCCCTCATCTGCAAATGGTTACTGGACTTCCTGACCAACCGTCCCCAACATGTCCGGCTGGATAACCGCTGCTCATCTACAATCACGATGAACACCGGTGTACCACAAGGCTGTGTGATGAGCCCTTTCCTCTACTCCCTCTTCACCCACGACTGCAGACCTGCTGATGGTTCCAACACCATCATTAAGTTTGCAGATGACACCACGGTGATTGGCCTCATCAGTGACAACAATGAGGCCGCCTACAGGGAGGAGGTGGATCGTCTGGCTGAGTGGTGCGACACAAACAACCTGCTGCTTAACACCGAGAAGACCAAGGAGCTCATCGTGGACTACAGGAGGAATGCTGACCCACATCCACCCATCCACATTAAGGGGACGGCTGTGGAGCGTGTGAGCAGCTTCAAGTTCCTGGGAGTCCACATCTCCGAGGATCTCACCTGGACGACCAGCTGCTCCAAGCTGGTCAAGAAGGCTCACCAGCGCCTCTTCTTCTTGAGGACTCTGAGGAAGAACCACCTGTCCTCAGAGATCCTGGTGAACTTCTATCGTTGCACCATCGAGAGCATCCTGACCAACCGTATAACAGTCTGGTACGGGAACTGCTCTGCCTCGGACCGGAAGGCGTTGCAGAGGGTCGTGAGAACTGCCCAGCGCATCGCCGGAGCACCACTTCCTGCCATAAATGACATCTACAGGAAGCGGTGTCTGAAAAGGGCTTGGAAAATCATCAAAGACCCCAGTCACCCATCACATGGACTCTTCACCCTCCTGCCCTCTGGGAGGCGCCACAGGAGCCTCTGGACTAAGACCACCAGGTACCAGAACAGCTTCTTCCCCACAGCTGTCAGACTCCTGAACTCTGCCTCCTGACATCTGACCCACGTTAAACTCATGGACTGAACATACACACACCCACAATGGACAACTGTACCCTCAAACACACAATAATAACATGGACTGAACCACCACTCACAACCACTAGCACTTTATATAGCCTCTGTAGGAATTATATCTCACTTATCTTAACTGCACTACTGTATAGCTCTGTGTAAATAATCATTCTGTACATTCGATAATCTTTAATCCTACAACTGTTTACAACTTGCATAGTTCCCATTTCTGTATAGCTGTATATCTCAGATTCTGTAAAGTTATTTATTTCATATTCTGTATAGTTTTTCATATTTATATCCGGTTCATAGCCTGTACATAGCTTGTACTCACTACAGCCTGTACATACTTATAGTTATAGAATATTCACAACATACTTCATACTGTGTACATTATAACATACCATAATAGACCCATTTCTGTAATATACTCACATATCTATATTATTGCTAATATATATTGTAATATATCTATATCACTGCATTTCATTGCCCTGTACCTGTGCATGTGCAATGACAATAAAGTTGAATTCTATTCTATTTCTATTCTATTCTAACAGAGACTTGGAGGAGAGAGACCTAATATTTAATAATCCACATTTCACTGTTTTACTCTTTGGTACACAGCAAATCCAGCATGTCCAAATTAACACTGTCGGATTTGATTTCAACACTATTAAAGTGTCTATATGGGTCCACACCAGAGAGTGTTAATTTAACTCTTTTTGGAGAGTTGGTACGTTAACTCTGATTTAGTGTTAAACACCAAATCTGTCTGGAGTTGATAATTTAACACTTGGTGTTAAGAGTTTATATATTAACTCTCAAAGAGTATTTTAGTTTAACTACGTAAGAGTTATCTTCTAATTCATTCTAAAAAGCGGGAATTTTACAGTTCTGAACTTCTAGAAATTTCTTTTGGAAATAAACATTTACTAAAAAGATGCAATGGTTTTTGAAAAACATTTATTCTGAACTGTGCACCACAATTTCAAAACATTTTCTGAAAGATGTAACAGTATACATGTTCTCACTTTCATTAGAATTTTGTTTATCAAAAGGTCTGACATGGTAAATGCAAATAACAGCATTCTCATCACTTATTTCTTCAATACAATATGCATGTCCTTCATTCATCCCTTTGTGGAACTTCAACGCACTTCTGCTCTCCCACATATTCCATCTTCACAAGCATATCCTGTGCGGAGATTGAATAAAAATTAGTTGACACTAATTAATGGCACAAATAATCCAGTAAACAATTGCAGCACAGTAAAAAAAAAAAAAAAGGAATCCTCTTTGAGCCATTACTTGTGTAGAGTATTTTCCCAAAAGACAAGGACACAGGCAACAGGTAATACTGAACTAAATGTAAAACCTCAACCTTTTTCATTTTTACCTAAACCGTGTGCACAAAACTCTGGAGGGATCTATGCTAACGTAGAACCCAGTCAGGACGTCTGCTACTGCTCGTGTTTTTTTTTATTTTTTTTATGGGCGATCATTTTCAGGCTTCAAGTAGCACCATTATACCAACATTTCACATTCTACACATTGTTTTAGGTGTATTTGACCAAAGGTTTGACTGAAAATTCTCATGCAAGCTTTTTTCAAGGCTGTGGTATTTGCCCGCAAACAATACCTTTCAGCTAGCTAAAACATAATATTATGCTATCACCGAGCAACATGGCTAATGCCTTTCACACAGCTTTGTCTCAACTCCAAAGAGCCACAGAAGTAAAAGCTCATAATAATAATTGAAACAATCTTTGAAAAAATGACTTACCAAGCATGGCTAATAACTCAAATATGTAGAGCAAAATGTTCTGAAACGGCTTCACTTCAGCTTCGATTGGAGCCGTGCTGGGGGCGGAGTCTGTGAATTTACTCTATTGGTGTCATAGCCCCTGTAGGAGTTCAGAGTTAAGAGGTCAAGAGTTAATGTTTCCATTGTAACACCTCCAGATTTGACAGAGAAACACTCATTTTTAACACTCGATTTTAACTACTATCAATTTACACCTCAGAGTTACATTAAAAGAATGTGACTCTGCTTAGAGTAAAATTAACTCTACTTTTGCAAGAAGACTATTAACACCAAAACATTTAACACTTTTGAATTTGCTGTGTACAGATGTGGATACTGTATTGTTCTTTCTTTGTAATTGTTGATGTTTAAGTTGTTTGTTGCTGGTTTTTAGTTTGTAACCGGGTGTCATTACTGCCGACGTGAATTATGATTTTACTAAATTTGCGTTTACCCTTGGCCAGCAGTTTTACATTTCCCCCAATGTCGCCTGCTCTGGCCCCTGGAAGACAACTGACTATGGTTGCTGGTGTCTCTAGCTTCGCATGTCTGAGAACAGAATCACCAATTACCAGAGTTTGACCCCCAGTGGGTGTGTCGCAGAGTGGGGAAAAACGGTTAGACACATGAACATGTTGGTGGTGTACCTGGGGCTTCAGTTTAAGACCGAAAATGTAGAGCAGTGTTTATTCATTAGAATCTTTGGGAATATTTATGTTCAACTTTGTTTGGTTTTGTTGTTTTCTTTTATCCAAAGTTTGCTGAAATGCCCACTGATCCACCATACTTACATGCTTCACAGTAAGTATGGTGTTCTTGGGATGCAACTCAGTATTCTTCTTCCTCCAAACACGACGAGTTGAGTTTTTACCAAAAAGTTCTACTTTGGTTTCATCTGACCACATGACATTCTCCCAATCCTCTGCTGTATCATCCATGTGCTCTCTGGCAAACTTCAGACGGGCCTGGACATGCACTGGCTTCAGCAGCGGAACACGTCTGGCACTGCGGGATTTGATTCCCTGCCGTTGTAGTGTGTTACTGATGGTGACCTTTGTTACTTTGGTCCCAGCTCTCTGCAGGTCATTCACCAGGTCCCCCCGTGTGGTTCTGGGATCTTTGCTCACCGTTCTCATGATCATTTTGACCCCACGGGATGAGATCTTGCGTGGAGCCCCAGATCGAGGGAGATTATCAGTGGTCTTGTATGTCTTCCATTTTCTGATGATTGCTCCCACAGTTGATTTTTTCACACCAAGCTGCTTGCCTATTGTAGATTCACTCTTCCCAGTCTGGTGCAGGTCTACAATACTTTTCCTGGTGTCCTTCGAAAGCTCTTTGGTCTTGGCCATGGCGGAGTTTGGAGTCTGACTGTTTGAGGCTGTGGACAGGTGTCTTTTATACAGATGATGAGTTCAAACAGGTGCCATTCATACAGGTAACGAGTGGGGGACAGAAAAGCTTCTTACAGAAGATGTTACAGGTCTGTGAGAGCCAGAGATTTTCCTTGTTTGAGGTGACCAAATACTTATTTTCCACCCTAATTTACGAATAAATTCTTTACAAATCCTACCATGTGAATTCATGGATTTTTTTTTCACATTCTGTCTCTCACAGTTGAAGTGTACCTCTGGTGCAAATTACTGACCTCTGTCATCATTTTAAGTGGGGGAACTTGCACAATCGGTGGCTGACTAAATACTTTTTTGCCCCACTGTACGGGGCTAATAGTGTCCTAACAAAATTCATCAAGAACTCACTGGCACTGTGGAATACATCACTGTTCAACATCACATCGTTGGAGGTCAGCTCAAAGGAAGTTGCACAAGTTAATTCAATGTGGAAAATGGGTGATGCACCTTAAGCCAACTCATCACAAAAGTTTGGATACAGATATAGACTCAGGAAGAAAGTGAGACATTGAGTGATAGTCACCGATCCACCAAGATCTACAGCAAGGATATCGGGATTTCATTCATACTGTGGCTGAATGGCTGCAAAAGAGGAAGGGGTGGATCTACCAGAAGCCCTGTGGATATACAGGACAGCTACCTGGAGAATCCACGGGATGTGTGAATTCATCAGAGAGAGAGCCTCAAACACCCGGGAAAAGAACAAATCAAAGAAATGTACATTAAAAGCCTAGAATCACCATGACATCATGTTTGCCATTGAGAAGTGTGCCATTTGTTGAAACCTTCTAACTTTCCATAAATGAGTCCTACTTGCTAAAAGTGACATAATGAAGACAGTCAGTGTAGGAAGCGAGAACCCTCAGATGTAAAAATGACTGTGAGCTAAGAAAGCAAGAAATAAAAATGTAAATTAAGAAAAGTGAAGAAAATGTGATCTGATTTCTACCAGCTGCTGAATTCTTTTTTCATCATTTGCTGCTTCAAGTAAACAGTGTGTTGACTTGTTTTTACAGTCTGACCCACTTTAATATCACAGAGAAGAAGCTGAGTTGTTTTCCTCTCTTTAAAATCAGCTATGTCAAAGACTCGGCTCAACCTTGTCCTCATTAGTGAATAAACATAAATGGTCAGTGATGCCACATGTTAAGAGCTGCTGTTGTGTCAAAAAGGATCAAACTCTGACCTTTGAGCTCGTGTGACACTGCAGCTGCTGTGTTTCTGCAGAGCATCAGCAAACATTCCTAAAAGGCCAGTGTTTATTTTGGTCTTTAACAGCTTCTAATGTGAAGTTCGTGAACAGGACCTGTAGTCACCTCTTGGATGCTCCTTCTGGGTTCTTTCTTCAGAGTTTTTTTTATCAGGATCATACACTTCAAATGTAAAGTTCATACCTTTAAAAACTCATTCTCATGCTGATGCATTCACTCCTCTAACATTTTTTTTAAGTAACTCGTTAATTTGGATTTTTACTAAGTTTTAAAATTGGTGTGACCACTTTTGGTGCCTTGTGGTATGGCCCACCCAAAAAGTTTGTACTTTTTGATAACTGAAATTCTCCCATTTTATTAGTCTATTAGTTAGCACCACCATGTATCTGTGTTACAGCTTAGGACAGTCAACCAGTCTTATTGCCTGCTTGTCAATTCCAGCTGCAAAATGAACAACATCACAGTGACAGGACAAAAATGTTAAAACTGGAAAATGCAATCAGAATCTGATTTGCACTCTTCCAGTACAGACCAGGATAGACATCAGTCCCACTCACTTGTGTGAGTCACAGGATTCAAAAGTCTGGTGTAAATTCCTAAAATGTGAATGGAGGTTTGGCTGAGTGTAGCCTCATTGTGACATTCAGACATGTCTGGACATGTTTTTCCACCAGCACAGCAAGCATTTCCTTTTTTTTTTTTTTTATCTTCGTCTCCAACTAATATGCATGCTAGTGTGTGCAGCTGGCACAAAAACAGCCAGCTGGAAGCAGTGAAACTCAATCACCACATGTTTTCCTGTAGCTTGGAGCACATGCCCTGGTGTGCGCCCTATGGATCAGGTGTCGTGGAAATCAGAGGAGCCTGGGGCCATGCTCATGTAAGCTAGCCATGAGATGGTTATATTTAGATGAGGCGATCAGCACGCCTTAACCCCCACAGCTACACAAACTCTTTGCCCCTCACTCTGGTTACAAGCCTGCTCACTTTAGCACAAACAATGCGAATGGTGGGGATTTATCAGAAGGAGTAAAAAGAGTCAAACTACACCAAGAGTAGTTTGACTCCTGGTGGTGCTGTCACTTGGGGTTCGCTCTCTCTGCGGTAGAATATCACTTCCTGTTCCTGCTCAAGCACAGTGGTGTTTTTGAGTAGCTTATCTGCTTAGCAAATTAAATAAAAACTTTTAGATACATCCTTTTTTCATACACTTTCTGTGTACTCACTACCTAACATATAGCCAAAGTATTCACTCACTGTGTTTTTACTGTTTCGCTAGCTTAGCTTAGCTCATAGTCGACTCGCTAGCAGCATGGCCTCTTCACCTGTCCCTCCTGCACTTTCCTGCTCATTGTGTCAGATGTTTAGTTACTCCTCGGCCTCCTTTAGCAGTAATGATATCTGTAACAAATGTAGCATATTTGCAGCTCTGGAGGCCAGGATTACTGAATTGGAGACTCGGCTTCGCACCCTTCATTCACCCGTAGCTAGCCAGGCCCCTGTAGCTGGTGCAGCCGAAGATAGCGTAGGCCCCGCTAGCTGTTTCCCGGCAGACCCCAAGCAGCTGGGGAAAGAGGGCGGCTGGGTGACGGTGAGGAGGAAGCATAGTCCTAAACAGAAGCCCCAGGTACACCACCAACCTGTTCATGTGTCTAACCAGTTTTACCCACTCGGTGACACACTCGCCGGGGGTCAAACTCTGGTAATTGGTGATTCTGTTCTCAGACATGCGAAGCTAGAGACACCAGCAACCATAGTCAATTGTCTTCCTGGGGCCAGAGCAGGCAATATTGAGGGAAATGTAAAACTGTTGGCTACGGGTAAACGTAAATTCAGTAAAATCATAGTTCACATTGGCAGTAATGACACCCGGTTACGCCAATTGGAGGTCACTAAAATCAATATTGGTAAATGGCCTGCATTTGTATAGCGCTTTTCTAGTCCCTAAGGACCCCAAAGCGCTTTACACTACATTCAGTCATTCACCCATTCACACACACATTCACACACTGGCGATGGCAAGCTACATTGTAGCCACAGCTGCCCTGGGGCGCACTGACAGAGGTGAGGCTGCCGGACACTGGCGCCACCGGGCCCTCTGACCACCACCAGTAGGCAAACACGGGGTTAGTATCTTGCCCAAGGATATTTATCATGCAGCGAGGAGGCAGCCTGGGATCGAACCACCGACCTTCTGATTAGTGGCTGACCTGCTCTGCCACCTGAGCTACAGCCACCCATTGAATCGATGTGCAACTTTTCCAAAACAATGTGGGACTCTGTAGTTTTCTCTGGTCCCCTCCCCAATCAGACCGGGAGTGACATGTTTAGCCGCATGTTCTCCTTAAATTGCTGGCTGTCTGAGTGGTGTCCCAGAAACGATGTGGGCTTCATAGATAATTGGCAAACCTTCCGGAGGAAACCTGGTCTTGTTAGGAGAGACGGCATCCATCCCACTTTGGATGGAGCAGCTCTCATTTCTAGAAATATGGACAAACTTATTAAATTCCCCAAAAATATGGCTATCCAGAGTTGGGACCAGGAAGCAGAGTTGCAGTCTTACACGCCTCTCTGCAGCTTCTCTCCTCCTGCTATCCCCCCAAAAACCCATCTCCATAGAGACTGTGTCAGCTCCCAAACAGACAAAAAACAAACTAAAAACCAGCAACAAACAACTTAAACATAGAAAATCACAAAGAAAGATCAATACAGTATCCACATCTGTACCAAAGAGTAAAACAGTGAAATGTGGATTATTAAATATTAGGTCTCTCTCCTCCAAGTCTCTGTTAGTACATGACTTAATAATTGATCAACAAATCGATTTACTCTGCCTTACAGAAACCTGGTTGCAGCAGGAGGATTATGTTAGTTTAAATGAATCAACACCCCCGAGTCATTCTAACTACCAGAAACCTCGAAGCACAGGCCGAGGGGGCGGTGTGGCAGCAATTTTTCACACCAACCTATTAATTAATGAAAGACCAAGACAGACTTTTAATTCATTTGAAAGCCTGATGCTTAGCCTCGTCCACCCCAGCTGTGAAACTCAGAAACCAGTCTTACTTGTTATCATCTATCGTCCACCTGGGCCTTACACAGAGTTTCTCTCTGATTTCTCAGACTTTTTATCTGATTTAGTTCTCAGCTCAGATAAAATAATTATTGTGGGTGATTTTAACATCCATGTAGATGCTAAAATGACAGCCTCAACATGGCATTTAATCTGTTATTAGACTCAATTGGCTTCTCTCAAAATGTAAAAGAACCCACCCACCACTTTAATCACACTCTAGATCTTGTTTTAACATATGGCATAGAAACTGAACATTTAACAGTGTTTCCTGAAAACCCTCTGCTTTCTGATCATTTCCTGATAACATATATATTTACAATAATTGATTACACAGCAGTGGAGAGTAGACTTCATCACAGTAGATGTCTTTCTGAAAGCGCTGTAACTAAGTTTAAGAATATAATCCACCCACTGTTATCATCTTCAATGCCCTGTACCAACACAGAGCAGAGCAGCTATCTGAACACTACTCCAACAGAGGTCGATTATCTTGTTAATAATTTCACCTCCTCACTACGTACGACTCTGGATACTGTAGCTCCTGTGAAAACTAAAGTCTCTAATCAGAAGTACCTGACTCCGTGGAATAATTCTCAAACACTTAGCATTAAGCAGATGACTCGTAAGCTGGAGAGGAAATGGCGTGTCACAAATTTAGAAGATCATCATTTAGCCTGGAGAAATAGTTTGCTGCTTTATAAGAAAGCCCTCCGCAAAGCCAGAACATCTTACTATTCGTCACTGATTGAAGAAAATAAGAACAACCCCAGGTTTCTCTTCAGCTCTGTAGCCAGGCTGACAAACAGTCAGAGCTCTGTTGAGCCAACCATCCCTTTAACGCTAATTAGTAATGACTTCATGAACTTCTTCACAAATAACAATTTAATCATTAGAGAAAAAATTACCAATAATCATCCCACAGATGTAACATTATCTACAGCTACTTTCAGTACCATTGATGTTAAGTAATACCAGGGGTGTCAAACTCAAATACACAGTGGGCCAAATTCAAAACTGGAACAAAGTCGCAGGCTAATGTTAATATTTATTGAAATATATATATATATATAAATATATATATTTATTCCTCCAGATATAAGAATGAATCTTTTCTTATGGACTCAAACACGTTTTGCTGAAAAACTGAATATGGAACAAGCAAAGCTTAATACTAAACAATATATATATTAGCTGTATAATACCAGTAGGCCAGCTCTGAAAGTAATTTGGTATGGCTTCGTCGGCCAAATGTAAGTAGGCTGCGGGCCAAATATGGCCCGCGGGCCAGAGTTTCACACCTATGAGTTAGACTCTTTTTCTCCAATTGATCTTTCTGAGTTAACTTCAATAATTACTTCCTCCAAACCATCAACGTGTCTTTTAGACCCCATTCCTACAAAACTGCTCAAAGAAGTCCTGCCATTAATTAATGCTTCAATCTTAAATATGATCAACCTATCTCTAATGATCGGCTATGTACCACAGGCCTTCAAGCTAGCTGTAGTTAAACCTTTACTTAAAAAGCCATCTCTAGACCCAGCAGTCTTAGCTAAATATAGGCCAATCTCCAACCTTCCATTCATATCAAACATCCTTGAAAGGGTAGTTGTCAAACAGCTAACAGATCATCTGCAGAGGAATGGCTTATTGGAAGAGTTTCAGTCAGGTTTCAGAGCTCATCACAGCACAGAAACAGCTTTAGTGAAGGTTACAAATGATCTTCTTATGGCCTCTGACAGTGGACTCATCTCTGTGCTTGTCCTGCTAGACCTCAGTGCAGCGTTCGATACTGTCGACCATAATATCCTATTAGAGCGATTAGAACATGCTGTAGGTATTACAGGTACTGTGCTGCAGTGGTTTGTATCATATCTATCTAATAGACTCCAGTTTGTGCATGTAAATGGAGAGTCCTCTTCACACACTGAGGTTAATTATGGAGTTCCACAGGGTTCAGTGCTAGGACCAATTCTGTTTACATTATACATGCTTCCCTTAGGCAGCATCATTAGAAGACATAGCATACATTTTCACTGCTATGCAGATGACACCCAGCTCTATCTGTCCATGAAGCCAGATAACACACACCAATTAGTTAAAGTGCAGGAATGTCTTAAAGACATAAAGACCTGGATGGCCGCTAACTTTCTGCTTCTTAATTCAGATCAAACTGAGGTTATTGTACTCTGCCCTGAAAATCTTAGAAATATGGTATCTAACCAGATTCTTACTCTGGATGGCATTACCTTGGCCTCCAGTAACACTGTGAGGAACCTTGGAGTCATTTTTGACCAGGACATGTTCTTCAATGCTCATATTAAACAAATATGTAGGACTGCTGGGTCTGCGCTTCCACAGGCCCCGCTGGTTTAGAAACTTATTCCCGTTAACGACAAGGAAGCAAGACAATTATCTTTAACCGGGTTTTTACTTGCTAGCTGGTCAGAACCAGGCTCTTGGAGCTGAACACTCCTCACCTGTCTCCTAGCCAACTTCAAATGAACAGCCTTCCTTGCAGCCTTTTATTCTGAGAACACAAGCACCACTCATTGTAAAAAAAAAAAAACCCTATGGTCACAAAAGGTTAAAACACTGCGTGTTTTGGGGGTGCGTTTGTGTGACCTCCTGCCTACAAAAGGGTCATAAAGCTGGAAGTTTACTAAACAAGAAAACAGAACCCTCACATAGGATGTCCCATAATAAAACACTATAGCCTCCCCCACCAACAAACTGGCTGGGGAGGTGGTCAGAAACAAAGGAATGTCTTTGATCATGCTGCTTGAACTAAGACTTACAAATTTAAGTAACACAATGACAACATTTAACAATTTGACTCCAACAACTGCTTTCTTCCATTTGTGCAACATCTCTGAAATTAAAAATATCCTGTCTCAGAGGGATGCTGAAAAACTAGTTCACGCATTTATTACTTCCAGGCTGGACTACTGTAATTCATTATTATCAGGAAGTCCTAAAAACTCCCTGAAAAGCCTTCAGTTAATCCAAAATGCTGCACCAAGAGCAGATTTCTCCTGTATTGGCTTCCCTTCATTGGCTCCCTGTTAAATCCAGAATTCAAAATCCTGCTCCTCACATACAAGGTCTGAAATAATCAGGCCCCATCTTATCTTAACCCTGGAGAAACTGCGGGGTCAAATTTGACCCCATGGGTTCTCCAGGGTTAATGACCTTGTAGTACCATATCACCCTATTAGAGCACTTCGCTCTCGCTCTGCAGGCCTACTTGTTGTTCCTAGAGTATTTAAAAGTAGAATGGGAGGCAGAGCCTTCAGTTTTCAGGCCCCTCTTCTGTGGAACCAGCTTCCAGTTTGGATTCAGGAGACAGACACTATCTCTACCTTTAAGATTAGGCTTTAACCCTTACTTTTTGCTAAAGCATATAGTTAGGGCTGGATCAGGTGACCCTGAATCCTTCCTTAGTTATGCTGCAGTAGACGTAGGCTGCCAGGGAATTCCCATGATGCATTGAGTTTTTTCTTTTCAGTCACCTTTTTCACACACTATGTATTAACAGACCTCTCTGCATTGAATCATATCTGTTATTAACCTCTGTCACTCTTCCACATCATGTCTTTATCCTGTCTTCCTTCTCTCACCCCAACCGGTCACAGCAGATGGCCCCGCCCCTCCCTGAACCTGGTTCTGCCGGAGGTTTCTTCCTGTTAAAAGGGAGTTTTTCCTTCCCGCTGTCGCCCAAGTGCTTGCTCACAGGAGGTCACGTGATTGTTGGGTTTTTCTCTGTATGTATTATTGTGCGATCTACTGTACAATATAAAGCGCCTTGAGGCAACTGCTGTTGTGATGTGGCGCTATATAAATAAAAATGAATGTAATTGAAATTGAATTCAGGCAACTCTCATGGACATCTCCCTGCTCTACGTGACACTGCAACGACCTGCCCAGAAAAAGCCAGGAAGTTCAGAGGCAGGAAACACAATCAGGAGCACAGGGGCGATGTCAGCCTGTTGACTAAGCAGAGATGGTTGACATCCTATTCCTTGGGGGTATTACGCTGTGGGTTGTTTTCAAGGAGTGTGTTCGGCTCCTTAGTTCCACTGAGATGAACTCCTAATACTTCACATACCAAGGCATTTTGGACAATTTCATGCTCCCAGTTTTGTAGGAACAGTTAGGGGATGGCTCCTTCCTGTTCCATCATGGATGTGCTCCAGTCTACAAAGCAGGATCTATAAAAACGTGGATGCGTGAGACTGGTGTTGGAGAACTTGACTGGCCTGCACACAGTCCTGACTGAAACCTGAAAGAAGACCTTTGGGATGAATTAGAAAAGGGACTGTAAGCCAGGCCTTCTGGTCCAACATCAGTGTCTGACCTCAAAAATACTCTTCTGGAGGAGTGGTCAAAAGTTCCCAGAAATACACTCCTCAACCTTGTGGAAGAGTTGAAACTGTTATGGCTGCAAAGGGTGGGCCAACATCATATCAAACCCAATGCATTAAGAACGGGATGTTGCTCAAGTGAGGACAGATGAGATAATACTATTGGGAAAGTAGTGAATTTTTATTTCAGTGATTATTTTTTCATTGTAACCTTGTAAACGTTTAAATTCTTTCTTCTATAAATTATGTCAACCCCCTAAGTCAGCAAGAGTGGATGCAAATATAGATTCAGGGGTGGAATAGCCATCAGCCATGAAAACGTCTTACACTGGATGGTCTCCACCTGAAGTCTAACTCACTGAGTCTGTGTGAGCAACAGAAAGAGTGATGGCAAGCATTAGTGAGTGCCACAATCCAAGATGAATTTCATCCTCTTATATATCAGCAAGATGACCCCCCTGAGATGGCTCGCGGAAGTGGATGACATTCTACCAGTGGCTTGAAATATCTAGCTTACAGGACAGCACAGCGAGCCCTGGAGTCTAAATACTAAGAGACTATCTAATACATAGCAGCAGGATAGTGTACAGTCAGGGGCACAACCAAGTGGCTGGGATAATGTCCAGGAACATCTGTGCTCATATGGACTCAAATCCAATAGAAAACACCACCAAAGGTGGTTTGGAACAACAGAGTAAAGGTCTTGTGGGTTCCAGACAGACAAGGAGTTGCTGGACAACCAACCAGACACAGTGGTGGCTGACAAGGAGCAGAAGACCAATCACAGTGGACAGAGACATCGGGAATAAGGAGCATGAGAAAACAGAGAAGCATCAGGGACAACTGGACCAGATGTGGACAATGCAGTCCAAAGTGGTCCCAGTGGTAATAGGGGCAGTAGGAGCTATGCCCCAAAACAGATTCCAGGCACAACTTCAGAGGTCACTGTCTAGAAGAGTCCAGTCGAAGGAAACAGCCAAGATACTGTGTTGAACCTTAAAAACCTTTAGTAGAGAACCCAAGCCCGAGGATCACGCAGGCATCTTTTTAAAAAAAAATGCACGACCAGGTCCTCAGTCAAGGCCCACCATACTACCCAAGCCTGCCTCAGAGCATGAAAGCAATACTGGCTCAGATGGCACCCGGGTTAACAGGGTGTGCATCAGCTGCTGAGGATCCAGGACACACTGATGACAAGTGACAAGGATATTCTATACAAGGATAGAATTACTGCAATACTGCAACGCCAGCCAGCCCAGTGAGAGGGGTTATATGCAGTGCATGTGGAAAGTATGAATGAGCAGAAAGCCAACATTCACACTGAACACACCATCAAAAAGGCACTCTGTAGTGCTGCTCAGTAAAGAAAGATGACAACGCTTCACCCCAGTTTGTTCTTTCCGGATCCTTTCAGTTTCATTTAATTCAGTTTTATTTATATAACTCCAAATCACAACAACAGTAGCCTCAAGGTGCAAACATTGTACATTGTTCAGACAACAAACTGCATCTTCTTTAAGGTTTTCTTCATGTTTTGAACACAAACACTATTACATACTGAAGAAATGGACCCAAGTACAAACACAAGTCATCCACGTCCTGATTTTCCCAAAAGTCTCAGGATCAAGATGTTTTTGGCAAATGTGAGTCTTTGTGTTTTTTTTGGTCAGCAGTGACGTTCACCTTGGAACTTCCCAGGGGATATCAGTTTTGCTCAGTCTTCGTCTTATTGCTGAATTATGGACTTGGACCTTAACTTGGCCAATTTAGACCTGCAGTTCTTTAGAAGTTGTTCCTTGTTCTTCTGTGGCCTCCTGCATGAGTCATTAATGTGCTCCTGTAGTAACTTTGTTAGGCTGGCCATGCCGGTTCCCCACTGTTCCAAGTTTTCTCCATTTATGGGTAATTGCTCCATGAATGCCTTAAAAAAAACCTTTGTAACCCTTTGCAAACTGAAAGATGTCAATAATAGTGATGGGAGGTCTGGCTCTTTTCAAACATTTGGCTCTTTGGCTTGGGTTCCTTACTGGAGCTGGCTCTTACAACTCCCAAAGGGCTCCTCATTTGGGAGCTCTGCTTTTGCTCCTCTTCTATCCATCCATCTTCTTCCGCTTTATCCAGGGCCGGGTTGCGGAGGCAGCAGCCTAAGCAGAGAAGCCAAGACCTCCCTCTCCCCAGCCGCCTCCTCTAGCTTATCCGGGGGGACACCAAGGTGTTCACAGGCCAGCCGAGAGATATAATCTCTCCAGCGTGTCCTGGGTGGCCCCGGGGCTCTCCTTCTATTTCAGCCTAATTTAGGAAATATGAATGGTCTGTGTGTTGGTAAGCAATTATGTATTCAGTGTATCCTTAAACACTGTATTTTCATGCATTCATTACTACTGGGTAAAAACATATATGGGGTTTAAGGCCTGCACAAAAGTTTGAAACTTTTTGTCCTCCACGATCTAAGATACCGAACAGGAAGTAGTTATTACATTCGCTGGGGGGATTGCTTTGGAATAAATGTGCTGACTTTAGTTTGAGTCTACTTAGTCATTATGCAATGACTCGTCTGCTCTTGACTTTCTCGAGATTCTGGCATAATTTGTTGGTTTTTTAGCCTACCTCTCTTTGTCAGACAGGTTCTGTGATTAGCATGTGGTTACTCACAGTTAATTCATGATTTAACAAGAGGGGTATTTACTTTCTCACACAGGACCAGAGGATACCTTTTCATTAAATAAATGAAATTGTCAGGGTCGGACGGTGCCCCGACCGGTCGACCTGCCTGTGTGTATATGCGTGTGTGTGTTTTTCTCTCTCTCGCTCTTTCTCTCCGGCTCTGTTGCGATTGTTTACGGAGGTTGCGTAGCAACGAGGGACCCGGAAAAGCTGTCGCCCTGAGCTGCCTCACCCAAGAGCACCTGGCTGCAGCCACTGGGGAGCGCCATATTGTGACCTCCACAGTAACCGGAAACACGTGACTTCGGTTAAATTGACTTTGACATCGAAAACTAAATTGCGCTTTTGTTGCTATTGATGCTGCAGAGAAATAAACATGACCAGGTCGGTCATGTCCCTTCAGCTTGTGCATGGACAAAAGTGTCCATCTGTTATGTTTATTGTTTTTGCCTTTTTGCTACTTTTTTGGCATAATATATATATATTTTTTTACATCACATTGTGTTGTGCATTCTGATTGCTGTAGACCATTGTCAATCAATCTATTGCTGTGTTTCCTGTACAGCAGCGGTCCCCAACAGGGCCACGGACCGGTACCGGGCCGCGAGAGTTGAGGCTCGGGTGTGAAATGTATGGTTGTAGTTTTGTGTCTTATCTTGAAAGAACTATTTATGTGTTACCATAGTGACCAGAGAGCATTAAGAAACAGAGAGGAGGATGTTAGTCTCAATGTTGTTGGCGCATTTCAGGAGGACGCTGCTAATAAAGTTACATAATTACAATTTTTTTTTAATATTTACAAAATACCACTGTTGTTGTCTTTGTCTGTATCATTTTATTTTGTTGTATTAACCGCGACACCTTGAAGGCTGGTCCGTGAATATATTGTCTGACATTAAACTGGTACGTGGTGCAAAAAAGGTTGGGGACCACTGCTGTACAGTACAGAATGAGTTTAGTTTGTCAAATTTACATATACCTTTGATCGCTAGCAGTGAAGTGATGTAAGTTTTCTCCCCAACAAACACAACAATGCTGACAAAACGTTTTGCACGGTTTCATTCTATAATACTGGACTTATGTTTCTATGAAGGTTTGAACTTTAAGAGTGTTTAAACAAAAGAAAAAAGTGTGAAAATGTTCATGCCAGTCTGAGAAAAGTGTATAAAGCATGTAGTGAGGGGTTTTACAGTCTCAAAACATCTAAAATAATTGTAAAAAATAAAGTTGGCTACTTCGCGGATTTCATTTATCGCGGGTTATTTTTAGAACGTAACTCCCACGATAAACGAGGGACCACTGTATCATTAATAGTGTCTGGGACATCTAATTGATTAACATCAACACTGATTATCATGCACTGTTATTTTTGTTCAAGGACAGCAAAAAATATAAAACTCTCTCCCAGCTTGTTCGTTGGCCACTTTTTTGGCCAATGTTATAAAAAGCTATAAAATGTATATTTATTAAAACATTTATCGACTTTTACCGATTTGACACTTAAAATTAGTTCCAGTCCTTTTCATCAAAACCAAAATTTTATCTACATTCTTTTTTTTTACTCTTTAAATGCCAGTTAGGTTAGGTTATATATTACCAGTAACTTTTCAGATAAGCAGGTGATGAAGTCCTAATGTTTTCATGAAACTTCCTTTTTTTTTTTTCATCTGAGCATCGCGGACAAGGCGCTCTTGCAATTGTTGAGGTCACTAGTGTGCGCCCCATTTCTTCCAGGATCACTCTTCATTTGTAGGTTTTAGAGGACTCCTACTGTGAAGTGGTTTTCATGGGACAAAGGCTTCTATTCCAAGATGTGGGAGATTGTAGAAATGAGCAGTAATGCCCTTCTTGCCATCTTTCCAGAAAAATAAGTGATCTTGAAGCTGTTACAGCAGTAGCACTTATTGCACCTGCACAAACTCCAGGAAACATTTACTAACAGTGTTTGTTGCTGTATGTGCAGCAGCTTTGAATTTTTTTTTTTTTTTTTGAGTTAATATTTTGGCTATGCTATCTTGTTATGAAATCTACAAGAGTGAAAGTGTTTTTAGCATGTGTTTCAGAGCTAAGTTTGACTGGGAAACTCAAAGCTCAATAGCCTGTATCAACAGAGATTCATTGCAGCCTGTGTAATATTTGATGCGTCATAATTTATTGTCTAAGGAGCTTGGAAAGAAAAGCGTCTGGACTTCTTTGAGTTGCTTGAAGCAAATCTAGACCCATTCATTCCATTTCCATTAACGCAGCAAAAATGGTCAAAAAAGTGAAGTGGCCACAAATGGCCAGGATAGTTGCCCAGAGGGTTAATGCGTAAAATGTATAAAAATATTATTGATTGCAGGGTAGTACATTAATGTTAATAGCAACAGTAAGCTTTTTATTTTGAAATTGCATTGTGTTAGTTTAAAGCAAAAATCTTTAAGTCATCTATGTTGTATGAACATAAATGATACATTTACAGGTTAGATGGTTTAGATTAGTTACTTAAACACATTTCTTATTTTTGGCAGTAGAATGTTAAATTTAAGTTAGATTAATTCAAATATTATATTTTCAGCCACCTTATGCTTTACTAATTAGTTTTACATAAATCTATTTTGTCAACAGATTCCACACAAATGAATTAAGTACATCCAACTTATTTTTTTTTAATTTCCTTTAATTTCCAACACATTCAGTGAACATTTCTGTAAATCCAGTCTGAAACAAAACACGACAGCTCATTCGGGTCAGTAACTAACATCACTGAAGTCTGAGTTGACACAATGTTCCTACCATATTATAAGGTTACATTTGCTAAGCTCGGCAGTAAGCGTGTACTTACTTTCTTACTTACTTACCATTTCCATTGTATCCATGCAGGGAACGTATTTCTGCCTACTGTGGAGGTCACATGTTTCCGGCTACTGTGGAGGTCAGGTGTTTCCGGTTACTGTGGAGGTCGCAATACAGCGCTCCCCAGTGGCTGCAGCCAGACCCTTCTCACCTCATCTGCAACTTATTCTTCACCAGCTGCTGCCAATCATCCACCATCTTAGGCAGGACTATTTAATGGTGTGGCTGAGCGACAGACAGCGCTGGAGTATTGCACTAAGCCTAGCAGTGTTACAAGCCGTTCGTGTAGCTAAGTGTTGTCAGCTATATTTGGTAATTTACTGTTGTTGTCTGTGTGCGACTAGGAATTGGGACGGAGGATACACGAGCACAAGGAGACACTTGGAGGAGAGACAGGCACCCACTACCACGCACAGTCTGAGCACCAGCCACTATTGCAGAGTCAAACTATTGTCAGCCTTTATCCACTGTAAATAAATGCACTGGTTATATTCAGAGCTCCGCACCTGAGTCCACTCTATCCTCAACCGTGACAGAAATGATCATTTGAAGCTATATTTTATATTAAGTCTGGCTATTTTTGTCCAACGTTAGAAATGCTTAGATGATCTGAAACATGTAAGTGTGACAAGGCATCTTCTCACTATGACACCAAGAAAACTGCTGCTCACAACAGCTGAGAAACAGCAGACTCAGCAGGGCCTGAGGATGGGCACACACATACTGTTTGTGTGTATGTGTGTTTCTTAGAAACATCCTGATCAGAAGGCAGCCGTGGGTCACTTGACTCAGCACATTAAGCTGTCACTGTGCACACATTACACCTCTGCAATAAAAAAACACAATTATTTAAAAACACAATTATATACTAAATCTTCATCAAACACACCAGAGCAGTGATGCAGGCTCGACCAGACTACTTGTACATGAACTTTGCCCTTCTCTCCATTGATTGGCAAATATTTGAGTGATTTCTGATTAAAGACAGTTATTAGATAATTGTTTGTGATGGATGTTTTCTTCCTAGCGCCCTCCCATGTCGACCCACCCAGGGTGGGAAACACGCAGCTTCCATTTTGCATTAGCAAATTAATGATAAAATAAATAGATCAAATCCTATTAAATTTCTGTAATCGGTATTTTTAAAGAAATGCTGGACTTATCCCATGGTGTGAATCCAAAGATTTTAGAATTGGTCTCAAGATCAATTTTCCTCCAGTTCAAGGTGAGTGATTGAAATGACTGCACATGTAAAACACCTCTGACTGAAGGGTATATCTATTATTGTGTGTATGATAATGAATACAGGACAGAAGCTCTGGTATTTGTGTATTTTATAATCATAGATTTTTTAAAGGCAACATGCCAAAAATGAAATAAATAAATAAACTATATTCACAATAAGGTGTTTTCTTGCACCTATCCCGAAGCCTGTTCTGTGCCCGGTCTGCTCCGGTTGTCATAGATCATCTGGCTGATGTCTCCCCGGCCTGCGCAGCCTGCTGCCTGCTTCTGCAGCATCCTGTCCATCATCAGTGAATCCCTGGCTGTAGTGCTAAAGCTTTGTTATGAATGTTAACTGTTTCTCTGTAATATAGCACAGTGTTGAACCCAGCGCTGAGATGTGATGTATTTTAGCTCATCCTCTGATTTACCCACAGCTGTGAAGAAGCTTTTACTGGGTCACACAGAGGTGTGGCTGATCAGAGGTGACTGTTGCCTCTTCAGTTATTGCTTCAGCCAGCCCTTCCTTCAGAACTGCTGACTGAGGTGAGCAGACGAAACCCCATCAGCGCTGAGTCAGCACATTTCCACCTCTGAACATCAGGTCAGCGGCCGAGCCTGACGTCTGCACAGGGACACTTTTAGTGTGTCTGTGACACCAGTGGAAACAGCATTACTGATCCCCAGAATAGAGACATAGGTGTTTGATTACAGTGACATTTTCAGCTGCTGTTAATTTATAAAATTAGAATAGCCTGGCATTGTCAGTGTTGATCTCCAGCACTGACATTATCTTAGAGCGCTGAGGTCGCCTGTATCTGTGAATAGAGCTGACATTATTTTAATTAAATCAAGCAAAGGGTGAAGAAAGAGCAATAACAGAGAGAAGCACAAGATTAATGTTCAAAATGTTTGAGAAGCAGAACATGAGGTGGCACCAAGAGCAAATGGTCTTCATCCCGATGAAGCTGTTCTTACATCTACCACAGCAGAAAGGTCTGAAGAATGAAGGCACAGCTTTGTTTCTTCTTGGCCAAAATGTCTCCTTTCTGTCACTTTGTAAAAAGGTTTTTAAAAAAGTCCCAAAGTGGTTTGAAAAATCTCATTATTTTTTATTTACACTAATGTCATTATTTGAATATTGTTTTATATGAGTATCCACTAATGCAAAAAATAGATGTGACAGAAATAATAAGAAAGTCGCGATAGGTCAACATTAAAATAATCCTTGCATCACTGGTTTTGCTTCCTGTTCCATTTATCTGCCTTGTGATTGGTTGCCCCTCACAAAAAACAGGATTTGAACATAAGTCAGGCTCTGGAGCTGAAAACTGTGTTAAGAGAGATGAGCGCAGGGGCGCTGCTCTTGTGGCGACCTGCAGCAGGTGTTTATTGGCGTTTTCTTTCTCTTTTTCTTTTTGTTTTTAACTTTGTTTTAACTCTGTTCTTAACCGTGGTTTTAACTTTTTTTGCCGAGATGGAGATCTTCTACACCTTAGTCTTATTGTTGTTGGCGATATTCACCTGGAGTCATTCACTCTCACTGACAATCACTTATACACGCGAAGAACTACTTGGATTACGGTGGTCCTGTTTGTCTATGTACGACTCTTCTAATGCTCGGACAGATGTGCTTCTTGGTGAGGATTTATTTTCCCGGTCAAAGACTAATTTTGGAAAGCCCTGCCGCTTGAGAAAACACGGAAAGAAAGGCGGCGTGCGTCAGCGTCTAAGAAAACTTCGGAGAAAGAATCGTGTTCCTCTGCCTTCTATGATTCTGGCCAACGTCCAGTCTCTTAGGAACAAAACAGATGAATTACAAGGAAATGTGCTTCATCTACGGGAATACAAGGAGGCTTGTCTGATGGCGCTTACCGAGACATGGCTGACCGATATGGACAGTGACACTTCACTGCGAATCAGCGGCTTTGGGACCCCTGTCAGATTGGATCGGAACTGTGGAGTAACACGCAAATCTCACGGAGGAGGAGTTTGTTTATATATCAACCAGGGCTGGTGCAATAACTTTACTGTGTGGGAGCGGTTGTGTCTTCCTGACATCGAGCTCCTTTCAGTATCTGTCAGGCCTTTTTACTTACCGAGGGAGTTCCCTCAAATCTTTGTCACTGTTGTTTACATTCATCCTAAGGCTGATGTTAAAGATGCTACAGATGCCATTTTTAAAGTGGTACACAATCTGCAGACTCGCTCACCGGATGCTCCTAATTTTATTCTTGGTGATTTTAACAATTGTAATCTTAAGAAATCACTGAACAATTTCTTTCAATATGTCACTTGTCCTACAAGGCATAACAAAACGCTGGATTTGTGTTATGGACCAATTAAGGGGGCATACAAGTCTGTGGCTGGACCTGCGCTAGGTTCTTTGGATCACAATGTTGTTCACCTCCTCCCTGCTTACAGATCTGTGGTTAGGAGGGAGAAGGCCTGTGTGAAGCGGACTAAAGTCTGAACAAAAGACAGTTGTGTTGCCCTTCAGGGGTGTTTTGATTGCACTGACTGCTCCTTGTTTCAAGAGAGCACTTCTGATTTGGATGAACTCACCGATGTGGTGTGTAGCTACATCTCTTTTTGCAAAGACTCTGTGGTTCCAGTCAGAGAATTTAAGACTTTCCCCAATAACAAACCGTGGCTCTCTAAAGATATTAAGGATCTGATTCTTAAAAGGAAAATTGCTTTTAACGAGGGAGATGTTCCCACTATGAGAATATTGAGGAAGGAGGTGAGGGCTGCAATAAAGATCGCCAAGATGAGGTACAGAAATAAGATTGAGGCAGAACTCAGCAGTAACAACCTCAAAAGAGCTTGGCTTGGTATGAAAACAATGGCAGGGCTACAGATGAAAGGTAAAAGTAGCATTACCTTAGAGGGGTTTACCTCTGACAAACATCTGGCATCAGTCTTAACAGTTTTTACCTTCGTTTTGAGAACTTTGACTGTTCTAGGTAGACCAGCACACTGAGGGAAAAGACCATCACTCCCCAATCTATTTGTATTGATGAGACAGGGGTAGCTAATCTTTTTAGACACACCAAAAGCAAGAGTCCTGGACCTGACAACATCTGTGGACAGGTACTGAGAACTTGTGCTGATCAGCTGAGTGGGATTTTTCACTATATCTTCTCACTTTCTTTAGAGCTACAGACAGTACCTAAGATTTGGAAACATGCGATCATTGTTCCTGTTATAAGGGCAGTTCTCCTAAGGTACTGAATGATTTTAGGCCTGTGGCTCTGAATTCTTTAGTGATGAAGACATTTGACAAGATAATTAAGAAGGAGATTTTAATGCATGTTGAACACCATCTTGACCCCTTCCAGTTTGCTTATAGAGCAGGGAGAGGTGTGGAGGATGCTGCTGTCACACTCCTGCATCTCTTGTATAAGCATCTTGAGGCTCCCCACACCCATGCAAGATTATTATTTGCTGACTTTTCATCTGCATTTAATACAATTCAACCCCTCTTACTTGCTGACAGGCTCTACAATCATTTCAAGCTTGACACTAGTCTGGTCGGCTGTGTGACAGACTTTCTGACTAATAGGTCACAATGTGTGAGGGTGAATCATGTCTTTTCTGATGTGCTCTCCTCCTCTACTGGATCACCCCAGGGTTGTTGCCTCTCTCCCCTTCTGTTCATTCTGTACACAAATGAGTGTCGCAGCAATTTCACGAACAGACACATCCTGAAGTTTGCTGACGACACAGTGATCGTCAGTCTTCTAGTGGGGGACGAGTCAGGCCATGGGCAGGTTGTAGATGATTTTGTGGATTGGTGTGATGAGTCCTTCCTTTCACTTAATGTGTCAAAAACTAAAGACATGATTATAGATTTTAGGAAGTCCTCTTATAGCTCATCACCCACTATCATTAAATCTGCCAATGTTGGGATCGTTGAGAGTTATAAATATCTAGGTGTGGTACTTGACCATAAACTGTGTTTTGAATCTCATGCTGATGCCACTACTAAAAAGTTCAACAAAGACTGTTCTTTTTAAGGAAAATGAGATCTTTTAATGTCTCATCTGAGATGTTGTCCTTGTTTTATAGAAGTTTTATCGAATCTGTGATGTCTTTTTGTATCGCTGCCTGGTTTGGTAACCTGACGGTGAAGAATAAGAATCGGTTGGGACTTCTGGTAAAAACTGCTAGCAAAATTTCAGGGTGCTGGCAAGATAGACTTTTGGCCATTTACAATAGAAATGTGCTTAGAAAGGCTCATTCTATTATTAATTGTGTGAACCATCCACTTCACAGTGAGTTTGAGTTGTTGCCTTCCGGTCGCCGTTTTAGAGTACCTCCGAGGAGGACTAAAAGACTCCAGGTCTCTTTTATCCCTACTGCGTCTTGTCTCCTAAATGGCAAATAACTGTCCTTGAACTTTCTATCATTATTATTGTTAATATTATTTTATATTATTGTTCTGTTTATTTTTATCCTCCTGCTGCTAAACTAATTTCCCCATGTGGGACAATAAAGAAATTGAATTGAATTGAACTGAAGCTAACATGTAAAATGACACGACACCACTAAAAGTCAGTCTTTATGGACTCATACTTTCTGTTATTAAAAACCATATTTAAAACCAATGTACAGTTCATGAGATTTATCATTGTTGGAGCCATCCATGGCTTCATTTTCATGCTGTTGGAGCCTTTTGTTCATTTTCTGTTGTTTTTGATTATATGACCAAACATCCGAGAAGTTTGTGTTTTAGTTTTGTTGAGAGAAGTTTTTTTTGTCAACTGTTGCTTATCAAGCTAGCTAACGTTACCTGAGAAATCAGCTCTCCAACCTCATGAGATCATTTCTGAGAAACACCACGACCAAAATGCTAACACTAAAAATCCTAAAGGTAGGGCTTTACATCTCAACTGTTTGTGGCTACATTTTTTATTAAATTTCTCTGAATTGCATTTTTATAATATTGGTCTCACAACAACAGTGAGCTGAATGAGCCTTTCAGAGGAGAATCTGCGTGCACCAGCTCGATCCCCGACGGTTCAAGGGGACGATCAGCTGGTGAAAGCCTGGATAAAAGAAGACATTGCTGGGATGCTTTTGCAGGGCGAGTGGGTACAGAGTGGAAGACTTCAGTGGATGTAAACCTCAAAATAGCCACTGATTACCGGCTCAGACCCTCAGCAACAGCCCAGTGTTTACATGCAAACAGCTAATAAAATGCCTGGTGATGACCCACAATGACCCCTCTGAAATATACAGACGTGTGTGTCCACAAGAAACACATGATAAAACCTGTCCGTCTGCACATGTTAGCATAAACATTCACATGTTTACATGAATTCCACTAGACTGAAACGTGATCTGGCAACCATGATGTCTGGCTCTGCTTGTGAGGACTCTTGTTGACACAATGCTACAAATCTGGTTCTTTCCTCCATCCTAAAAACAAGTCAACCCCCCTCTGAGCTCCGGCAAAGCTCATCAAAATAGTCCTGCAATGGACCATTGTCCTTGCAAAGACTACGAACACACAAAAATGGATTATTAACACACCTCACGCGTGGTTTTGTCTCACTCTGTTCAGGCCCAGTGGAATCACACAGCCATCGTCCTCAGCTAAAGCAGACGTGTGACGGTCAGCCTGCAGGCATCTCAGCAGCTGCCTGAGTGTTGGGCCATAAATAAATATGGGGACAACATGAGAGAGAACACGCACACACAGACACGCACAGAAACACACATACACACTGCTCAGTGCCGTAGAATGGGTCCCAGACCTGAGGACTGGGTCGATTTCTGCTGCTCACTCCTGCGTCCTGTGTTCACTACATGACATGAAACAACCATCATGCGGTTACAGTGTAGACTAACACAGACTAAGTGACAGTTTGGTATGAAGGATCCCGTTTTCACAGGCTCAGAAGTGCCATGACAAATGAAGATTACTTTGCTAGGTTTTGCTGGAGCCTCCTGCAGTTGCTGCTTGGCTGTAGTCACAATTTTTTCTTCATTAAATACAAAACAGGCTCAAAGAAGTTGAGATCAGGTGAATTAGGAGGATTTAATTTGTGTTCTGTCGTTGCTTTCACTGTGTTTTTGGTCTTTATCCATCTGTAACATCAAGCTCATCGCTTACATCTGTGTTTTTAATCTGCAGTCCTGCCACATTTGTGTGGAGATAATGGAGTTTGCCAGCAGCCCCGCCTCTCTCTGAACATCTCCTCCATTATCTTCACTCATCTTGAAGACCTTAGTCCACACTCCTCTGAGAGACGCTCAGACTCACAACTGAAGCTGAGCCACATCCAGGTTTTCATCACTGGAAGAGACAGTAACTGTCTTATCTTTGATTTAAACAAAACAAACTGAAAACTACCAGAAACATGATGTAATGACAAACAGCTGCCAATCAGAAATATTATTTTGCTCATGTAAAATATTTGTTCTGATACTTCCACAGGTTCGTTCTTCTTATGCTTGGCATTGATCTGTTTTGGACGTCTGTCCAAGGATCGATTCAGGCTGGACTCCAACACTGCCTTTGTAACGTTATACAATTATTGTAATAAATAAAGACATTCAACATTTAACATACATTTTATGCACATTTAGTAAGAAATGAATGAAGAAAAACTGAAACTAAAGAAATCATTTATGTTATTTGCACGATTTGAATTTAGACTTCTTGTGAATCAGACACTCGTCTCCACACTGCTCCACACACACGTGTGTGTGATGCTGACAGAGCGTGGAAATGACATTATTCACACAGCAACGCTTTATGTTACTGCAAGTGCAGGAAACGTTTCCAGAGATGTTAGACTGAATATAATGACCCCGCTATGCTGAGCCTTTTTACTTTAGCTTTAACATAAGTGTGTGTTTTGTCCTCTGAGGCGTCACAGACGGAGATGAGTTGGCACAATCGACAGCAAAGTCCAGACGAGATGTCTCACCAGTGGGTAAAGATTCCTGATAGCACCACTCAAGTCTCCTCCTCTGCTTCACCTCCCTCAAACTGAAATGTAGCCTCCCTCCGTCCTCTTCTCTCGCTGTCTAACTCTCCAAACTTCATGGCCTACTTTTTCAGCCCTTTGAAAAACTGTCTTTGGCAAAGGTTGGATGAAAGCTGTCAGGGTGGGGGGAGGCGCTGGAGCACTGGGCAGAGGAAGCAAGTGATGGCTTGCTCCCTTTATCTCTCTGGCCAGACCTCCATCATTTCCACCCCACCCCCCACCCCCTCTCTTCTTCTCTCTCTCCCTCACTCATGTTATGAGATTACTCAACAGCATAAATTGTTATTGGGGGCTCAGGCTTGTGTAATCAGCTGATCTGAAAATGTGAAAGCATGGCTGGAACACAAACCATCTCTTTGATGCTCTATGAGGACAACAAACATTAATAACATAATTTAATTTGATTCATTATAAAAATAATTCAATAATTCATATTCACGTACAGCACAGTGACTAATCCAGTTCTCTTCAAAGTCCTGCTGTGACCACATTCTTCAGGACCAGCTCTCCAGGCTGGTTGGAGGAGCAGCGCTCTGCTGGGTTTAGGCTCAGAGGAGGTCTGTGCAGCACTGATAGGGTGTATTTGCTTTCATTGTACTGGCAGTGCAGAAAAATGAAGCAACTGGCAATCAGATGCTTTCCAGATGGTGTTACATGGTTAATCAAAATCTGACTATACTTGTCTCCATTCAACCAATTTTGAAAAAGATCCCCAACCTACGACAGAGCCTGCAGTGTGCCGTACACATGGAGGCCTGACTCTTACACACACTCACACATCTGGATCTATCAAAGCCTGCTGATGAGGACTTTCAGCCCAGTTCTGGTTTAATTTGGGAAAACTCGGCCTCTCATGTTTAGCTGTTTCCCTCTTTTTCTTTGGTCATTTTAGCCTTTTTGGCCAGGGTGAAGGGAGTATCTGCCATCAAACAAGAAGACAGCCGCATGTAACTACGACGGTGTTTGCTAGTTCACCTTACATGCATTAATGTAATAACGTGGTTAGCCTACTCAACGTAAATTACACGCGAACAAGATTAAGCGACTCACCCAGACAAGAACAGCTGCTGCTGCAGCAAGCTATCAAATACGGCGCATTTCTCGGCTTTAAAAAACCGCTATGCGTCGCCAGGTGTTTCATCAGATTTGAGGTGTTACCTCCTTTGACAGTATCACAGTATCAGCTTAAAGCACTTGTTGCAGGCTGCTGAGTTTGCATCTTTTGCTGTGAAGTACAGCCAGACTTTGACCGCTTCGCCTTGGGCATTTTTAATCTGTAGCTCTGCTCTAAAAGAACGGACGCACCTGGGCCCGCCTACTATCCTCGGAAACGTAAAATGATTGGCGCGAATTCAAAGTGTATCACAGCTCAGGGGAAAAAAAGCACTGAAATAAAGCATCGAAATGTGCTCTGCTTTTCGGTCTGGTTACTACCGTTTATGTCAGAACCGGTGCCATCATGGCACCGGATACCGGTACCCATCCCTAGCTGTGACCTCTCTCTCTAAAGTTTGCCTCCCACATTTTTACAGAGCTGAACATTCGCTGCTTTTGTTGCAAGGAAGTCACTTCTTGCTAATACTTTCATATTACAAAAAATGAAAATGAATCAAGTATCTTAAAAGTTTGTGTTCACCAGGTTACAAAGGTCAGTGAGAATCTATCAGGCTGGCATGTCAGCAAACAGGAGCAGCAAGGTCTTTGTGTCATGAGCTCCGTGTTCTCAGTCATACATCTAATGTTCATGAACGACAAAAACTAATATCTGCTAATCACGTCAAGATATATGTGTGTTCAGACATTTCAAAACTGGCATGTGAAAAATCACACCACATAGCAGGAGCTCTGTTGTCTGTCCATTCAATCAACATTCAAGTAGTGTAATTATCATCAGGTATTACACTGATGGCTGCATCGGAGGATATTTTGCATGTAGAGTGGAGCAGACAGGGATTGAATCGAGTCACCTGCTTGACCTCCGTCCAAACAGGTCAAGCTTATTAGGCCTTTCTAACTGTATCCTCATAAACTTGAGCTCATTCCTCTGAGTATGACACAGTTACTCCAGTTTGATGAGTCTACTTAACCTCCAAAATCATGTGCAAACAGTAGTTTTTCTAAACTTTATTGTTCATATGAACACATGTATCAGTCTGCACTATGTTTAATGCAGTGAGAGAAAAAAACTAACAGCTAACAATGTTTAAATTCATCACATGTATATGTAAATATATTATATAGAGATATATATGTATATGCATGTTGACCCATGACTCTGATTCTGAAACACAGTCATTGTTCCTCATGCACATTGTGGCAAAGCCTGTTTGCAAGCATCAGTTTGTAAATGTGCTTTGTCATGCTGCAGCTCACTCTGCTCTCACTTCCTGTTTTGATTGTTATTGCTTGGCTGGGCAGACGACCGTTTTACTACAGGAAGTGAGACAGAAGTTGGCTTGTGTTTTTTTCCTCCAACCACAGTGTGACAGAAAGCTGAGTTCACCACAGTTGAGGAGGAAGCAGACGTTGGGTTTGTTTTCATCATCTTCTGTCCTGTAAGGTCCCCCATAACAGAGCTGCAGAGTAAAGCAGCAGTGTGTTTGAGCAAAGCTAAAATCATAGTTCTGGGTAAGTTTTGATGTCCTTGTGACTGGACAGGGCTACGAAAGCCCCTCACTTATTTTAGAGACACTCACCAGCTTTGTTTGACACAGATCATCAAAGTCCATCCAAAAACATGCCTGTTATGCCCCTGACTGTGTTTTTGTGATACGCTCATGTTTCCACTGTTCTAGCTACTTAACACGAGTCAGTACAGCGACACGCTGTCACCGCCATGTAACTGTTCATAGTTGGCCTCTTTCTAGGGTGTGTGAGGAAGGACCTTTATTGTGAAATCAATACACTTACAATGGTAATCTTTATTTCTCTTACACACTCAGCAGTCATCAAAAGCTAATTTACAATCAGCAGCAGCCTGAGGTGTTATCATCTGCAGAGATCTGGACATGAAACGTCTCCGTTATTGAAATAAAGTTTTAACTCGACCTGTAAGAATCTGCAGCCTCTGAAAGCCTTCCTGTATTAGTCTGCACTCAGAACAAACAACGAGCAGCAACTCACAAATGTGTTCATTATTGTTTGTTCTTTGATATCATCAATGTTCATATTGTTCATTGTGTTATTGTTCTGACAGTCCAAAGTAGCATCTGGAACAACATGCTTCGTATAATGCATGTAAGAATGCGCCTGTGTCAGCGTGGCAACATTGGTTAGCTAACTGGCAGAAAAGAGCGAGTTCATGTCATGTAAATTGTACTTTAGATTTTAAAATGTATCTATAAGCTAATCACGGTCACTCTGAGGTAAATTAACAGGTCTGTTTCAGGTTATGGGACAGATGAGATGTCACCAATATCAACTCACTATGTGACGAGATGAAGGTAAACGCGGGTCAATGTACAATAGGCTCTGTGGACAACATAACCACCAACTCAAGCTAAATGCAAAATTATACATGTGAGTAGGAAACTCTAATGTTATGTTTTGTTTTATTTTTCATGTAATGTTACTTTTTTAAAATTGCAATGTAGCCATTTGTTACAGTATAGTAAGACAACAAAATACCTTTTTCTACACTACACTAATCTAGTTCTTATATGTGTGTGTGTGTGTGTGTGTGTGTGTGTGTGTGTGTGTGTGTGTGTGTGTGTGTGTGTGTGTGTGTGTGAGAATGCTGTTGTGATCGAGCCCTGATGGGTATAACAACAAAAATGTACTGCAAGAGCAGCACAATTGTATACAGCAGTGCAACATGTGTGAACACTTATGAAGAGTGTTGTCGTTGCAAATCCTCGGTCGGACCTGTGAGACGGCCTGTGGTCTGACCGACCATGTCAGGACAGATTAGCTCCACCAGCGTCTTCATTCAGCATTATCCTCCAGAAGCACGCCCAGATACCTGCTGGGAAAGGTAACCGTGAGGTCACAGAGATTCCCCTCTGTGCTAATGATGGAAAATGTTAACCAGGGTTTAAAGTCACTGCTGTCAACATGTTGAACATCACACTTACGTTTTGGTCTTATGTGCTGTCAAGTAACATGATTTGGGGTATGTTAATCATTAACTAAAATATTATAGATCCGTTATCCATATCAATACGTTGGTTACCAGAGCTTGGAAAATCCTTCTTAATAATTCTCCATTAAACTGACTGTTTGACCTGTTCTTGACCTACAGGATCGTTTGTAGAAACAAGTTCCATGAAGCTGAAATTTTATTACTTTTTGTTAAAAGAATTTTTTAAACCACAAACTTCAGGTGTCCTTAACATTTACAGATGTGAAATCTGAAGATATTAGTTTAGGTTACGTTTCAGGCTTATTTGGCAGTAACACAAATTTTCTTACAATTATTTCACTCTACAGAGGATTGGTAAGAATGGTAGGAAATCCTACCTACCATTATGAATAATAGTTAAATCAAATACAGGCTGCCCCTTAGGCCCTGCTTGCCCAATTTTCAATCAAAGTGAATTGAATACAAACGTACAGGTGCAAACCACGTCTCATGAGCAAATCTGCTGGCACTTACGGTGAAGCGATACAATATTTGACTTTGTCTTCAGTTCAGACAATAAACACTGAAAAATGCTTGCCCCTTGTTTTAATAATAATAATAATAATAATAATAATAATAATAATAATAATGCAGATTAGTGTACTGGGAACTGTTGGTGCTTTCGGATGGTCCAGGGATATCAAACACAAACCTCATGTGAGAGACAGAAACTGTGGCTGAGGAATTAAATGTACTCCTTGGTTCCTTTGCTGGAAATGATTGGAAAGTTTTCACAATGGAAAATTACCACAGACTGAAGCAGGTAAAACCTAAAGTATAGAACATTTTGTGATACATTCAGAGAATATACGTACTGTTTGTGTTAGTTAAAAATCCTTTTTAAACCTTTGTGGTGTCCTCGGGATTCCCATATGCTTGTTTGCATTCACCTAGGGACCATTTTTGATGCGACGACACCATTATGGACTTACCTGTGATTTAAAGGGTGGATAGTTACCAGCATGTACCTCTGAAAAATGACCTTCTTTTGTGCTCAGTCACACTAAAGAAATTAATATATGATGGAAACATCCTTTGCACTCGGAAAAATGAGTTGTTAGATAGCTAGATGCTGAGCAACAACTATATCTAGGTAATCACTTCCACAGGTCACCCAGTGGAAGGCGTCTCCAAAGAACGGCTGGCCGACTCAGACGGATTAACGTTTCAAGGTTCAAAGTTGCAAGTTCAGTGCATGAGGTTGGCAGTGCTGCTGTCTCCAATCACTGTTTTAATTACTGTGTGACTGTAGCAGAACTCCAAACACATCACTTATGCTACAGTGAAAATCATTTTACACCTCGTTTAACGCTCTTAGACGTTTGTGTTGCTTATTTCATTCTAAAGAATAATAAAGCAGTTTTTAATACCAAAATATATGATGTTCAGGGTGTGTCAGCTGATTTTGTTTGTTTCTTTGTTTGTTTCTTTGTTTGTTTGTTAGTTGTAGAGGTCTCAAGAGTGCTGCTGCAGATTCTGTCCTAACCTTGAATCACTTTGTGTGCAGGTGTTGCCTGAAGTAGGAAACTGTATTCAGAAGACATGTTTGAAACAAAAGGAGTAATTTAATTAGTAATTTTAAAAAATGATTTAACGGTTTGAATCAGTAACTGACACACAGAAATGTTGCATGCTGAGTAGTTTGTTTGAAGTAAATGTGTCACTATTGCTGCTAAACCTTTCTTAGTTTCAGGACAGCCTTGTTGTTCTGAAATATTCATTTTAAGGGGAATAAATAATCATCACAAAGCTTTTTCTCTGAAAATCTAACAATTTTTATATTTGAATAACATTTGCACTGAGCTCAAACTTGCAGTCAGAGATTTCTTGTGTTTTACCAAGATTCAAATCCCAACAGTCAGCGTGCTTTTATTTTACAATAAGTCTTAATCATTGCAGGAGAAGTGAGACTCATGATCAGGAAGTGAGAGTGTTTCTGAGGTGAGTTGATGACTTCAGCTCAGCTTTGACGGTTGCAGGATTTTCCCGCTTTTGTCCTTGCACACATGACATAGTTACTCAGTGTTATGTTGATGCAAATGCAGAAGGAAATGCCCTGTGTGGTTGAGATGGGTTACACACTCACTGGTATGTCCTGTACAGTCAGACCACAAAGACTTGCACAATAAATGCAGCACAGTATGCAGCTTCATCGTTTTTGCTTAAAATATGAAAGAGGACTTCTGACAGTTAAAGTTTTGCGTTATATATTTAGTATATTTTTGTTATGGGTGGGACTCGATTACAAAAAATTTATATAATTAATTAGAGGCTTTGTAATTAATGAATCTCTATTAATCACATTTAATTTAAGTAAATTTGCTCCAAAGTGCAAAAACTTTTTTGAATTTAAAAGGGTTTTAGTGGGCAACAGAATAATAATAGACATTGACATGAACATTGTAATTTAAAAGGGTATAATTTGTAATTTAAAAGAGTTTTTTTTGTGGTCGACAGAATCAAGTAATAGACATGGACATGAACATTGTAAACTCCAGCTCTTTTAATTTATGAAAAAAAGCATTTAAACTGCATTTCAATTCAAAACAGAGAAACTAATATCCCTGGCCAAAATTGGGCAGACTTAAAAATAAAGTGCTATTTTAATTACATTTTCAAAACGGTATTGTCTTTTAATAATAATAATACAAATTTCACCATAAAGTGCAGTTTTTCTTCTTAAAAAATGAGGCAGTAACATAAAAGGTTTTTTTGAGCAGCTTCACCTTTAAGCCAACATTATTTTGTACATCAGGCTAAAATGATCATCGAACACTTTAGTGCAGAAAATAACAAAAGCATTGGACTCACAATACCTCCATGCTTATTTACTGTCTGTCTCTTCCAGCCAGTTGCTTAGAGAAACTAGCCTGTTCACATTTTCAGAGCAGCTTTGTTGTTACTACATGACCTGTAAGTGAGAACAGTCTGTCACATGGGACAGAAGTGGCTGGACCAATCAGATACTTGAAGGCCAGGACAGACAGCTGTGGGCCGGTCCCTGCTCGACTGGTCCACCACTGCAGCGGGCAGTCTGTCTGGCTGATGGTGGATTCTGCTCTTGTGACGTTGGCCCTTTGTGAAGGCAGTCTTAAACTTCACCATGTAGTTTGAGTCATCATCAGAGACCTCCATGTTGTGATGCATGTGGCAGAAAGCAGGTAAAACCACTGAACACGAGACGTATGTCTCACCTCCAAGAAGCTCAGTCACAAACCTGTAGCAGACAGTTCAACAAAGTAATTATTAATCTACACAGTAACTGTCAACTATAGACTTTTGAAGAAACAGTAACAATAAGTTTCATGGCTCAAGGACAGTCGCCAGCTTTTGGAGTTTTACCAGCTGTGATGGAGTTAAAATGAAAAGCTCTGTCGTGGTCCTGGGTCGGTGATCGCAGTACAGGCACTCCCCTGCTCGGAAACGCCGCTCCCTCTCCTCGGGCGTAAGACGTGAGCGTCCGATTTCCATGGGTTCAGGAGGGGGCGAAGGAGGACGCGAGATCGTGGGGGTGAAAAAAGGCGGAGGTGCGGGGGAAGTGAGCGGGGGCGCGACCCTTAACGGCGACTTCTGAATACGAGGATGTTTTTCATTCTCTCTCTCCCTCTGGCAATTATCCAGCCGGAGGGCGAGAGAGACCAACTCCTCAAAAGAAGCAGGCTCGTCTCGCGAAGCTAGCTGATCCTTCATTTGATCATTGAGCAACTGAAGAAATATGCCGCAAAGTGCCGGATCCGGCCAGCCTGCCTCGGCAGCCACCGTGCGGAAGTCAGTTATGTACTCCGCAATGGTCCTTTTGCCCTGTCGAAGCCCCAATAACCTTTTCGCGACGCTACCCTCCGTACTCGGGTGCATGAAAGTCCCCTTAAACTCTGTGAGAAAGTCGTCGGAGGGGTATCGCTGAAAAATATGCTTCAGCCCACGCAAGCGCCTTTCCCCTCAGTAAACCCACGGAGTGGGAGATCTTAGTAGCATTGTTGGGAAAGGCGTGTGGCGTTCGGCAGAAGAATAGAGCACACTGGAAAAGAAAACCGCTACACTTATCTAGATCCCCGTGAAACGGCTCTGGCGAGGGGGAAGAGACGCTGCGATATGCGGCTTCAGTCACCGGGGAGGAACCCGCCGGGACAGCGCTAGCGGCAGGTGTGGGCTCGGGTTGGCTGGGCGCAAGCGGTCTCGCTGCCAGAGTGTGATTGAACCAACTGATCTAACTTGTCGAGGATTCCCTGCTGAGTCTGACCAATAGCTCTATATTGTGCCTCTAATGACTGCAAAGCCTGCTCGTGGCGACCGAGCACAACGCCTTGCTTACTGATTATAGAGCGAACCGGGTCTGCTGGGTCCATTTCTTGGCCAGTTTGTTCTATCATGAACCAACAAGTTTGATCAGGAAAGTGGACCCAAAAATGCAGACAAACATGGGCGAGGAATGCTTACAGTGAATTTTAATTGAAAAAGTGACCTAACGTGACAATGGGGGACCAATCAGGCTAGTTGCAGGGACGGGGAGGAGGTCAGTGAGCCACGGGAATATTCTGTAACAGGGGAGGAGGTAGTTATAATCGGAAGGGAATGCTGGAGCATAGATAACTAGAAACTGGAGAATTGTTCGCCTTACTGTGCCATTCCGGGTTAGAATTACTGAAGGGAGGGGAGAGGTCCGTGGAAAGCGTCTGGAGGGTCCCAAGCTGAAGCGTGGGGGTTGGAGGGCAAGCGGACGAGTAGGCTGGGAGGCGGGGACTGTCCCCATAAGGTGAAAGCCAGGATAGGAACTCCGCTGTACGAAAGGAAGACAGAAATCACTCGAAGAGCTAAGTCACACAAGGAAAACCACAAAGGGAAACATCATTTACCACCGAGACGGGTAGAACAAACTGGCACGGAGGAGACGGTTGAGACAGCTGAAATAGGTCTCCAGCTGATTGCTCACAGCTGAGGCTCAGTTGAAGCACCGAAGTCCCTGCCCCAAAGGGATGGTACAGCAGCCACAAAAGGAGACACCCTCCAGGTAACCCCACAGACCATGACATCTGGGAGTCCTGATCCGTAACTATCATTTTATTTTTAGTTTTTGACTACATTATATTGAAATGTTTCATTATTGCAAACATTTTAAGTGATACTTATTATTCTTAACATCTTAACCGATACTCTGACCCGTAACTATCGTAAAATGCTTCAGCCAGAAGTAGACACCTTTCACACACGCGTGGTACCGATCGGGTTTCTGGTACGGATCGAGTAGTGACACAAGACAGGCTTCGGATGGTCCGTGTCATGGTCTGGGTGGGTACCTGCAGGTCTCCAACAGCGGCCCCTCCTCCTTTAGGCGGAGTTCGGTTGCTCCTCTCTGGCTGACCACCTGTGAGCAATTATTCCGGCAGTATATTAGACCTGCGCTCTCAACCATTCATCGCCTGAGTATCTGCTATCCCCATGTTAGTCAAGTGGAGCATCATAACTCTGTCCAGAATCCATGGATTTACTTACTTGTTCTTCTTGTTCTCAGAGGTAGCACCTGGAGTGGAGGTCTTGTCTCCCTCACTCCCGCCTTCCTGGACCTGGGCCGCTTGCTGCTGATACGACGTGGCCTGCCGGCCCACCACTCACTTGCCTGCCTCCCCACGTCTCGACCGCTTCCGGGCCTTCCGCCCCACCTGTCCCCTCCACCTGAAACCAAGTAAGGCAACTCAATTCAACTGTGGAGGATCGTTGATTGTCTGCTGGAGCCCACTGACCGTGATCTCCTCTTATTCCAGTGCCCCGGCCCCTACCTAGTCCTGTTTCCACCTCCCCGCTGCCTCTGCTGTTCAGCCGTCTCCTAGAGGTGTCTAGGTCACCCTCTGTTATCTTAGATTATCCTACGCGCCACTAGTGTGGTGGCGTCGTTTTGTTTTTTTGCTTGTGTTTGCCTGTGGGCGGAAATAAATCCTTTGTTCCCTTATCGTCTCGCTTCCGGGTTGGTTTCTGCACCTGTGTCCATCTCTGTTCCCTCGTGCCGCTGGGCCGTGACAGTCCGTGCGGAATTTTCTGTCATTTTGGTGAGTTGAGCCCATGTGTTGGATAAAAAATAATAACATACTAGTCTTTTGCTAAAATTTGTTTTTTCTATTCATGCTAATTCATGAGTGGTTATTTTCTGTTTGAAAGCAATGAAAATGCTGTTTCTCAAACATCCAATGACATGAATGCTTTGAAAGCGTCAGCATCAGCTTTTCTCTGACAGCATGGTGGGAGTTTCTAAAATTGACGCAGTCTTCATTAATCCCATGCAAATGTACACCTATCTGGAACAACCCTGACATATCACAAAACAATAATATGATTCCAGATTGGAGTGGTAAAGGAATAAAATATTTAGAACATATACTAGAAGGAACAGAATTTATTTCATTTGACAGACTAATTACACAATATGGGATCAACAAGAAAAGATTTTTTAGAATTTCAACAAATTAAATCCATAGTAAAAAATAAATTTAAACCCGGTCATGTTGACCTACAAAAAACCATAAAGTGTGGTACAATTACTTGCTCTTAAAACCCCCAAACCTACTTTCCAAAGTATACAGAATGTTTTCTAAAACAGGTGAATCAATATCACTTCCTATTGCAAAATGGGAAGCGGATTTATCAGTTAACTTAGACCTAAACGTCTGTTCTCAGATATGCTTAAAAACCTTTCATTTAATTAGAAATCCCAGTCTTCAATTAATTCAATACAAAATACTACATAGAGTGCACTATACAGGTCATCAGATGTTCAAGATGGGTTATACGTCTACCAACAACTGCTCACACTGCCAAACCAACTCACCGGACAATTATTTCCACGCTCTTTGGTTCTCTCCACCGGTTCAGAAGTTTTGGCGCGAGATATGTGAAGACTTATCGAAGTGTCTGAAATGTAACATTCCAACTTCCCCTTTAACCCTTGTGCTCCCCTTTGGTACTCCCAAAATACCCCACCCTCAGTAGAGACAGGTGAATGAAAATGATTGGTCTCACCCCAACCGGTCGCAGCAGATGGCCGCCCCTCCCTGAGCGTGGTTCTGCCAGAGGTTTCTTCCTGTTAAAAGGGAGATTTTCCTTCCCACTGTCGCCAAAGTGCTTGCTCATAGGGGGTCATATGATTGTTGAGTTTTTCTCTGTATCTATGAAGCGCCTTGAGGCGACTTTTGTTGTGATTTGGTGCTATATAAATAAAATTGAATTGAATTGAAAAAAAAAAGAACGATCATTTGGGGTCCCCAGAGCGATTCTAATGGGTTTGTCAGGGGATCGGGAAAGAAAACTTAGCACTTGGGGGTCACGCACAGAAGCTGCTGCGGCAGCGTGGGGGTCATTGATACCCCAGTACATAAAAATGAAGCATAATCACAATAAAGATAATAATGACAATAATAATAATAATAAGAAGAAGAAGAAGAAGAAGAGGAAGAAGAATAGACGCTTCTTTTTTTTTTTTCTTTTTTTTCTCGCCTGTCCCATTTGGTTCTTTAGCCATCAGAATTGTTGTCTGAAGACCAACAAGGATACCCAATGGATTTACTTTGCCAAATGGATCATCGTGGCATTGCCGTATTGGTCCATTTGGTCGATCTTTGTTTTTATTATTTATTATATTTTATTTTCAGATGTTACAGACGGGACAGACATGAGTGAGAGATAGGAAAGGGAGAAAGAAAGAGGAAGGAAAGGAAAAACAGAAGGGGAGAGGGACAGTGAGAAAGGGGGGGAGAAAAAAAAATCTCCTGGATCACCTGTTGAGAGAAGAATAGAAAACAAGCAAAAAAAGACAAAAAAAACAAAACAAAGCAACATACTAAACACAACACCATCGCATTAATCTAGCTAAGTGTAAACAGCAGTAAATACTAAATATTCAATGTTGTTGTGCAGCACGCAGGACAGATGTGCTTCGAAGTAGCAGCCAAGAAAGGTGTAATTTGGGTCTACGAGCAGTGAACACCCGTGTACATACCTGTGTGGATCAGTGTGCTTGTATTCCAAAGGTTTCTCCATGTAACGATCTGCTAGGGAGTGTGGGGGGGCCACAGCCCCGTCCTCCAGGGTGTGAAGCAGGTATGGTGGAGATCAAAACTCCAGACATCCAGAGGCCCCCAGAACACAAGAGACCATGGAAGACCAACAGAGGGGCAGCCGCGCCACTGTTCCAGTAAGAGCTGAGGAGAGTCCCAGATGAGGGTTCACTCAGCAGCCACGGAGCAGAAGCCAGGGGGAGTTGCAGTGACGCGCCCGTGAGCTCCGCCGGCCGCCAGCTGTGCCTGAGTGACCGAGCCCCAGGCCGAGAGGCCGGGGGCACCCCACCCCCGAAGGGGCCCGAGCGAGCCCCAGGCTCCAGGCCCCGATAAGCGGCCGCCAAGGAGTGAGCCGGTGTGTACCTGGACGCCCACCCCCAGACACAAAGAACCACCAACGCACCGACACCTGAGGGAGTCCGCCACCGGCAGGGGAAGTGGTGGTAGGTGGAGATAGGCCTCCAAACCTTGGAGGGCCTGAGGTGTCCCCAGAGAGGTGGCGTCTGATACCCAGCCTGACATATAGACACAGACATACAGGCACACACAGACACAAACATCCATTCCCCCCCTCATGCTCTCATATGCACTCACTCCACACTCAACCAACGTGGAGACAGACATAAAGAGACGCTGTACACACGATCACACTCCCCAAGCGTACTCTACAAACCGGGTCTAGGTACCCTTGCCCCTGGAGGGGGGAACTGCACCCAGACCCAGGTGGTGTTACCCTTTTCCCTGCGGTGGGGAGAGGCAGACCACCCCGACTCCGTAGCAGCAGGGAGGCCCCACACTCCAGACCGCAGTCGGAGGGCCAATTCCACCTAGCCCTCCCGCTCCAGCAGGCCGCAGAGAATGGGGGTGGGAGAAGACTCCAAACCTCCCTCCACCCGCTCATTGTAGTGTTGATGCATGTGTGTTCTAAGGTGCAATTAAAACCCAGGAGGGCATGGAGCTACCTGCCAAGGAGCAGCAGGTAAGCGCATAGTCCCTCCTGATAGCCCTCAATGTCTAAGTGTATTTAAAATTGAGAGGTGGGCAACGACGCCAGGGGTGAGGTGTACACCCTGATGGTAATTTGGACTCCGTGATTGTGCCCACCCCCAAGATCCTATATATATGTGTAATGAGAGTGTGAATAATGTGAATGTCTAAGTTGTGGGATAAAATAGACGCTTCTGAGTTTTATTTTATTTTATTTGAAATTACACTCACGATACAACTGAGGCAATCTTGCTTTCATTCAAACTCTGTTCTATACATTGTAATTCCGTAGTTTTCATTCAAACTGTTCTGTACATTCTAATTTCGTTTATTTTCATTCAAATTCCGTTGTTTTCATTCTAATTCTGTTGTTTTCATGCAAATTATTTTGTTTTTGATCAAATTCTTTTCTTTTCATTGAAATTCCGTTGTTTTCATTCAAATGCTTTTGTTATCATTCTAATTCTACTCTTTTTATTCAAATTCCATTGTTTGTTCTCAAATTCTGTTGTTTTCACTCTAATTCTGTCTTTTGTTTTAAACTTCCATTGTTTTGATTCAAATTCTGTTCTTGTTGCATTTTCAAAAAATAAAAATACAATAACTGAGCCTTACACCGGAGCATCGTTGCAACTGGTTTACTGAACCTTTCTTTCAGGGCATGTACAGAACATGAGCATCCATTTTCTACTGCCTCCTACAGGACACACTCTTCTTCCACTTCCTTACACATTAATGTACCACAGAACTAATACTGCCTCTCCTGGCATTACCATTGTAACGACACACTCATTCTGTTTCTTTCAGAAGAATAACAGGAACTTAGGATGTAGGTATCTATGAATAATAACTATTATGCATACTCATATATTTATATAACCTACTAATTTCTTGCGATACCACAGTTCTGTTCATTCAAATTCCGTTTTTTTCATTCAAATTCTGTTCTGTTCATCGAAGTTCCGTTGTTTTCATTCAAATGCTTTTGTTATCATTCTAATTCTACTCTTTTTATTCAAATTCCATTGTTTGTTCTCAAATACTGTCGTTTTCATTAAAATTCTGTCGTTTTCATGTTAATTCCGCTGTTTTCATTCTAGTTCTGTTGTTTGTTTTAAACTTCCATTGTTTTCATTCAAATTCTGTTGTTTTCATTCAAATCCATTGTTTTGATTCAAATTCTGTTCTGTTCATTCAAATTTCATTGTTTTGATTCAAATTCTGTTCTGTACTTTCTACTTCCGTTGTTGTCATTCAAATTCCGTTGTTTTCATTTTAATTCTCTTTTCATTCTAATTCCTTTGTTTCATTCAAACTCTGTTCTGTACATTCTAATTTCGTTGTTTTCATTGAAATTTCGTTGTTTTCATTCAAATTCCATTGTTTGTTCTCAAACTCTGTTCTTTTCATTGAAATTCCGTTGTTTTCATTCAAATGGTTTTGTTTTCATTCTAATTCTACTCTTTTTATTCAAATTCTATTGTTTCTTTTGCAATTCTGTTGCTTTCATTCAAACTCTGTTGTATACATTCTAATTCCGTTGTTTTCATTCAAACTCTGTTCTGTACATTCTAATTTCGTTTTTTTCATTCAAATTCCGTTGTTTTCATTCTAATTCTACTCTTTTTATTCAAATTCCATTGTTTGTTCTCAAATTCTGTTGTTTTCATTAAAATTCCGTTGTTTTCATTCTAATTCTGTTGTTTGTTTTAAACCTCCATTGTTTTCATTCAAATTATTTTCTGTTCATTCAAATTCCGTTGTTTTCATTCAAATTCCATTGTTTTCATTCAAATTCTGTTCTGTTCATACAAATTCCGTTCTTTTAATTCAAATGCTTTTGTTTTCATTCTAATTCTACTGTTTTTATTCAAATTCCATTGTTTGTTCTCAAATTCTGTTGTTTTCATGCAAATTCTTTGGTTTTTGATCAAATTCTGTATTTTTCGTTCAAATTCCATTGTTTGTTCTCAAATTCTTTTGTTTTCATTCAAATTCTTTTCATTTCATTCAAATTTCATTCTTTTCATTGAAAATCCATCATTTTCATTTTAAATCCGTTGTTTTCGTTCAAATTCTTTGGTTTTTGATCAAATTCTGTTCTTTTCATTCACATTCCTTTGTTTTCATTCAAATTCCATTGTTTGTTCTCAAATTCTGTTTGTTTCATTGAAATTCCGTTTTTCTCATTCTAATACTTTTGTTTTCATTCTAATTCTACTCTTTTTATTCAAATTCTATTGTTTGTTTTAGAATTCTGTTGCTTTCATTCAAAGTCTGTTCTATACATTATAATCCTGTTGTTTTCATTCAAATTCCGTTGTTTTTGTTCAAATTCCATTGTTTAATTAAAATTCCTTTGTTTGTTCTCAAATTCGGTTATTTTCATTCAAATTCCATCATTTTCAATTTAATTCCGTTGTTTTCATTCAAATTATGTTGTTTTCATTCAAATTATGTTGTTTTTTAAAAACTTCCATTGTTTTCATTCAAATTCCGTTGTTTTGAATCAAATTCTGTTCTGTTCATTCAAATTCCGTTGTTTTCATTCAAATGCTTTTCATTCTAATTCTACTCTTTTTATTCACATTCTATTGTTTTTTTTTCAGAATTCTGTTGTTTTTATTCAGATTCTATTGTTTGTTTTAGAATTCTTTTGCTTACATTCAAACTCTGTTCTATACATTCTAATTCCATTGTTTTCATTCAAACTCTGTTCTATACATTCTAATTTCGTTGTTTTCATTCAAAATTTGTTGATTTCATGCAAATTCTTTGGTTTTTGATCAAATTCTGTTCTTTTCATTCAAATTCTGTTCTGTTCATTCAAATTCCATTGTTTTAATTCAAATTCTGTTGTTTTCATTCAAATTCCATTGTTTGTTCTGAAATTCTGTTGTTTTCATTCAAATTCCATTGTTTTGATTCTAATTCCCTTGTTTTCATTCAAATTCCGTTGTTTTCATTCTAATTCCATCGTTTTGATTCTATTTCCCTTGTTTTCATTCAAATTCCATCATTTTGATTCTAATTCCCTTGTTTTCATTCAAATTCCGTTGTTTTCATTCTAATTCTGTTGTTTCTTTTAAACTTCCATTGTTTTCATTCAGATTCTGTTGTTTTCATTCAAATTCCGTTGTTTTCATTCAAATGCTTTTGTTTTCATTCAAATTCCGTTGTTTTCATTCAAATGCTTTTGTTTTCATTCTAATTCTGTTCTTTTTATTCAAATTCCTTTATTTGTTTTAGAATTCTGTTGCTTTCATTCAAACTCTGTTCTATACATTCTTATTTCGTTGTTTTCATTCAAACTCTGTTCTATACATTCTAATTCCGTTGTTTTAATGCAAACTCTGTTCTGTACATTCTTCTTTCGTTGTTTTCGTTCAAATTCTGTTGTTTTCATTCAAATTCTTTGGTTTTTGATCAAATTCTGTTGTTTTCATTCAAATTCCATTGTTTGTTCTCAAATTCTGTTGTTTTCATTCAAATTCTATTGTTTGTTCTCAGCGACCTTACTTTCCAGGTATGCAATTATTTCATCTTTTTCGGCATTTTGGATGCGGAGGAGCTTTACCTCCTCCACAATTTCAATGATATTTTTCTGCTGCAGTCTGATAGTAGAAATTTCCTCCATTATGAAGTCAAGATACTTTTTAATGTCCTCGACTTCCTCAGCCGACGGTGTCCTCTTCGGCCCCATTTTATCTGGTTACCCTGGTAGCAGGTTCAGTCAGCTGATTCCTCAGTCAGCTGTTAGCCTGGTAACGTGTTGGCTAGCCTGCAATTACCTCGTTAACTCCGTTAGTCCAGTCCAATATCATGTATCAAAGTCGTAATCCAGACAGGGGTTGTACAAAAAGTTCCAACAATTTGAGTAGTCTTTGCTCCAGAAATTGATGGCCAAATTTCAAAAATCCACAGGACACGATAAAAACACAACTTTCAAACAAATGGCAAACAGGAAGTGACATAAATGGCAAACAGGAAGTGAATTCTGTTCTGTTCATTCAAATTCCGTTGTTTTCATTCAAATGCTTTTGTTTTCATTCTAATTCTACTCTGTTTATTCAAATTCTATTGTTTGTTTTAGAATTCTAATGCTTTCATTCGAACTCCGTTCTATATATTCTAATTCCATTGTTTTAATTCAAACTCTGTTCTGTACATTCTAATTTCGTTGTTTTCATTCCAATTCTGTTGTTTTCATTCAAATTCCATTGTTTTGATTCAAATTCTGTTCTGTTTTTTCAAATTCCGTTGTTTTCATTCTAATTCTACTCTTTTTATTCAAATTCGATTGTTTGTTTTAGAATTCTGTTGCTTTCATTCAAACTCTGTTTTATATATTCTAATTTAATTGTTTTCATTCAAATTCCGTTGTTTTCGTTCAAATTCTGTTGTTTTCATTCAAAGTTCTTTGGTTTTTGATCAAATTCTGTTCTTTTCATTCAAATTCTGTTGTTTTCATTCATATTCCATTGTCTGTTCTCAAATTCTGTTGTTTTCATTCAAATTCCATTGTTTTAATTCAAATTCCTGTGTTTGTTCTCAAATTCTGTTGTTTTCATTCAAATTCCGTTGTTTTCGTTCAAATTCTGTTGTTTTCATTAAAATTCCATTGTTTGTTCTCAAATTCTGTTCTTTTCATTGAAATTCCATTGTTTTCATTCAAATGCTTTTGTTTTCATTCTAATTCTACTCTTTTTATTCACATTCTATTGTTTGTTTTAGAATTCTGTTGTTTTCATGCAAACTCTGTTCTATACCCAGATAGCAAGGAAACATTGAAACAATGTTGAGTCAATATCAGAATCAACGTTGAAGTGTGACGTTGACCTAACATCACTCTTGCACCCTTTTTTAACGTTGAAACAACGTCAGGTTTTGATGTTGAATCAATGTTGAAACCTGACGTTGATTCAACGTTATATTTTCTAATACTGCTGACATTGAAACAATGTCAGATTCTGATATTGAAACACTGTTGAGCTATGGTGTTGATTTTCCACCTCTTTCGCACAGTTGCTTTTTATTAAAACAACAGTTAAATCATGACTGGAAATCTACCTTTCTTTATAGGTATTTTAACCAATACTAAACTACTGCATGTTTCCATCAATACTTCAACCACCTAAACACATAATTGTACTTATTCCTTAAATTGGACACCCTTTATAAAAAAAACCAAATGTCTCACAATGTATCATGTCAATATTAATATCCTAAAATAAGAAAGCATTGCATGTGATGTAACAGAGGAAAAAAATAAACCAAAAAAGGTCAATAGGCATGTTTCATTTGCTAAATACTTTATTAAAAGACAGTTTCCTATTTACGTTTATATGATTCACAGAAGTTTGTAATTTTTTGCATGATGTGCGTCCTGCACCACCCAAACGATCTGGGGCGTATCGGAGCCATTTCTGCACTGCTTGTGCAAAGACAAACTCAGACATAGAGTTTGCCCCTAACTGCTGCGTCAGGCTCCAATCAAGGCAAAGCGTCTCACCTATAGACACATTTTAAGAGATGGAATTAGCGTGTCTCATGTCTTAAATGTGTATGCAAGTGCTTGTGTGTTTAATCAACAGGCCGTTGTTATGTATTTAAATCACATCTGACAGCTATTACACTTTATAGTTACAAAGTGTACATAACCTTTTATATACTTACCATTGCCTTATTTGCCTCTTGTGATTGAGGAGCTGCCTCTGCATTGTTTAGCTCCTCAATGTTGTGCAAGGGCAAATCCAGAGGCAGTACCCCAGCATCTACCGATTCATTGCAGCCGGTATTGCGGATGGCTCTGACCTCCTCACAGAGTTCGTTAACAGCTCTCGTCAGGTCTGACAGAAAAAGATACATTTTTTTTAAAGTATTTAAGAATACAGGCAATTTGTCAAACGTTTCCTTGTGTCACACACAGATATGTACAAAGACACTAGACAGTATTTTATTACCTGGTATTTTCACTCGAGGGGCCTGGGGAAACCATTTTTTGGTGGGCTGTTCATCCTCTGAGTCACTATATGTGTACAGGGGATTTGGTCTAAAGAAAAAAAGTTGAAAACGGTCATAAGTAATTACAAATGTGCTTTTGGAATATTTTTTCCTAAAGTTACAGTTTGATTTATAACAACACACACAGGAAACGGAGATGTGCAAGAAGGTACAGTATACAAGGAATTTTTGAAGTGCACAAGTGTACATGGCTTTGCATTTATAAAAAGTTTACAAGCTTCCACTTTTTGGACTATATTATGTGGTGATATTGCAGTATGCAAGCACCACAGATATGTATAAAAGACAAGATCATAAATTCTTAGCAATCAAAGATATGTTTGTGAAATAAAAAAAGTTTTACTTGTGCTTTCTTTTATGACTGGTCTGAGTTTCAGCTTCGGACTGAAGGTCAGACGTATCACAGTGTTCACTTAGATATTTCTGAAGACTGCGTTCTGCTTCGTGAAATGTGTCTGGAAGTACAAACACAATGTATGGCCAGACATAAATTAGGACACGAAAAACTTGTTATTGTTACATTTATACAACACCAATCCAGATGATACCTACCATGGTTTATTAGAAGTCGGACTGGTGCATAGGTGAGCCATGTTGCACCAGGATGAACTCTCCTCTTTACTGCGTCGTGGATCCTGAATGTGTCTCACGGAGGATATGGAGGCCATGACAATTTCTCCCCATTTATCCATGATCTAGGGACTATTTCTGTACCACCAGTGCTAAACTGCACAATGCACCAGTGTTTCATTTTTATCTTTTTTTTAATTTGGAGTCCTTTTTTGTCCTGTCTAGGATAAACAGGAAACAGATAATTACAATATATTTCATAGTCACTACAAAACTTGATCTATTGATTGAACTAAATAATAAATAATAGCTTAAAATGTATATAGGCAACAATTACAAGCAAACCCGTATATGTAAGCATTTAAACACTGAAGATAATAACATTAACAGTATTTTGTCTAAGTCTGCCATTGTAGGAATTCATGGCACCGAGACAAAAACTTGGCGCACAGTGTGGCGTCAAAATAGGCGCACACCTTTGACGCTGCATTTTCTCCGTCTTCCTCGTCCACACGTAAATGCTAAACGCAGTTTACGTGTGGACAAAAGATGCAAACGCAAGTTAGGTGAGCGTGCAGCGTAAAGTTTGAATTGAGTGTGAATCGAAGCGGGTGCTCTCCAATCATTAAAAGTAACAAAGTCATTGAACACATTTATACAGTTACCTTTACGTTTATCAATCATATATCACAGATTTACAATTTTTTGTAGTACTATGCTAAAAAGCAACTACAGAGCGAAAGTCTGGGTCAAGCGCCAAGGCAACGGCAAGAACAAAGGAACCCTCGAAGCATTAAAGCTAGCTTTGTAAGGGAATATAACGGAAAAGTATGAAACGAAAATGTTTTCTTTGTTGATAGACTTTGTTTGCAGTGCAATTTATTTGTTGCCGGATTGTAAGATGAAAGTAGACACAATTTCGGGCTCCCACATTTTATCCGAAACTTTACATTAACAAGTTTGTTTTGGTTTTTTTACTGTTATTCAAATGCAACCGTGGAAATAACGAATAGAACAAAAGTCATTCATTCTTACCTTATACTAATCATGGTGCAGGCCAGTGCAGTGCATGAACTGATGCCTTCTCCGGTCAATTCCGCTGAGAGTAAATCTAATGTCCCGCTTTACTGTACAAGACAATGGTTACCTGGAGGGATGTACCAATGTGATAGGGGTGCTGCGGAATAGTCCAAGTGGTAGCAGCTTTAATTTCCCGCTCAACCATAAATCGATGGTTTTTCAACGTGATTGTTGTCACCTTGTCAACTATAAATAGATCAACAATCAACGATGACAGAACAACAGTGAATCAATGTTATTTCAATGTCAGTGTCAGGTTTCATCAGTATTTCAATGTTGTTTCAACATTGGTTTTGTGTTGACATTTCAATCCAGATGATTCTGATGGTTCAGATGGAAAATCAACATCTGTTCAATGTCTCCTTGCTATCTGGGCATTCTACTTCCGTTGTTTTGATTCAAATTCTGTTCTGTACTTTCTACTTTCGTTGTTGTCATTCAAATTCCGTTGTTTTCATTTTAATTCTGTTTTCATTCAAATTCCATTGTTTCATTCAAACTCTGTTCTGTACATTCTAATTTCGTTGTTTTCATTGAAATTTTGTTGTTTTCATTTAAATTCCATTGTTTGTTCTCAAACTCTGTTCTTTTCATTGAAATTCCGTTGTTTTCATTCAAATGGTTTTGTTTTCATTCTAATTCTACTCTTTTTATTCAAATTCTATTGTTTCTTTTACAATTCTGTTGCTTTCATTCAAACTCTGTTCTATACATTATAAACCTGTTGTTTTCATTCAAATTCGATTGTTTTTGTTAAAATTCCATTGTTTTAATTAAAATTCCTTTGTTTGTTCTCAAATTCTGTTATTTTCATTCAAATTCCATCATTTTCAATTTAATTCCGTTGTTTTCATTCAAATTATGTTGTTTTCATTCAAATTCTGTTGTTTTTTTAAAACTTCCATTGTTTTCATTCAAATTCTGTTGTTTTCATTCAAATTCCGTTGATTTGAATCAAATTCTGTTCTGTTCATTCAAATTCCGTTGTTTTCATTCAAATGCTTTTGTTTTCATTCTAATTCTACTCTTTTTATTCAGATTCTATTGTTTGTTTTAGAATTCTTTTGCTTTCATTCAAACTCTGTTCTATACATTCTAATTCCATTGTTTTCATTCAAACTCTGTTCTATACATTCTAATTTCGTTGTTTTCATTCAAATTTTGTTGATTTCATGCAAATTCTTTGGTTTTTGATCAAAATCTGTTGTTTTCATGCAAATTTTTTGGTTTTTGATCAAATTCTGTTCTTTTCATTCAAATGCTTTTGTTTTCATTCTAATTCTACTCTTTTTATTCAGATTCTATTGTTTGTTTTAGAATTCTTTTGCTTTCATTCAAACTCTGTTCTATACATTCTAATTCCATTGTTTTCATTCAAACTCTGTTCTATACATTCTAATTTCGTTGTTTTCATTCAAATTTTGTTGATTTCATGCAAATTCTTTGGTTTTTGATCAAAATCTGTTGTTTTCATGCAAATTTTTTGGTTTTTGATCAAATTCTGTTCTTTTCATTCAAATTCTGTTCTGTTCATTCTAATTCCATTGTTTTCATTCAAACTCTGTTCTATACATTCTAATTTCGTTGTTTTCATTCAAATTCTATTCATTTCATTCTAATTCCGTTCTTTTCATTGAAATTCCGTTCTTTTCATTCAAATGCTTTTGTTTTCATTCTAATTCTACTGTTTTTATTCAAATTCCATTGTTTGTTATCAAATTCTGTTGTTGATTTCATGCAAATTCTTTGGTTTTTGATCAAATTCTGTATTTTTCATTCAAATTCGATTTTTGTTCTCAAATTCTTTTGTTTTCATTCAAATTCTTTTCATTTCATTCTAATTTCATTCTTTTCATTGAAAATCCATCGTTTTCATTTTAAATCCGTTGTTTTCGTTCAAATTCTTTGGTTTTTGATCAAATTCTGTTCTTTTAATTCACATTCCTTTGTTTTCATTCAAATTCCATTGTTTGTTCTCAAATTCTGTTTGTTTCATTGAAATTCCGTTTTTCTCATTCAAATACTTTTGTTTTCATTCTAATTCTACTCTTTTTATTCAAATTCCATTGTTTGTTTTAGAATTCTGTTGCTTTCATTCAAAGTCTGTTCTATACATTATTATCCTGTTGTTTTCATTCAAATTCCGTTGTTTTTGTTCAAATTCCATTGTTTTAATTAAAATTCCTTTGTTTGTTCTCAATTTCGGTTATTTTCATTCAAATTCCATCATTTTCAATTTAATTCAAATTCTGTTGTTTTTTTAAAACTTCCATTGTTGTCATTCAAATTCCATTGTTTTCATTCAAATGCTTTTGTTTTCATTCTAATTCTACTCTTTTTATTCACATTCTATTTTTTTTTTAGAATTCTGTTGTTTTCATTCAAATTCCATTGTTTGTTCTCCAACTCTTTTCTTTTCATTGAAATTCCGTTGTTTTCATTCAAATGCTTTTGTTTTCATTCTAATTCTACTCTTTTTATTCAGATTCTATTGTTTGTTTTAGAATTCTTTTGCTTTCATTCAAACTGTTCTATACATTCTAATTCCATTGTTTTCATTCAAACTCTGTTCTATACATTCTAATTTCGTTGTTTTCATTCAAATTTTGTTGATTTCATGCAAATTCTTTGGTTTTTGATCAAAATCTGTTGTTTTCATTCAAATTCTTTGGTTTTTGATCAAATTCTGATCTTTTCATTCAAATTCTGTTCTGTTCATTCTAATTCCATTGTTTTCATTCAAATTCTGTTGATTTCATTCAAATTCCATTGTTTGTTCTCAAATTCTGTTGTTTTCATTCAAATTCCATCGTTTTGATTCTAATTCCCTTGTTTTCATTCAAATTCCATTGTTTTGATTCTAATTCCCTTGTTTTCATTCAAATTCCGTTGTTTCCATTCTAATTCCATCGTTTTGAATCTATTTCCCTTGTTTTCATTCAAATTCCATTATTTTGATTCTTATTCCCTTGTTTTCATTCAAATTCCGTTGCTTTCATTCTAATTCTGTTGTTTCTTTTAAACTTCCATTGTTTTCATTCAGATTCTGTTGTTTTCATTCAAATTCCGTTGTTTTCATTCAAATGCTTTTGTTTTCATTCTAATTCTGTTCTTTTTATTCAAATTCTATTATTTGTTTTAGAATTCTGTTGCTTTCATTCAAACTCTGTTCTATACATTCTTCTTTCGTTGTTTTCATTCAAATTCTGTTGTTTTCATTCAAATTCTTTGGTTTTTGATCAAACTCTGTTGTTTTCATTCAAATTCCATTGTTTGTTCTCAAATTCTGTTGTTTTTATTCAAATTCTATTGTTTGTTCTCAGCGACCTTACTTTCCAGGTATGCAATTATTTTATCTTTTTCGGCATTTTGGATGCGGAGGAGCTTTACCTCCTCCACAATTTCAATGATATTTTTCTGCTGCAGTCTGATAGTAGAAATTTCCTCCATTATGAAGTCAAGAGACTTTTTAATGTCCTCGACTTCCTCAGCCGACGGTGTCCTCTTCGGCCCCATTTTATCTGGTTACCCTGGTAGCAGGTTCAGTCAGCTGATTCCTCAGTCAGCTGTTAGCCTGGTAACGTGTTGGCTAGCCTGCAATTACCTCGTTAACTCCGTTAGTCCAGTCCAATATCATGTATCAAAGTCGTAATCCAGACAGGGGTTGTACAAAAAGTTCCAACAATTTGAGTAGTCTTTGCTCCAGAAATTGATGGCCAAATTTCAAAAATCCACAGGACACGATAAAAACACAACTTTCAAACAAATGGCAAACAGGAAGTGACATAAATGGCAAACAGGAAGTGAATTCTGTTCTGTTCATTCAAATTCCGTTGTTTTCATTCAAATGCTTTTGTTTTCATTCTAATTCTACTCTGTTTATTCAAATTCTATTGTTTGTTTTAGAATTCTAATGCTTTCATTCGAACTCCGTTCTATATATTCTAATTCCATTGTTTTAATTCAAACTCTGTTCTGTACATTCTAATTTCGTTGTTTTCATTCCAATTCTGTTGTTTTCATTCAAATTCCATTGTTTTGATTCAAATTCTGTTCTGTTTTTTCAAATTCCGTTGTTTTCATTCTAATTCTACTCTTTTTATTCAAATTCGATTGTTTGTTTTAGAATTCTGTTGCTTTCATTCAAACTCTGTTTTATATATTCTAATTTAATTGTTTTCATTCAAACTCTGTTCTGTACATTCTAATTTCGTTGTTTTCATTCAAATTCTGTTGTTTTCATTCAAATTCTTTTGATTTCATTCAAATGCTTTTGTTTTCATTCTAATTCTACTCTTTTTATTCAGATTCTATTGTTTGTTGTCAAATTCCGTTCTTTTCATTGAAATTCCATTGTTTTCATTCACATGCTTTTGTTGTCATTCTAATTCTACTCTTTTTATTCAGATTCTATTGTTTGTTTTAGAATTCTGTTGCTTTCATTCAAACTCTGTTCTATACATTCTAATTCCGTTGTTTTCATTCAAACTCTGTTCTATACATTCTACTTCCATTGTTTTCATTCAAACTCTGTTCTGTACATTCTAATTCAATTATTTTCATTCAAACTCTGTTCTGTACATTCTAATTTCGTTGTTTTCATTCAAATTCTGTTGTTTTCATTCAAATTCTTTTGATTTCATTCAAATGCCGTTGTTTTCGTTCAAATTCTGTTGTTTTCATTCAGATTCCATTGTTTGTTCTCAAATTCTGTTCTTTTCATTGAAATTCCGTTGTTTTCTTTCAAATGCTTTTGTTTTCATTCTAATTCTACTATTTTTATTCAGATTCTATTGTTTGATTTAGAATTCTGTTGCTTTCATTCAAACTCCGTTCTATATATTCTAATTCCATTGTTTTAATTCAAACTCTGTTCTGTACATTCTAATTTCGTTGTTTTCATTCAAATTCTGTTGTTTTCATTCAAATTCTTTTGATTTCATTCAAATGCTTTTGTTTTCATTCTAATTCTACTCTTTTTATTCAGATTCTATTGTTTGTTGTCAAATTCCATTCTTTTCATTGAAATTCCATTGTTTTCATTCAAATGCTTTTGTTTTCATTCTAATTCTACTCTTTTTATTCAGATTCTATTGTTTGTTTTAGAATTCTGTTGCTTTCATTCAAACTCTGTTCTATACATTCTAATTCCATTGTTTTCATTCAAACTCTGTTCTATACATTCTAATTTCGTTGTTTTCATTCAAACTCTGTTCTATACATTCTAATTTCGTTGTTTTCATTCAAATTCAATTGTTTTCATTCAAATTCTGTTCTGTTCATTCAAATTCCGTTGTTTTCATTCAAATGCTTTTGTTTTCATTCTAATTCTACTCTTTTTATTCAAAATCTATTGTTTGTTTTAGAATTCTGTTGCTATCATTCAAACTCTGTTCTATACATTATAATCCTGTTGTTTTCAATCAAATTCCGTTGTTTTCGTTCAAATTCTGTTGTTTTCATGCAAATTCTTTGGCTTTTGATCACATTCTGTTCTTTTAATTCCAATTCTGTTGTTTTCATTCAAATTTCATTGTTTTAATTCAAATTCCTGTGTTTGTTCTCAAATTCTGTTGTTTTCATTCAAATCCCATTGTTTATTAATAATAATAAGAAGAAGAAGAAGAAGAAGAATAGACGCTTCTGAGTTTTATTTTATTTTATTTGAAATTACACTCACGATACAACTGAGGCAATCTTGCTTTCATTCAAACTCTGTTCTATACATTGTAATTCCGTAGTTTTCATTCAAACTGTTCTGTACATTCTAATTTTGTTTATTTTCATTCAAATTCCGTTGTTTTCATTCAAATTCTGTTGTTTTCATTGAAATTCCATTGTTTTCATTCAAATGCTTTTGTTTTCATTCTAATTCTACTCTTTTTATTCAGATTCTGTTTGTTTTAGAATTCTGTTGCTTTCATTCAAACTCTGTTCTATACATTCTAATTCCATTGTTTTCATTCAAACTCTGTTCTATACATTCTAATTTCGTTGTTTTCATTCAAACTCTGTTCTATACATTCTAATTTCGTTGTTTTCATTCAAATTCAATTGTTTTCATTCAAATTCTGTTCTGTTCATTCAAATTCCGTTGTTTTCATTCAAATGCTTTTGTTTTCATTCTAATTCTACTCTTTTTATTCAAAATCTATTGTTTGTTTTAGAATTCTGTTGCTATCATTCAAACTCTGTTCTATACATTATAATCCTGTTGTTTTCAATCAAATTCTGTTGTTTTCGTTCAAATTCTGTTGTTTTCATGCAAATTCTTTGGCTTTTGATCACATTCTGTTCTTTTAATTCCAATTCTGTTGTTTTCATTCAAATTTCATTGTTTTAATTCAAATTCCTGTGTTTGTTCTCAAATTCTGTTGTTTTCATTCAAATCCCATTGTTTATTAATAAGAAGAAGAAGAAGAAGAAGAAGAAGAAGAATAGACGCTTCTGAGTTTTATTTTATTTTATTTGAAATTACACTCACGATACAACTGAGGCAATCTTGCTTTCATTCAAACTCTGTTCTATACATTGTAATTCCGTAGTTTTCATTCAAACTGTTCTGTACATTCTAATTTTGTTTATTTTCATTCAAATTCCGTTGTTTTCATTCAAATTCTGTTGTTTTCATTCAAATTCCATTGTTTTCATTCAAATGCGTTTGTTTTCATTCTAATTCTACTCTTTTTATTCAAATTCTATTGTTTGTTTTAGAATTCTGTTGTTTTCATTCAAACTCTGTTCTATACATTCTACTTCCGTTGTTTTAATTCAAACTCTGTTCTGTACATTCTAATTCAATTGTTTTAATTCAAACTCTGTTCTGTACATTCTAATTCAATTGTTTTAATTCAAACTGTTCTGTACATTCTAATTTCATTGTTTTCATTCCAATTCTGTTGTTTTCATTCAAATTCCATTGTTTTGATTCAAATTTTGTTCTGTTTTTTCAAATTCCGTTGTTTTCATTCTAATTCTACTCTTTTTATTCAAATTCTATTGTTTGTTTTAGAATTCTGTTGTTTTCATTCAAACTCTGTTCTATACATTCTACTTCCGTTGTTTTAATTCAAACTCTGTTCTGTACATTCTACTTCCATTGTTTTCATTCAAACTCTGTTCTGTACATTCTAATTCAATTGTTTTCATTCAAAATCTGTTCTGTACATTCTAATTTCGTTGTTTTCATTCAAATTCTGTTGTTTTCATTCAAATTCTTTTGATTTCATTCAAATGCCGTTGTTTTCGTTCAAATTCTGTTGTTTTCATTCAGATTCCATTGTTTGTTCTCAAATTCTGTTCTTTTCATTGAAATTCCGTTGTTTTCTTTCAAATGCTTTTGTTTTCATTCTAATTCTACTATTTTTATTCAGATTCTATTGTTTGATTTAGAATTCTGTTGCTTTCATTCAAACTCCGTTCTATATATTCTAATTCCATTGTTTTAATTCAAACTCTGTTCTGTACATTCTAATTTCGTTGTTTTCATTCAAATTCCGTTGTTTTCGTTCAAACTCTGTTGTTTTCATTCAGATTCCATTGTTTGTTCTCAAATTCTGTTGTTTTCATTGAAATTCCGTTGTTTTCATTCAAATGGTTTTGTTTTCATTCTAATTCTACTCTTTTTATTCAGATTCTATTTTTTGTTTTAGAATTCTGTTGCTTTCATTCAAATTCTGTTCTATACATTATAATTCCATTGTTTTCATTCAAACTCTGTTCTGTACATTCTAATTCAATTGTTTTAATTCAAACTCTGTTCTGTACATTCTAATTTCGTTGTTTTCATGCAAATTCTGTTGTTTTCATTCAAATTCTTTTGATTTCATTCAAATGCTTTTGTTTTCATTCTAATTCTACTCTTTTTATTCAGATTCTATTGTTTGTTGTCAAATTCCGTTCTTTTCATTGAAATTCCATTGTTTTCATTCAAATGCTTTTGTTTTCATTCTAATTCTACTCTTTTTATTCAGATTCTATTGTTTGTTTTAGAATTCTGTTGTTTTCATTCAAACTCTGTTCTATACATTCTAATTCCATTGTTTTCATTCAAACTCTGTTCTATACATTCTAATTTCGTTGTTTTCATTCAAACTCTGTTCTATACATTCTAATTTCGTTGTTTTCATTCAAATTCAATTGTTTTCATTCAAATTCTGTTCTGTTCATTCAAATTCCGTTGTTTTCATTCAAATGCTTTTGTTTTCATTCTAATTCTACTCTTTTTATTCAAAATCTATTGTTTGTTTTAGAATTCTGTTGCTATCATTCAAACTCTGTTCTATACATTATAATCCTGTTGTTTTCAATCAAATTCCGTTGTTTTCGTTCAAATTCTGTTGTTTTCATGCAAATTCTTTGGCTTTTGATCACATTCTGTTCTTTTAATTCCAATTCTGTTGTTTTCATTCAAATTTCATTGTTTTAATTGAAATTCCTGTGTTTGTTCTCAAATTCTGTTGTTTTCATTCAAATCCCATTGTTTATTAATAAGAAGAAGAAGAAGAAGAAGAAGAATAGACGCTTCTGAGTTTTATTTTATTTTATTTGAAATTACACTCACGATACAACTGAGGCAATCTTGCTTTCATTCAAACTCCGTTCTATACATTGTAATTCCGTAGTTTTCATTCAAACTGTTCTGTACATTCTAATTTTGTTTATTTTCATTCAAATTCCGTTGTTTTCATTCAAATTCTGTTGTTTTCATTCAAATTCCATTGTTTTCATTCAAATGCGTTTGTTTTCATTCTAATTCTACTCTTTTTATTCAAATTCTATTGTTTGTTTTAGAATTCTGTTGTTTTCATTCAAACTCTGTTCTATACATTCTACTTCCGTTGTTTTAATTCAAACTCTGTTCTGTACATTCTAATTCAATTGTTTTAATTCAAACTCTGTTCTGTACATTCTAATTCAATTGTTTTAATTCAAACTCTGTTCTGTACATTCTAATTTCATTGTTTTCATTCCAATTCTGTTGTTTTCATTCAAATTCCATTGTTTTGATTCAAATTTTGTTCTGTTTTTTCAAATTCCGTTGTTTTCATTCTAATTCTACTCTTTTTATTCAAATTCGATTGTTTGTTTTAGAATTCTGTTGCTTTCATTCAAACTATGTTCTATATATTCTAATTTAATTGTTTTAATTCAAACTCTGTTTTGTACATTCTAATTTAATTGTTTTCATTCAAATTCCGTTGTTTTTGTTCAAATTCTGTTGTTTTCATTCAAAGTTCTTTGGTTTTTGATCAAATTCTGTTCTTTTCATTCAAATTCTGTTGTTTTCATTCATATTCCATTGTCTGTTCTCAAATTCTGTTGTTTTCATTCAAATTCCATTGTTTTAATTCAAATTCCTGTGTTTGTTCTCAAATTCTGTTGTTTTCATTCAAATTCCGTTGTTTTCGTTCAAATTCTGTTGTTTTCATTCAAATTCCATTGTTTGTTCTCAAATTCTGTTCTTTTCATTGAAATTCCATTGTTTTCATTCAAATGCTTTTGTTTTCATTCTAATTCTACTCTTTTTATTCAAATTCTTTTGTTTGTTTTAGAATTCTGTTGTTTTCATGCAAACTCTGTTCTATACATTCTACTTCCGTTGTTTTCATTCAAATTCCTCTGTCCTGTACATTTTAATTCAATTGTTTTAATTCAAACTCTGTTCTGTACATTCTAATTTCGTTGTTTTCATTCCAATTCTGTTGTTTTCATTCAAATTTCATTGTTTTAATTCAAATTCCTATGTTTGTTCTCAAATTCTGTTGTTTTCATTCAAATTACATTGTTTGTTCTCAAATTCTGTTGTTTTCATTCAAATTCCTTCGTTTTCATTTTAATTCCGTTTTTTTCATTCAAATTCCATTGTTTTGATTCAAATACTGTTCTGTTTTTTCAAATTCCGTTGTTTTCATTCTAATTCTACTCTTTTTATTCAAATTCTATTGTTTGTTTTAGAATTCTGTTGCTTTCATTCAAACTGTGTTCTATATATTCTAATTTAATTGTTTTAATTCAAACTCTGTTCTGTACATTCTAATTTCGTTGTTTTCATTCAAATTCCGTTGTTTTCGTTCAAATTCTGTTGTTTTCATTCCAAGTTCTTTTGTTTTTGATCAAATTCTGTTCTTTTCATTCAAATTCTGTTGTTTTCATTCATATTCCATTGTCTGTTCTCAAATTCTGTTGTTTTCATTCAAATTCCATTGCTTGTTCTCAAATTCTGTTGTTTTCATTCAAATTCTATTGTTTATTCTCAAATTCTGTTGTTTTCATTCAAATTCCATTGTTTGTTCTCAAATTCTGTTGTTTTCATTCATACTCCATCATCCATCCATCCATCCATCCATCCATTCGCTTCCACTTATCCTTTTCAGGGTCGCGGGGGGCGCTGGAGCCTATCCCAGCTGTCATAGGGCGAAAGGCGGGGTACACCCTGGACAGGTCGCCAGTCTGTCGCAGGGCTAACACATAGGGACAGACAACCATTCACACTCACATTCACTCGCACATTCACACCTAGTGGCAATTTGGATTATCCAATTAACCTATCCCCACAAGCTGCATGTCTTTGGACGGTGGGAGGAAGCCGGAGTACCCGGAGAGAACCCACGCAAACACGGGGAGAACATGCAAACTCCACACAGAAAGACCCCGGCCTGATGGTGGAATGGAACTCAGGACCTTCTTGCTGTGAGGCAACAGTGCTAACCACCGCGCCACCGTGCTGCCCAATCATACTCCATCATTTTCATTTTAATTCCGTTGTTTTCATTCAAATGCTTTTTTTTTTTTTTTTTTTTTTTTTTTTGATTTTTTCTTTAGGGATAGGACAGGGAGAAAGAATAAAAGAAAGAGGGAGAGAAAGAAAACCAAAGGGGAGAAGAGACGGTAAGAAGGGGGGGAAGAAAGAGAAAAGAAAAAACAAACAAAAAAAACAAAACACCTGGGTCACCTGTATGGAGAAAAAACCAGAAGAGAAAGCAAACAACAAAGAGCAACATAATAAAAAAAACAGCACCATCACAATAAACTAGCTACCAGTAGATATCAGCAGATACTAAATAATAAACGATATTGTGCAGCACGCAAGATAGACAGCGCACAATGTGCTTTGAGGCAGCAGCCAAGAAAGCTGTAGTCCGCGTCTGTGAATACCCGTGTGTACACCTGTGTGCATACCTGTGTGGATCAGCATGCTTGCATTCCAAAGGTTTCTCCATGTAACAATCTACTAGGGAGTGTGGGGAGCCACAGCGCTGTCCTTCAGGGTATGAAGCAGGTATGGAGGAGATCAAAACTCCAGACATCCAGAGGCCCCCAGAACACAAGAGACCAAGGAAGACCAACAGAGGGGCAGCCGCGCCACTGTCCCAGTAAGAGCTGAGGAGAGTCCCAGATGAGGGCTCACTCAGCAGCCGCGGAGCAGAAGCCAGGGGGAGTTGCAGTGACGCGCCCGTGAGCTCCGCCGGCAGCCAGCTGTGCCTGATTGACCGAGCCCCAGGCCGAGAGGCTGGGGGCACCCCACCTCCGAAGTGGCCCGAGCGAGCCCCAGGCTCCAGGCCCCGATAAGCGGCCGCCAAGGAGTGTACCCGGACGCCCACCCCCAGACACAAAGAACCACCAACGCACCGACACCTGAGGGAGTCCGCCACTGGCAGGGGAAGTGGTGGTGTGTGGAGATAGGCCTCCAAACCTTGGAGGGCCTGAGATGTCCCCAGAGAGGTGGCGTCTGATACCCAACCTGACATATAAACACAGACATACAGGCACACACAGACACAAACATCCATTCCCACCCTCATGCTCTCATATGCACTTACTCCACACTCAACCGACGTGGAGACAGACATAAAGAGACGCTGTACACACGATCACACTCCCCAAGCATACTCTACGAACCGGGTCTAGGTACCCTTGCCCCTGGAGGGGAGAACTGCACCCAGACCCCGGTGGTGTTACCCTTTTCCCTGCGGTGGGGAGAGGCAGACTGCCCCGACTCCGCAGCAGCAGGGAGGCCCCACACTCCAGACCGCAGTCGGACGGCCAACTCCTCCTAGCCCCCCCGCTCCAGCAGGCCGCAGAGAACGGGGGTGAGAGAAGACTCCAAACCTCCCTCCACCCGCTCATTGTAGTGTTGATGCATGTGTGTTCTAAGGTGCAATTAAAACCCAGGAGGGCATGGAGCTACCTGCCAGAGAGCAGCAGGTAATCGTGCCCACCCCCAAGATCCTATATGTATGTGTAATGAGAGTGTGAGTAATGTGAACGTCTAAGTTGTGGGATAAAATTGAGGCAGAGGCAGCCAGAAGGGGACGGGGGGGGGGGGGGGGGGGGTAGCCTTCTCTGCACCCTGGTGACATACCCCTACTCCAAGGCCCTGCATGTGTGGGTGGTTGTGGTGGAGCGGGAAGAGGGAGGCAGCTGGAGATGGGGAGGGAAGGAAGGGAGGGGCAGGTGACCCCTCCCTGGGGCCAGCTCCCCCGCTGACCCCAGTAGGCACTCCCATACTCCGTGACCCGCCAGGGAAAGGGGGCCCAGGCCCATCCAGACCGGGGCCCAACGCAGCAGCGCCACCCGGCCCCACAGAGCCCGGGACAGTCTACCCAACCCCACCACAAAGAAAACTGCACCCACCCCACCATCCACTCATCTTCCAGACTACATGAGACAATAGACGCCCAGGCTGAGATCTTCCTCCACCTCTCCTGTATCTCCCCCTCCTGCAGAGAGTTCCTGAGGAGAGGAAAGCTCCTGCAAGATGTGACAATCTCCCCCACCAGTTGAAGAGCCCCCCAGGTGGCTCGACGCACCGGCGGCACCCTGCTCCAGGGATGGGCCCCCATGCACCCACCCGCCCACAACCCCGGCAACACACAAACCAGGACCCAAGGCCCCGAGGTCCGGCCAGGGCCCCAGCCCAGAGAGGGAGCGCCCCCAGAACCTCACGCCCATCCCGGACCCACCCAGGGGCAGACAGGCTACCAGGTCAGTAACCCACGTCCGTCAGCACAGACCCTCCCCTAGCCCCGCTGCACGCAGCCACGAGGAAACAGTCACCCGAGAGCCAAAAGAGCCCCCAACCGGACATGACCGCTACCCCGGGTTGAGCCCCCCAAGGAAGATGCCTCCAGGGAACCCCCGACGCCCTAAGCCTGTCCCTACCCCCACACCAATCACAACAGTGAAGGCGGGATCAAACTATGACCCCCCACCCCCACTAGGTGATGGAGCTGATCAAAGGAGCCCAGAGCAATTGATCTGATGTGGTGGCAGAGGCTGTATCAAGACTAATGTAATCTAATAGATAATTTCTATATTGGTTAGAATTAAGATTGTTTTTATTTTTCCAGTTCATGAGGACAGTTTTCTTGGCTATGCATAGGGCAGTGAAAACCATATGGGCTATATTCTTTTCTGAAGTGACATTATCTAAGCTGCCCAACAAACACACTAAGGGGGAAGTTGGAATGTTACATTTCAGACACTTTGATAAGTCTTCACATATCTCGCGCCAAAACTTCTGCACTGGTGGACAGAACCAAAGAGCGTGAATGTAATTGTCTGGTGTATTGCCTTGACAGTGTGAGCAGTTGTTGGAAGATGTAAAGCCCATCTTGAACATCCGATGACCTGTATAGTGCGCTCTATGCAGTATTTTGTATTGTATTAATTGCAGACTGGGATTTTTAATCAATTTAAAGGTTTTTAAGCATACCTGAGACCAGAAGTTTTGGTCTAAGCTGACTGATAAATCTGCTTCCCACTTTGCAATAGGAAGGGATATTGATTCATCTAATTTAGAAAGTGTTCTGTATATTTTAGATAATAATTTGGGGGATTTAAGAGTAAGGAAATGTGCCGCACTTGGTGGTGTTTGTAATTCAACTTGTTAAATTTCTTTTTTACTATGGATTTAATTTGTTGATATTCTAAAAATCTTTTCTTGTTGATCCCATATTGTGCAACTAGTCTATCAAATGGAATAAATTCTGTTCCCTCTAATATATGTTCTAAGTATTTAATTCCTTTACAACTCCATTCTGGGAAATTAATCATATTATTGTTTTGTAATATGTCAGGGTTATTCCAGATAGGTGTACGTTTGCATGGGATTAATGAAGACTCCGTTATTTTTAGAAACTCCCACCATGCTGTCAGAGAGAAGCTGATGTTGATACTTTTAAAGCATTCATGTCTTTTGATGTTTGAGCTAATAAATGGTAGGTCTGAAATCTCTAGATCCTTGCATAGTGCCTGTTCAACATCTAGCCAGGGCTCAACTAAGAAGGTATGTTTTAACCATTCTGAGATGAACTGAAGCCTGTTGGCTAAGAAGTATTGGTGAAAATTAGGCAGATCTAATCCTCCTCTATCCTTGGTTCTTTGTAGCGTTTTTAAGCTGATACGCGGGGGTTTATCTTTCCAAAGGAATTTGGAAATATATGAATCCAGAGATCTGAACCAATCTTGTGATGGTTTGTTAGGGATCCTCAAAAATAAGTAATTTATTTTTGGCAAGATCATCATTTTTATAGTGGCGACCCTTCCCATGAGTGATATGGGTAAAGATTTCCATCTAGTCAGATCGCCTTCTACTATCTTTAGAAGTGGGATTTGGTTTAATTTAGTTAAGTCTGAAAGCTTAGGAGAAACATTAATACCTAAATATTTAATATTTCCGGATTGCAGTGGGGCAGAGGAAGAATTATGGAAGGAGCAGTTAATGGGGAGAACTGTAGATTTTGGCCAGTTAATTGAATAATCTGAAACTCTTGAAAACCAGTTCATTAGAGTAATTACCTCAGAGAGGTTGGTTTGTGTGTTTTGCAGAAAAAGCAACACATCATCCGCATAGAGACTGATTTTATGTTCTATGTTCTTGCATTTTATGCCCTTAATTACTGAATTCTGTCTAAATGCTGCTGCTAGAGGTTCGATAAAAATTGCAAACAGTGAAGGGGAGAGTGGGCATCCCTGTCTGGTGCCCCTCAGGAGACAGAAGCTGGAGGATGTCTGGTCATTTGTTCTGATACGAGCTGTTGGGGAATTGTATAATATTCTTATCCAGTTTATGAAAGAGTTTCCAAAACCAAATTTGTGTAAAGTTGTGAATAAAAATTTCCAGTTAACTCTGTCAAATGCTTTTTCTGCATCTAGAGACAATATTATGGTTTCGATGTTTTTATTGTATGAGTAGTCTATTAAATTAAGTAATCTACGAGTGTTTGTTGAGGAGTGCCGACCTTTTATGAAACCAGTTTGGTCAGGATGAATTAAGAGGGGGGTTATTTTCTCTAATCTCTTTGAGAGAGCTTTGCAGATTATTTTAAGGTCTACATTTAAAAGAGAAATTGGACGATAGCTTGAGGGAAATAAAGGGTCTTTGCCTGGTTTTAGCAGGAGACTAATGTTGGCAGAATTCATATTTGGTGGTAGTCTGCCATCTTCCTCGATTTCCTGCAACATTCTGTGGAATACTGGTGCCAGAATTTTCCAGAATTCTTTGTAGAATTCTGCAGGGAAGCCGTCTGGACCTGGAGCCTTATTATTGGGCATACTTATCAGGGCTTCCTGGAGTTCACTTGGCGTCAGTGGCGAATCCAGTGCCATTGCTTGACTGTCCAGAAATTTTGGAAGAATTACGTTGTCAAGAAACAGATCAATTTCATTTTTAGATGGGTTTATTTATGGTGAGTATAAAGTTTCATAGAAATCCCTAAAAATGTTGTTTATTCTTCCAGGGTCATATATTGTGTTCCCCGATAAATCTTTAGCAGCACATATAGTTGTTTTTTCTTTATTTATTTTTAACTGGTTAGCTAGAAATCGACCTGATTTGTTACTGTGTTCAAAATTCTGCAAAGCGAAGTCTTTGTATAAGGAATTGTGTTTTTTTATTAATAGTTTCATTTAATTCTAGTTTTGTCTTGCGTATTGTGTTCAATGTTTCCTGATCTTGGTCGCACGCGTAGGCTTCTTCTAGTGATTTGATGTTTTTTTTCTAATTCCTGAATATTTTTGTTTTCTTTTTTCTTTTTGTGTGATGAGAAAGAAATTATTTTACCTCTCATCACAGCTTTCCCTGCCTCCCATAGAACAGAAGCAGATATTCCGGGAGTGTCATTAAAGTCTAAATATGAAGTCCATTCCTTTTTAAAATATTTAATAAAGTCTTCATCTTTAAGCAATGATGTATTAAATCTCCAGTTTTTACTTGGCGTAGTATTATTCTTGTGCATTAGTGTTAAAGATACAGGAGCATGATCGCTGACAGCTATAGGGTGAATCTCAGTGTCTGAAATGTCGTTCAGCAGTGAGCTGCTGACCAAAAAATAATCCAGACGAGAGTAAGAGTGATGAACATGCGAGAAAAAAGTATATTCCTTACTGGTGGGGTGAAGGGAGCGCCATGCATCGCGAAGGCCAAAGTCGCTCATATACTGTTTGATTATATTTGTGGATTGCCAATTGCGCTGAGTTCTTGTTGTGTTGAGCCTATCCATGTCTTCATTTAGTCCAAGGTTGAGGTCACCGCCAAGAATGAGTGTGCAATCAAGGTGTTCAGAGAGTGCACTAAAAAATCCGTGGAAGAATGAGGGTTCATCAACATTTGGACCATATATACTTACAATACATAGTTTTTTGTTCAATATTGATAGTTTAGTAATTAGAAATCTACCCTCTGGATCTATAACTGTATCGAGTACTGTAAAATTAACATTTTTATGTATTAAAATTGCTACTCCCCGTTGTCTAGAATTATAACAGGCTGCAAACACGTTAGGAAACTCAGGTGTTTTAAGTTCGTTTAAACCTGTGACAGGTCTGTGAGTTTCTTGTAATAAAACAACATCTGCCTGTAGTTTTTTAAGCTGGTTAAATATCTTTAACCTCTTTCCTCTGGTGCCAGCTCCATTTACATTCCATGTGACAAACCTCAGCATGCCCATAATTGTGTGTGTATGTCTAATGATGTACGCTGGGTGTTTCGTTTAGACAGGTGGAGAGAATATGGAAACATCCCTTGTTTGTAAATAGAAAGAGAGAGAGAAAAAAAAAGTGTGGTGAGAGGCTCCATAAGTCTGACTATGTGTGTGAATATTCACTAATATGAACAAGCGTGGCTTGTGTTATGTGTCCTGCAAGTCTGTGCGTGCTGTGAGGCTGTTGTGAATGTGCTGCCGTTGAGCGGATGTGTTTGCGTGATCGTGGTGTGAAAATATGGAGAAATAGAGGGTGTTGTTTGTAGGTGAGTGGGAAAGTAGGTGACCACAGCAGTGAAAGACAAGAGAAAGAAAGAAACCACATGAACTGTGAGCAACAAAAAAAAAAAAAGAAACGAAACGGAAACATTCCAATTAAAGTAATGACGGAGGGTGACGGTGTTATATCTGCTATGACATCATATTGATATTACTAGGTTAAACCCATGTTAAAGGAGAAAGTGTGAATGAATAAGAAAAGAGTGTAGCGGGTTCTTATCTGGAGTGCAGTCAATATAACCACGGTGTGGTGCTGGGGTCGCGGTAGAGCTGTCCGTCCACGTAGAGCCGGTCCACGGCGATGACAGCACGGGAGCCTTTCTGGATGAAGCTATGTCGAACTGGGAACAGGACCTTGCGTCGTTCCAGGATCTCTTTGGGGAACTGGTCGTTCATGCTGAAGTCCGTTCCTGTCATGGTCCTGGGCCATGTTGGCCCAGTATTCTTAGTTTTCTTGTATGTTTGTATTTTGTTCCCTATTTAGGCCATGTTTCCTGAGTTGCCCTGTTGTGTTGTTCCCTAAGTGTTTTCCCTTCGTGGCTTTTACCCCCTGTGTGCCCCTCTGTGTATCTGTGAGCCCTCGTCTCTCCTTATGTTTTATTCCATGTTTCCCCTGCCCGTTATGTCTAAGTTCTCCCCGTGCTCTCTCTCCTCCTGTCTGAACCTCTGTACTTCCTGTTTGACTCTGCCCGTCTCCCGTCAGTGTTATGTTCACCCCGCCCTGTCTCGTTATGGTTATCTGTGTCAGCTGTGTTCCCCATGTGTTCCCACTTTCCTCGTTAACCCTTTGTGTATTTCTGTCTGCGTCTCCCTCTGTTCGGCGTCGCGTTCTCCCTCATTGCTGTGTGGATTCCCTGTGTCTCCCTACGAGTGTTAGTTTATTGATTCCCAGTTTAGTTGAGTTCTGTATTTCCTATGTTCTGCCTGTCAGCAATAAAGCTGCTTTTGAGTTCATCCCCGTGTTTGTGAATCTTGCGATTGGGTCCTCCTCCCGCCTGCCACACAGCCGATCCATGACAGTTCCTTTCAGCTCTCTGCCGTGACTCTTCACCTGTTCCTTCTGTTTGAATTGACCGAATTTGGCCACAATAGGCCGTGGTCTCCCGGTCCGCTACCTCACGCCCCCCAAGCAATGTACTCTATCGAAGTCGATGTTCTTTACGGTGTCCTCCGGCAGCTTCAGGTGGATTTTGATGAAGCTTTTCACCGTTGCCTCAAGATTATCTCATGATACGGGCTTGTAGATCGATAACGGACTCTTTTATTTGTTTATTTTCAATGTTTAGCTGGGTCACGTTATCGGTGAGAGATTTGACCGACTCCCGTAGCGTGGTATTTTCAGCGGCAAGCGTTTCCACCTGCTGCTGGCTGAATTCCAGGGATTCTCTCAGAGATTTAAATTCCCGGTGTAAAATCTCCACCAGGGACAGCCTCGCATTGAAACTGGACAATCGCTTGTCGATTGACTCCAGGATGTCTGCGATGTCTTTGCCGGCAGGCGATGTTGTACCGGGGGAGTCTGCCGGGCGACATCTCTTCGATGACGGCGTCTCAATTTTGGCCGCGGAGGATGCACTCTGGGCCTTCTTCATTACTAAATCTTGAAAACAGCGGTCGATGTAATCTTGGAGAGCGTCTAAACTCTCCCCGTTGTCCTCCAGGGTGTTAGAGATGATAAAACAGATGTTGTTAGTTATATGACAATTGATTAGTATATTTGGTAATACTGAAGCTTGAAAAACCTTTGTTAAAGTCTATGCTACCATTTGCTTTTTTTCCGCCAATTCTCCGGCGTCTGACGTCACCTACAACATGGGTCGCTTACCTTACTCGTCACTTACCGTCCTCCTCTGTCACTTACCCTGTTTTTTCATTCAAATTCTACTCTTTTTATTCAAATTCTATTGTTTGTTTTAGAATTCTGTTGCTTTCATTCAAACTCTGTTCTATACATTATAATCCTCTTGTTTTCATTCAAATTCCGTTGTTTTCGTTCATATTCTGTTGTTTGTTCTCAAATTCTGTTGTTTTCATTCAAATTCCATCATTTTCATTTTAATTCCGTTGTTTTCATTCCAATTCCATTGTTTTCATTCTAATTCTGTTGTTTGTTTTAAACTTCCATTGTTTTCATTCAAATTCCATTGTTTTGATTGAAATTCTGTTCTTTTCAATCAAATTCCATTGTTTTCATTCTAATTCTACTCTGTTTATTCAAATTCTATTGTTTGTTTTAGAATTCTGTTGCTTTCATTCAAACTCCGTTCTATATATTCTAATTCCATTGTTTTAATTCAAACTCTGTTCTGTACATTCTAATTTCGTTGTTTTCATTCAAATTCCGTTGTTTTCGTTCAAATTCTGTTGTTTTCATTCAAATTCCATTGTTTGTTCTCAAATTCTGTTCTTTTCATTGAAATTCCGTTGTTTTCATTCAAATGCTTTTGTTTTCATTCTGATTCTACTCTTTTTATTCAGATTCTATTCTGTTTGTTTTAGAATTCTGTTGCTTTCATTCAAACATTCCTTATCAATCTTGCACCTTCTGCAATGGGTTGCTCGCGTATACAGACAGGACATGGCTGCGACAGACTTCCCAAATCCACCTTCGCTTTTATAGCCGTGGTCTCTCATCTTGATTACACGAAGTAATTTACTATTACTACTCTAAAATATGAATTACATCTGAAATAATCAAATACATGAAATAGAATGATTAATAGTACATTTCCCTTTTTTTAGGAAATGACCTGTATGTATCTGTATGAAATCAATAAAAGAATCAAATACTGCATTATCTTTAGTTACATTGATAATATTTATTTATGGAAAAATATCGCTGTTGCTTTCGTATAGATGAAGCGGACATACCTGAGTGGTCGCGATCTAATCCTGTTTACATAAAGTAAGCCTGCTCCCAAGCAGGTTTACGCTTACGGATCTGTTGCTATGACAGCAAGTCCCAGATGAGCTTCGGAGAACCGAACGATCCAGGATCACGCGAAATCGTCAACAATCAAATCCAGCTAACTTACTTAGCGAGGTACGAAGAACGGACCCCTGTTCATTCAAATTCCATTGTTTTGATTCCAATTCTGTTCTGTTCATTCTAATTCCGTTGTTTTCATTCAAACTCTGTTCTGTACATTCTGATTCCGTTGTTTTCATTCAAATTCCGTTGTTTTCATTCTAATTCTGTTGTTTGTTTTAAACTTCCATTGTTTTCATTCAAATTCTTTTGCTTTCATTCAAATTCTGTTCTGTTCAATCAAATTCCGTTGTTTTCATTCTAATTCTACTCTTTTTATTCAGATTCTAATGTTTGTTTCAGAATTCTGTTGCTTTCATTCAAACTCTGTTCTATACATTCTAATTCCGTTGTTTTCATTCAAACTCTGTTCTGTACATTCTAATTTCATTGTTTCATTCAATTTCCATTGTTTTCATTCTAATTCTACTCTTTTTATTCAAATTCCATTGTTTTCATGTTAATTCCGTTGTTTTCATTCTAATTCTGTTGTTTGTTTTAAACCTCCATTGTTTTCATTCAAATTCTGTTGTTTTCATTCAAATTCCATTGTTTTGATTAAAATTCTGTTCTGTTCATTCAAATTCCATTGTTTTGATTCAAATTCTGTTCATTTCATTCAAATTCCGTTGTTTTCATTCAAACTCCTTTCTGTACATTCTAATAATGTTGTTTTCATTCAAATTCCGGTTTTTCCATTCTAATTCTGTTGTTTTCATTCTAATTCTGTGGATTGTTTTAAATTTCCATTGTTTTCATTCAAATTCAACTATCAAGTCAAGTCAAGTCAAGTATTTATTTATTGTCATTGTCAAAGAACAATGAAATTGCGTTTGGGGCTTCCATACAACCCGTAAAAAAAAAAAAAATTACCCCTTAAAACCCAAGTGTAAATATTTAACCCAGTGTGACTTCAGTGCAATGAGACAATCCTTAGCAACAACATGAGAACAAGACAGGTAAATTCTGTTGTTTTCATTCAAATTCCATTGTTTTGATTAAAATTCTGTTCTGTCCTGTTCATTCAAATTCCATTGTTTTGATTCAAATTCTGTTCATTTCATTCAAATTCCGTTGTTTTCATTCAAACTCCTTTCTGTACATTCTAATAATGTTGTTTTCATTCAAATTCCGGTTTTTCCATTCTAATTCCATTGTTTTCATTCAAATTCTACTCATTTCATTCTAATTCCGTTCTTTTCATTGAAATTCCGTTGTTTTCATTCAAATGCTTTCGTTTTCATTCTAATTCTCCTCTTTTTATTCAAATTCTATTGTTTATTTTAGAATTGTTTTGCTTTCATTCAAACTCTGTTCTATACATTCAAATTCGGTTGTTTTCATTCAAATGCTTTCGTTTTCATTCTAATTCTCCTCTTTTTATTCAAATTCCATTGTTTTGATTCAAATTCCATTGTTTTCATTCAAATTACATTGTTTTGATTCCAATTCTGTTCTTTTCATTCTAATTCCGTTGTTTTCATTCAAATTCCGTTGTTTTCATTCTAATTCTGTTGTGTGTTTTTTTAACTTCCATTGTTTCATTGAAATTCTTTTGTTTTCATTCAAATTCCATTGTTTTCATTCAAATTCTGTTCTGGGGCCCGTTCTTCGTACGTGGCTTACTACATCCAAGATCAAATGACACATCCAAGACCAAATCATCGCGCTAACCGAGAGCTCACTAATCCGGTTTGATAGGTTTGTAGCTTGAACCTATCCGCTGGAACGTTGAGGACAATATAATTACACTGCAAAGCAAGACACCAGTAGGCAAAGTTCTTCATGTTTCTCGTGCACGGGAGAGACCGGACAAAGCACCGTTCCTTCGCCTGACCCCAGTTGCTCTCGTCCGTTCTCCTGTACCACTGTTCTTTTGTTGAGGTTACATGAATATGCATAGGTTCATTAACATATGACGTCTACATAGGTATACATGTGAACAAAGAATACTGTGTGTGTGTGTGTGTGTGTGTGTGTGTGTGTGTGTGTGTGTGTGTGTGTGTGTGTGTGAGGTCAAGGTGTGACCCTGTGAAGACTCTGGTGCTAGCTGGTGCCAGGCGTCTAGCAGATCTATCCGAACAAAGGGCTCTTATACTTAAACAGATATACGTGTGTTTGCTATACCATATATCAGCAAGAGAAGATACGACCTCTCCTAGGAGGTGTGATCTACGCCAGAACACTCTGTAGAGGGAGTGAACGCACTCCCCGTTCATGCTACACAGAGCCGTTACAGACCTCCTAGGATGAGACATTCTTTCAACCTACAAATGATTATATACTTCTAAGCATATATGAGTAAATGTTTCTAAGCATAAATGACAATCAACAATACAAAACCTATCACGGTTCTCCGAACACACCTGCTGTTGACGATTAGTACAGCTGGATGAAGTAATGTGAGATCACTGGGTGTCATAAAAGGGGCTACGCATCGATAGTAGAAACATTGATCGGCAACCCTCTGATTGGTCGGCGAAAATGTCGAAGGAGAGCGCTCGGTATTTTTCGGCAGCAGAGCAAGAACTCTTGATTGAGGGATTTCAGGAGTTTCAGAGTTTAATTAAAACGCAAGGGAACACTGCAAAGGCTGCAAAAGCAAGGAGAGAGGGCTGGCAGAAAGTTGCTGACAAATTAAACTCGTAAGTGATTTAATAATAACAATAATAATGGATTGGATTTATATAGCGCTTTTCAAGGCACCCAAAGCGCTTTACAATGCCACTATTCAGTCACTCTCACATTCACACACTGGTGGAAGCAGCCACGGTTGTAGCCACAGCTGCCCTGGGGCAGACTGACAGAAGCGAGGCTGCCATATCGCGCCATCGGCCCCTCTGGCCAACACCAGTAGGCGGTAGGGTAGATTTATTATATTACACTATATTATCCAATATTATATTACATTATATTATATTATGTTATATTATATCCCCTTACACATTAGAGCCACAACAGCACCCACTAGAAAATGGGAACAGGTAAAAGTGAAATATAAGAATATTCTACAGAATGGTAATATTTATCACTTATATTGCTTTTAGTCTCTTGGAAAGAGACCCTGAAATAATCTGTTTGTTTGTTCATAACAGCAACCAAGAAAAGGGCACAGCAAAAAAAGACAGGTGGTGGTCCTGCACCCCCTCGTCAACAAGTTGGTTAAGTAAATAATACCCTCACGGGAAAATCGATATCTCTCTATGAGCACACTGTCGCGCTGAGCTAAAGGATCCTGTCTATCCCGCAATATACGCTGAATTCTGAGGACTCTCCTTATCAATCTTGCACCTTCCACAATGGGTGGCTCGCGTATACGGACAGGACATGGCTGCGACAGGCTTCCCAAATCCACCTTCGCTTTTATAGCCGTGGTCTCTCATCTTGATTACACGAAGTAATTTACTATTACTACTCTAAAATATGAATTACATCTATAATAATCACATACATGTAATAGAATGTTAATAGTACATTTCCCTTTTTTAGGAAATGACCTGTATGTATCTGTGTGACATCAATAAATGGATCAGGTGCTGCATTATCTTTAGTTACATTGATGTTATTTATTTATGGTGAAACAGTGGTGGAATATCGCTGTTGCTTTCGTATAAATGAAGCGGACATACCTGCGTGGCCGCGATCTAATCCTGTTTACATAAAGTAAACCTGCTCCCGAGCAGGTTTACGCTTACGGCTCTGTTGCTATGGCAGCAAGTCCCGGATGAGCTTCGGGGAACCGAACGATCCAAGATCACGCGAAATCGTCAACAATCTAATCCAGCTAACTTACTTAGCGAGGTACGAAGAACGGGCCCCTGTTCATTCTAATTCCGTTGTTTTCATTCAAATTCTATTCATTTCATTCTGATTCCATTCTTTTCATTGAAATTCCGTTGTTTTTATTCAAATACTTTTGTTTTCATTCTTATTCTACTCTTTTTATTCAAATTCCATTGTTTGTTCTCAAATTCCGTTGTTTTCATTCAAATGCTGTTGTTTTCATTCTAATTCTACTCTTTTTTTTTTCAAATTCTAATGTTTGTTTTAGAATTCTGTTTTCATTCAGATTCCATTGTTTTCATTGAAATTCTGTTGTCTTCATTCACATTCCGTTGTTTTCATTCAAATTCTGTTGTTTTCATTCAAATTCTGTTGTTTTCATTCAAATTCCATTGTTTTGATTCAAATTCTGTTGTCTTCATTCACATTCCATTGTTTTCATTCAAATTCTGTTGTCTTCATTCACATTCCGTTGTTTTCATTCAAATTCTGTTGTTTTCATTCAAATTCCATCGTTTTCATTGAAATTCTGTTGTCTTCATTCACATTCCGTTGTTTTCATTCAAATTCTGTTGTTTTCATTCAAATTCCATTGTTTTCATTCAAATTCCATATTCCAAGTTGGACAGTTCGGGGTTACTCAACCCTGAGTATCGTTTTTCACTCTGAGTTTTCTAAACCGGCTTCCTGAAATTGGGCCCTGCTCTCCATCGCGGTGATTACATGAAGATCTACTTAACCCGGCGCTGACGGATGCTCCACGCCAGTCCGTTAGTCACCCCACAGTGGTTTCGACTCGGCGTCTGCCACCTGCCTGTCCTCCGGCTCAACTGGATCACTCGGTGCATCATCTGGCCCATTCGCTATCCCCACGGACTTCCTGCTCACGGACACGGAGGATGTCTGGTCATTTGTTCTGACACAAGCTGTTGGGGAATTATATAATATTTTTAACCAGTTTATGAAAGAGGATCCAAAACCAAATTTGTGTAAAGTTGCAAATAGAAATTTCCAGTTAACTCTGTCAAATGCTTTTTCTGTATCTAAAGAAAATATTGTAGTTTCAATGTTTTTACTGTATGAGTAGTCTATTAAATTAACTAATCTACGTGTATTTGTTGATGAGTGCCTACCTTTTATGAAACCAGTTTGGTCAGGATGAATTAAGAGGGGGGTTATTTTCTCCAGTCTCTTCGAGAGAGCTTTGGAGATTATTTTAAGGTCTACATTTATAAGGGATATTGGACGATAGCTTGAGGGATATACAGGGTCTTTGCTTGGTTTTAGCAGGAGATTAATGTTTGCAGAATTCATATTTGATGGAAGTCTGCCCTTTTCTTTAATTTCCAACAACGTTCTGTAGAAAACTGGTGCTAGAATCATCCAGAATTCTTTGTAGAATTCTGCAGGAAAGCCGTCTGGACCTGGAGCCTTATTATTGGGCATACTTATCAGGGCTTCCTGGAGTTCACCTGATGTCAGTGGTGAATCCAGTGCCATTGCTTGAGAGTCTAATAATTTTGGGAGAGTTATGTTGTCTAAAAACTGATCAATTTCCTTTTTAGATGGGTTTATTTGTGGTGAATACAATGTTTTATAGAAATCCCTGAAAATGTTGTTTATTTGTATCGGATCATATATTGTGTTCCCAGATTAATCTTGAACAGCACATATAGTTGTTTTTTCTTTATTTATTTTTAGCTGGTTTGCTAGAAATTGACCTGATTTATTACCATGTTCATAATTTTTAGGCGTAGTCTTTGTACTAAGAATTTTGTTTTTTTTATCAATTATCTCATTTAATTCTAGTTTTGCTTCGCGTATTTTGTTCAATGTTTCCTGATCTTGGTGGGACGCGTAGGCTTCTTCTAGTGATTTGATGGTTTTTTCTAATTCCTGAATATTTTTGTTTTCTTTTTTCTTTTTATGTGATGAGAATTATTTTACCTCTCATCACAGCTTTCCCTGCTTCCCATAGAACAGAAGCTGATGTTTCGGGAGTGTCATTATAGTCCAAATATGAAGTCCACTCTTTTTTAAAATATTTAATAAAGTCTTCATCTTTAAGTAGTGATATATTAAATCTCCAGTTTTTTCTTGGCGTAGTATTATTCTTGTGCATTAGTGTTAAAGATACAGGAGCATGATCGCTGACAGCTATAGGGTGAATCTCAGTGTCTGAAATGTCACTCAGCAGTGAGCTGCTGACCAATAAATAATCCAGACGAGAGTAAGAGTGATGAACATGTGAGAAAAAAGTATATTCCTTACTGGTGGGGTGAAGGGAGCGCCATGCATCGCAAAGACCAAAGTCGCTCATATACTGTTTGATTATATTTGTGGATTGCCAATTACGCTGAGTTCCTGCTGTATTGAGCCTATCCATGTCTTCATTTAGTCCAAGGTTGAGGTCGCCTCCAAGAACAAGTGTGCCATCTAAGTGTTCAGAGAGTGCACTGAAAAAACCGTGAAAGAATGAGGGATCATCAACATTTGGACCATATACACTTGCAATACATAGCTTTTTATCAAGTATAGATAGTTTAATGATTAAGAATCTGCCCTCTGGATCTATAACTGTATCGAGTACCATGAAATTAATATTTTTATGTATTAAAATTGCTACTCCCCTTTGTCTAGAATTATAACAAGCTGAGAACACATTAGGAAACTCAGGTGTTTTAAGTTCATTCGAACCTCTAAGAGGTCTGTGGATCTCTTGTAAAAGGACAACATCTGCCTGTAGTTTTTTGAGTTGGTTAAATATTTTTAACCTCTTTTCTCTGGAGCCAGCTCCATTTATATTCCATGTAACAAACCTTAGTGCACCCATAGATGTTTGTGTATAACTAGGGATGTATGCTGTGTGCGTCGCTTAGCCAGGTGGAGAGAATACATCACTTGTTCATAAATAAAGAGAAGGAGAGAGAGAAAAAATGTGTGGTGAGATGCTCCCTGAGTCTGACTATGTGTTTGCATATTTACTAATATGAGTAGGCTTGGCTTAAGTGTGTGTATCCTATAGGTCTGTGTGCGCTGTCTGACTGATGTAAATGTGCTGCCGTTGAGCGCATGACTGTGCGTGATCATGCTGTGCCTATGTGTCGAAATAAAGGATGTTGTTTGTGGATGAGTGTGGAAGCAGGTGATCAAAGTAGTGAAAGAAATAAAGAAAGAAACCAAGGACAAGGGTGAGCAGCATAAAAACAAGAGGCGGAAAAAGAGAGAAAAACGAGAAGAAAAAAAAAACACGGAAAAAAAACCACTGACGGTGTTAATTCTGCTATGATATCACACTTAAGATGCGATTTGATACTAGTAAGTTAAACAGATGTTAATGCAAGTTAGTGTGAGTGGATGGGGAAAGGGTGCAGCGGATTCTTATCTGGTGTGTAGTTAAGATAAGATAAGATAAGATAAGATAACCTTTATTAGTCCCACACGTGGGAAATTTGTTTTGTCACAGCAGGAGTGGACAGTGCAAAAGTTATGAGGCAAAAATTAGAATACAATAAGAATAAATACAGTACACAACTGTACAGAATAGAATAAAATAAAATACTATATACAGTAGAATAAAATAAAATAAATATACAATAAGATAAAAATAGAATACAAATACAAATACTATATACAACTAAGTAAAAATACAACGATGACAGAAAGGATTATTGCACTTAGTATTATTGCATATGTATGGATGTGTGTGCTTGATCAGTTAAAGTCTTTATTATGGAGTCTGACAGCAGTGGGGAAGAAAGACCTGCGAAATCTCTCCGTCCCTCACCGTGGGTGCCGCAGTCTCCCACTGAAGGAGCTGCTCAGTGCTGTCACAGTCTGCTGCATGGGGTGGGAGATGTTGTTCATCAGGGATGACAGCTTAGCCGCCGTTCTCCTGTCACTCACCACCTCCACTGGGTCCAGAGGGCATCCTAGAACAGAGCTGGCCCTTCGGATCACCCTGTTCAGTCTCTTCCTGTCCCCAGCAGAGATGCTGCCGCCCCAGCAGACCACGCCATAAAAGATAGCAGAAGCCACAACAGAGTCATAGAAGGTCTTCAGGAGTGGGCCCTCCACTCCAAACGACCTGAGTCTCCGCAGCAGGTACAGCCTGCTCTGCCCTTTCTTGTAGAGGGCGTCTGAGTTATGAGTCCAGTCCAGTCTATTGTTCAGATGAACACCAAGGTACCTGTAGCTGTCCACAGCCTCAATGTCCATACCTTGGATGTTCAGTGGTTGCAGTGGAGAATGCTTGTGCCTGCAGAAGTCTACCACCAGTTCCTTGGTTTTACTGGCGTTGATCTGGAGGTAGTTCAGCTGGCACCAGTCCACAAAGTCTTGGGTCAGACCTCTGTACTCCTTGTCGTCCCCATCAGTGATGAGGCCGACTATTGCAGAGTCATCAGAGAACTTCTGCAGGAAGCACTGGGTGGAATTGTGGGAGAAGTCTGCAGTGTAGATGGTGAAGAGGAACGGAGCCAGAACCGTTCCCTGTGGGGCCCCCGTACTGCAGACGACCCTGTCCGACACACAGCCCTGAGTCCTCACATACTGTGGTCGGTCGGTGAGGTAGTCCAGGATCCAGGTAGTGAGGTGATGGTCCACTCCAGAGTTCACCAGCTTGTCCTTTAGAACCGAGGGAAGAATAGTGTTGAAGGCACTGGAGAAATCAAAGAACATGATTCTCACAGTGCTTCCAGCGGTCTCCAGGTGAGCGAGGGAACGATGTAGGAGGTGAATGACGGCATCATCCGCTCCAATGCCAGGCTGGTAGGCAAACTGAAGTGGGTCCAGTGATGAGCTTATTAGGCGCCGAAGCTGAGCCAGGACCAACCGCTCCAGGGTCTTCATCAGGTGGGATGTCAGAGCCACCGGCCTGTAGCTGTTGAGGTCCTTGGGGCGTGAAGTCTTTGGCACTGGTACAACACAGGAGGTTTTCCAGAGCTGTGGGACTCTTCCCAACCTCAGGCTCAGGTTGAAGAGGTGCTCCATCACCCCACACAGTTGGTCCGCGCAGGACCTGACGACCCTCGAGCTGATGCCATCTGGACCCGCTGCCTTCTTGCCATTAATCCTCCTCAGTTCCCTCCTAACCTGGGTGGTTGAGAGAGACAGGCTGGAGCCTTGTGTTGAGTGTGTATTGGATGCTGCAGTTGGGGGTGGGGGGGAGTGAGCAGGGTGAATAGAGGAGGTGTGAAGTGTCTAAGGTGGAACAGCAGCAGTGGGGGTGGGTGAGTCTGCAGCCGATGTTGCAGACTGCCTCATGGCTGAATCAAATCTGTTGAAGAAATGATTCAGTTCATTTGCCCACCTCACATCCCTCCCAGGCAGAGAGTTCTGCTGTTTGTGGCCTGAGATGGTTCTGAGGCCTCTCCAGACTTCGCCAACGTTGTTTTGTTGAAGCTGGTTCTCGATCTTCTGCCTGTAGCTGTCCTTCCCATTCCTTATCAGTCCCCTCAGCTCTCTCTGCACCCTTTTCAACTCCTCTTTGTCTCTGGATTTGAAGGCCCTCCTCTTCTGCTTGAGGACGGTTTTAATTTCTGGGGTAATCCAGAATGTGTTTGTTGGGCAGCTGTCACTACAGATAAGAATATAGCCCATATGGTTTTCACAGCCCTATGCATAGCCAAGAAAACAATCCTCATGAACTGGAAAAATAAAAATAATCTTAATTTTAACCAATATAGAAATTATCTAATAGATTACATTAGTCTTGATACAGCCTCTGCCACCACATCAGATCAATTGCTCTGGGCTCCTTTGATCAGCACCATCACCTAGTGAGGGTGTCATAGTTTGGTCCCACCTTCGCTGTTGTGTGGGGGTAGGGACAGGCTTACGGCATCGGGGGATTCCCCAGGAGCATTTTCCTTGGAGGGCTCAACCCGGGGTTGCGGTCATGGCCTATTAAGGGCTCTGTTGGCTCTTAGGTGATGGTTTCCTCGTGGCTGCGTGCAGCGGGGCTAGGGGAGGGTCTGTGCTGACGGACGTGGGTTACTGACCTGGTAGCCTGGCTGCCCCTGGGTGGGTGCAGGTCGGGTGTGGGGTTCTTGGGGTGCTCTGTCTCCTGGCTGGGGCCCTAGCTGGGCCTTGGGGTCTTGGGTCCTGGTTGGTGTGTCACCGGGGTTGTGGGTGGGTGGGTGTATGGGGGCTCAGCCCTGGCGCAGGGTGCTGCCAGTGCATTGAGCCACCTGAGGGGCTCTTCAACTGGTGGGATCAACTCACAGAGGGGCCACTTGCCCCTTCCTTCCCTCCCCATCCCCAGCTGTCTCCCTCTCTCTCCACCACAATCACCCATGCATGCAGCACCTTGGGGTGAAGGTGTGTCACCAGGGTGCAGGGGAGACATCCCCCACCCCCCAATTCCCCTTCTGGCTGCCTGTGCCTCAATTTTATCCCACAACTTAGACATTCACATTACTCACACTCTCATAACACATAGTCCTATATGTATGTGTTATGAGAGTGTGAGTAATGTGAATGTCTAAGTTGGGGGTGGGCACGCTACACGGCATCCAGATGACCATCAGGGTGTACAACTTCACCCCTGGCGTCGTTGCCTAACTCTCAATTTTAAATACACGTACACATTGGGGGCTATTGGGAGGGGCTATGCGCTTACCTGCTACTCTCTGGCAGGTAGCTCCATGCCCTCCTGGGTTTTAAATACACCTTAGAACACACATGCATCAACAGTACATATGAGCAGGTGGAAGGAGGTTTGGAGTCTTCACACACCCCCGTTCTCTGCAGCCTGTTGGGGCGGGGGGGCTAGGAGGAGGAGTTGGCTGTCCGATTGGGGTCTGGAATGTGGGTCCTCCCTGCTGCTGCGGGCGGTCTGCTTCTCTCCACCCCAGGGAAGAGAGTAACACTACCTGTGCATCAGGTCAGTTTGACAGTCTAAGAGTTGACCTAAAAGATGCGATTAGCCAGGTGGAGGCACTAAAAACAGGTCAAATAAAACAGGATCAGTTTGATTCAATGCTCGCTGCTGTGGAAGGCAGAGAGGAACCTCTAAGTGAGTTTGTGCATACGTGGGATCATTGCGCGCTTGTCTCAAAGAGCTCAAGGAAACGAGGAGAGTAGCTATGGTTGTGCTGGCTACCACCCTAGATGGAAGAAGGAGATCTGGGTGTAGCTGATAGGTTTGTAGCTTGAACCTATTCGCTGGAACGTTGAAGACAATATAATTACACAGCAAGCAAGACACGAAGTAGGCAAGGTTCTTCATGTTTCTCGTGCATGGGAGAGAACCGGACAAACGCCGTTCCTTCGCTTGAACCCAGTTGCTCTCGTCCGTTCTCCCGTAACACTGCTCTTTTATTGAGGTTACATGAATATGCATAGGTTCATTAACATATGACGTCTACATACACACAAAGAGTACCTTGCCTTTGTGTGTGTGTGTGTGTGTGTGTGTGTGTGTGTGTGTGTGTGTGTGTGTGTGTGTGTGTGTGTGTGTGTGAGGTCAAGATGTGACCCTGTGAAGACCCTCCCCAAAGCTGGTGCCAGGAGTCCAGCAGGTCCATCTGAACAAAAGGCTCTTATACTTAAACAGATATACGTGTGTTTGCTATGCCATATATCAGCAAGAGAAGATACGACCTCTCCTAGGAGGTGTGTGATCTATGCCAGAACACTCTGTAGAGGAGTGAACGCACTCCCCTCTTCATGCTACACAGAGTTGTTACAGACCTCCTAGGATGAGACATTCTTTCAATCTACAAATGATTATATACTTCTAAGCATATATGAGTAAATATTTCTAAGCATAAATGACAATCAACAATACAAAAACCTAACAGTAGCGACCTTAGAAGCCGGCCTAGCAGTGAAGGTGAAGGCAGTGATGAAGGTGGCGCTGACGGTGGAGTGACGACCAGCAGTAGCAAGCCCAGTGGGCCCACTGCGACCAGTGGAGATGATGTGGGCAGTAGTAACCAGGTCATTGATGAAGGTGGCCCCGATGGAGCATGAGCTGCAAGTCCTTCCATTGCAACCCTTCAAGCGCCACCACAGGGACCACTATCCCAGGGACTTGTTAGTCCTGTGTTCAACCCTGGCCTCTCAAGCACGCCACAGCAGCTTTGAGGAATGCATGGTGTGAGACCCGATGGCGCTGGGGCAGGACAGAGCACGTCTACCAAGGATCACTCGGAACGAGGATCGCACTCACACCCCTGAGCCTACCAAAGTTCTTTGGGGACAGGAGGAGCTACTGGTGCTGGAAGAGTAACTGGGGGAGCCTCCAAGCGTTAGCGGAACCCACAGGTTCCCCAGAGTGCAGGCTATTCCACCTGATGGACAGTATTTCTGATCCAGTAAAATGTGAACTTAGGCTGTCATACTGCCGTACTGCGAGCGAGGTTTTCCGGGTTTTAGAGGATTGTTATGGTGACATATCACAGATAGCAGATGACATTGTACTTGAACTACAGGAGTTACCAGGCGTGCGCACCAACAAACCCAGAGAGGTTTTACAGTTGATCCAAGCTGTAGAGAGGGCGCTGTTGGACCTAATAGACCTAGGTTGTGAAGATGCCATAAAAAATCAGTTAGTGATCCGGTCACTTGAGAGTAAGCTACCGGACAGTATGAAAGAAAGGTCGCTTTTGTACCGATGTGATCCTGTCAACGATGTCAGTCAACAGAACCGGTTTGATAAGCTATGGCAGTTCTTGAAAGATCAGAAGACAGTTCTGGTGCAACTGGAGCAGTTGCAATCCATCAGACAGTCTAATGCTACCAGGGCAGCTTGAAACCAAAAGAGAGACCAGATCGGAGGATAGAGAGACGTTCGTTCACCAAGGCTATAGCGAGCAAGACGAGAGGTTAGCTGTCACAGAATCCTTGCTGTTTGTGTGGCGAAGAAGGTCATACAGGGCGTTTAAACCGCTGTAAGACGTTTAAAAAGGCCAACCCGTCAGAGCTTACGTGAAAAAGACAGAAGTATGTCCCAGGTGTCTGGACTCCCATGGGAGGGATGACCCGTGTAGTAAAAACTTTCTGTGTCACAATGTGGGATGCAGAAGGGGTGATGCCTCATCGGATCACCATTTCTTCCTGTGTCTTAAAACCCCAACTAGGAAAGATGCAGCTAGGCAAGGGACCAAAAGGGAAAAAAGGAGAGAACCCCGAGGCCCGATGGAAGAGCAAGAGGCTGTGTTTGCTGGCCTACGTCTGTCCCTGGAGCAGCTGGAGGCTGTTCGAAAGGCTTGCACAAACAAAGTGTCTTCAAAGTTGTGGGCTGGAAGAGGCTCGGAAGATGAAAGTTGTCTGAAGGAGCTCCCAGTCCTCATGATGTTGTTGGATGTCACCACCAAGAGGGGAGACTGGATTGGAGCACTCATTGATTTAGCCTCTGACACGAATTACATCACCCACCAGGCAGCGGAGAGGCTTGGTCTGCCTGATGAACCAATCACCTTAGTTGTTCATGGTATTGGTGACATGGAGGCAAAAGTAGAGACAAAGAGATACCTGGTGAGCATAAAAGTAGCCACAAAGAAGGGGACATGGCGACTCTATGAGATGGTTTGTTGTAGATTAGAAGATATTGCCAATGTGGGTCACATCGTGGACTCGGAGCGCCTGGAGAAGTTCTTCCAAGTCTCCGTCGAACTGGGGGAACTGATCAGCCCGGAAAAGATTGAGCTACTCATCAGCACCCGGGAGGGTCGTCTAGCCCCCCCAGAGAATGATGAGGTGCGGTGACTTGGTTCTGTGGGAGGGTCTGTTAGGGAAAACCATCAGTAGCGCACACCGAGATCTGTTTGAAGATGTGGAGGTGACTGCACGACTCTCATCGACCCATTTTGCGTGCTCCATGAGGGCGGAGTCTCAGAGAGTAATGGTCCTCCGTAACTGCTGCCCAAAACCAAAGAACAGCGTAGAGGTCGGTACCACGGCTACATCCAACACTGAGATCATTAAAGGGCTGCAGTGGGACAGTATTGGTGCCGCCTGTGATCCCATGTGTGGCGGGTGCCGCTGCAGGAAGTGCGCCCCTGGAGGGAAGGAAATGTCACTTGCTGATGAAAGAGAGTTGGAGATCATCAGAGGAGGTCTAACCTTCAAGCTGAGTGACAATCATAGTGACAAGCCCCATTGGGATGCTAAATATCACTGGAAGGAGGACCATGCGACCCTGCCTAACAACCGCAATGCTGTGGAGGTGAATTTCCTGAAGTCAGAAAAGCGCCTCGAGAAAGATCCGCTATGGAAGGCAGCTTATGCTAAGCAGGTGCGTGACATGCTGGCTAGGGAGGCCGCTATCCAGCTTTCCCAAACAGCGTTGGACGAGTGGAAAGGAGTCGTGTTGTGGATAAACCATTTGATGGCGCCCAACCCACACTCCAACACCGCGTCGGTGAGGCTCGTTTGGGACAGCAGCCAGGTGTACAGAGGTGTTAGTTTGAACAGCATCTTGATGAAAGGCCCAGATGTTCTGAATCCCATTAGGGCAGTGCTGCTCCATTTCCGGGTGGGAGAGCATGCGGCAATAGGGGATGTCTCCAAAATGTATAACTCTGTATGGCTGGAGGATCAAGAGGTGCATGTTCACCGCTTCTTGTGGAGGCATTCCCTGGAGGAGGACATCAAGGATTATGCTGTAGTGCGTGTGAACATGGGTGACAAGCCTACAGGTTGTATCGCTCAGGTTGCCATGCGAGAGACTGCCCTCCTGCCACAGTTTGTCAACAGGGTGGAAGAAAGACGTGCCACTGAAGAGGATACTTACGTGGACGACATCCGTGTGTCCCACAATGACCCTAAGAGACTGAGCGAGATCCTTGAAGGGGTTGAAACCATTCTCAAGCATGGGGGGTTTTACCTCAAGCCTTGGCTTTAGTGGGAAGCAAGGTGCTGTTCCTGCCGAACCAGAAACCATCATGTTGCCCAGCCAGCTGCGCACCGAGGACAACAAGGCCTTGGGTGTGGGTTATCTCGTGGAAGAAGACAAGCTCTTCCTCATGGTGGCTATTAACTTCTCCACAAGAATGAAAAAGATGCGTACTCAAGTAGACCTCACTGAGGAGAACAGAGAGGAGAAGACGCCGAATCCCCTCACCCGTCGTATGCTTCTGAGTCAGGTAGCAGGGCTCTACGACATCCTTGGTCTGGCGACGCCCCTGAAGCAGAAAGCTGTTATTCTTGTCAGAAGACCCTTTCAGGAGGCCGAGATACTGACTAAGGATACATGGGATAAGCCGCTGTCTAATGAACTACGTGGGAGAGCGATCAAGCTCTTTGAGGAGTACACGCGGCTGAGTACCATCACCTTTCCCAGGAGTATTACGCCATCCGGCTGGGTGGGTAAGCCCTGGGGGATCACGTTCTCTGATGGGAGTTGTGACTCATACGGAGCGGTCCTCTACCTGCGCTGGGAAAGACTCGGCTCGTGGAGTCCAAGGCCAAATTGACTCCAATCGAACAAAAGGGAGATGCTGTCAAGGCAGAGATTTGTGGGGCTGTTTTTGCCACTCGCCTGAAAGGTTACTTTCTGAAGTACAGTCGGTTGGAAATAGATCGTTGGTACCATTTTCTGGACAGTCAGACTGTGTTAGGTGCCATCCAATGGGAAAGTTACAGGTTCCAGACCTTTGCCAATCGAGTGGGAGAGATACAGAAGGCCGGGCCTGTGACCGACTGGTGGTGGCTTCCTGGCCAGTTCAACATGGCTGACCTGGTCACAAGAGGATGTTCCCTTGAGCAGCTTGGTGAGGACTCTTCATGACAGACCAGTCCCATGTTCCTAACCAAGCCAGTAGAGGAATGGCCCATAAAGTCGGCTGCAGAGGTGGCCTCTGGGACTAGAGAAGTTGTAAGTCGACTCCAAAGAAAGGCTTTTTCTGCCATCTTAACAAGGTCGCAGAAAAGGGTGCAGACTACTCCTGATAGCGTTAAAGCTGTGGTCGACGGCTGAGTAAGTCCAGAGCTTTTACCATTCAGCAACAAGGTTACATCTTTTGAGACTAAGGGGTCTCCTTCTGTTGTTTCAAATGTCTGCAGGATCAAGGAGTAATGGGGTTCAGACTTGATAAATCAAGTAGATCTTTCACGGTTCAATTCTCTAGCCAAGCTCTGTGGGGTCTTAGCTTATGTCCACAGGGCCTTGCGCTTTTGCTTATCTGGCAGGGGTCAAACTGCTGTAGGATTAAAGTGGGAGGCGTTTCAGGACTTGTGCCTCGCCGCCCAAGAAGGTGTGACTTTCCGTACGACAACGCTCAACCGCCTGGTTGTGTGCAATGATAAAACAACGGGGCTCTTGATGTGCTATGGCCGGATTCAATCTGTTAAGGAGGAGAGGTCCGGGGTCCCATTAATCCCCTACAGGTGTCGGTTAAGCTCTCTCCTCGCTGAGGACGCCCATCGTGTCAACCATGAAGGTGTTTCTGCCACCCTTCTTCGGATGAGGAAGAGGGGCCTGGTAGTTCAAGGTTCCAGGATCGTACGGAAGGTGATTGATTCATGCATACATTGCAGAAAGTGCAGGGCCAAGCTATGCACTCAGGTGATGAGTGATCTTCCTCCCGTACGCACTACGCCAGCAGCCCCTTTCGAGTGCACTACTTTGGACTTGTTTGGTCCGTATTTTGTCAGAGACTCAGTAAGGCGACGAGTGAAGAAGAAAGTCTGGGGCGTGGTTTTTAGCTGTGTGGCCTCAAGAGCAGGCAGATCCAGATCACCGGGGTGTTGTTCGGGACGTCAAATTAAGGATTTGTTGTGGTCGTCCCATCAACTGGTCTCAGGCAAGGAAGGACAGGGAACCATGTCATTCCACCATTCTCCACAGGGACGTAAGGAGGTTGGTGGTGTTACTGCCAGTAGAGGAGCAAGAGGGACGTGGTTCATCCCCCTGAGTATCCGAGAAATACTTGCGGATTGGGGACTCTTTGGTGTGGGGACCAGGCCCAACCTGTTTAAAACATGCTTATAAGAGTTTTTTGTTTTCTATATTAGTGTTTACTGCTATTGGTTATTGTAGCCTACTTAGTCTGACACGTAGCCCAAGTGGGAGGTGTGTGGTTTTTTCCCATATTTTTAACATGTCGATTTATTTTGTTGTGATTTATTATCAGCCAGACCCATATTTGATTTAAATGACAAATTTATTTAAGACGGAGTGATTTATGTAAGTCTGGGATGATACGTGTTAACAGCCACTCATAGATCCTACCTGCTGGATCTTCTTTTCATTGATATTGCTGTTATGACTGATGAAGCTGAACTGGTGAGTTCCTGTGTTGACTAAATAACATGTTAAAGCTATAAATATGACTATTCTTTTTTTTTTTTTTTTGCCTGTCCCATTTGGTTCTTTAGCCGTCAGAATTGTTGTCTGAAGACCAACAAGGATACCCAATGGATTTGTTTTGCCAAATGGATCATCATGGCATTGCCGTATTGGTCAATTTGATCGACCTTTGTTTTTATTATTTATTTTATTTTATTTTCAATCGTTACAGACGGGACAGACCGACAGAGTGAGGGATAGGAAAGGGAGAAAGAAAGAGGAAGGAAAAGAAAAACAGAAGGGGAGAGGGACAGTGAGAAAGGGGGAAAAAAAGAACAAAAAATCTCCTGGATCACCTGTTGAGAGAAAAAGAATAGAAAACAAGCAAAAAAAAAACCAAAGCAACATACTAAACACAACACCATCGCATTAATCTAGCTAAGTGTAAACAGCAGTAAATACTAAATATGGAATATTGTTGTGCAGCACGCAGGACAGACAGCGCACAATGTGCTTTGAAGTAGCAGCCAAGAAAGGTGTGATTTAAGTCTACGAACAGTGAACACCAGTGTGGATCAGCGCGCTTGTATTCAAAAGGTTTCCCCATGTAATGGTCCGCAAGAGGATGTAGAGAGCCATAGCCCTGTCCCCCAGGGCATGCAGCAGGCATGGAGGAGATCCAGGCCCCAGACTTCCAGAGGCCCCAGAGTGCGAGAGCCCAAGGAGGACCACCGGAGGGGCATCCGTGCCACCCTCATGGGAAGGGCTGAGGATCCCCAGACGAGGGGTCACCCAGTAGCCACCGAGCAGAAGCTAGAGGGGGCCTGCACCGGCGCACCCGCCGGCTCTGCCAGCAGTCGGCTGTGCCAGAGTGGACCGAGCCGCACCCGCGCCCCGGAAGAGGCCTGACCGAGCAACAGGCGCCAGGCCCCACCAAGTAGCCACCGGGAGTGAGCTGGTACATACCTGAGCACCCAGCCCCGGACACCAAGAACCACCAATGCACCGACCCCTGAGGGCATCAGTCACCGGCAGGGAGTGTGGTGAGGGGAGATAGGCCTCCACACTTTGGAGGGCCTGGGAGTTCCCAGAGAGGTGGAGTGTAAGACCCGACCTGACATATAGACACAGACAAACAGGCACACACAGACACAAACATGCATTCCCACCCTCATGCACACATATACAAAAACTCAACACTCACCCAACGTAAGGATTGACATAAATGGACATGTACACACAATCACACTCCCCAAACATACTCTATACCCCAGGTCCAGGTACCCTCGCCCCCAGAGGGGGAAACGGCAGCCAGACCCAAGAGATGTTACCCTCCCCCCCGGGGTGGAGGCAAGTAGACCGTCCCAGGCTCCGCAGCAGCAGGGAGGCCAATCGGACAGCCAACATCTCCTCCCAGCCCCCCCGCCCCGATGGCTAGTAGAGAACAGGGGTGTGTGAAGACCCCATACCTCCCTCCTCCCGCTCATGTGTAGTGTTGCTGCGTGTTGTTCTAAAGTGCATTTAAGACACGGGAGAGCATGGTGCTGCTGCCAGAGAGCAGCAGGTGTTAGCACGGCCCCTCCCAAGAACCCTCAATGTCTACATGGATTTAAAATTGAGAGGTGGGCACCGGCGCCAGAGGTAGGTTTGAATACACAAACCGTCCACTGGACACCGTTAACGTGCCCACCCTCAAGGCCCTACATGTATGTGTGTGTTATGAGAGTGTAAGTAATGTGGATGTTTAAGTTGTGAGATAAAATTGAGGCACAGGTGGCCAGAAGAGGACGGGGGGGGGGGGGGGGATGTCTCCCCTGCACCCTGGTGACACACCCGCACCCCAAGGCCCTACCTGTGTGGGCGGGAAGAGAGAGGTAGCCGGGGATGGGGAGGAAAAGATATGAATATGACTATTACTAAACTGTACTGTCATTAATAGTGTTGCTTTGTTAATGATGTATGGGTGTTTATTTTGTGTCTTTCAGTTGATTACCTGGCTTCTGTAAAGGCACGGTTACTGTACTGGTGTTAGCTTATGCTTGTGAAATAAAGCTTATAAAAGGCAGCAATCAGATGTCCGAGCCTGAGTACGACACTGTTTCATCAGTTAAAACACACCCTTACGGTGGGAGTTTGCTAAATTAAAGGTAGTTAGCTTAGTAAAAACCGTACAGCCTTGGTGCCACTGGATTTTAACATGTCTCACACTCATACAGTAAGACCAATGGTGGGGGTCTAGTAAGGAAGTTGGGGGGAAGCAGACAACTCCTCAGGAAGAATCTTTTGTCTCTTTGAGGACTCTGGGAGGTAGCAAGGGAGGGTGAACCTTAAGGTGTGAAACAGCTGTGTACTGCCTTTTGTTCCTGGAGAAGGTATTTAACTGAGAGCCATGTTAGACTCAGGAAGACTCGGCTGATCATCTGCCCCACGATCATGCAGGCACTTCATCAAGCTTGGTTGTCTGTTCTTTGTGTGTTTGATTAAAGAATGTTAGCTACCGCTCAATGCTCGTCTGCAGGCTTTATTTAATGGATGTTTGTATCTGTGTGTGCCTGTTTGACTGTGTCTATATGTCAGGTCGGGTATCAGACGCCACCTCTCTGGGGACATCTCAGGCCCTCCAAGGTATGGAGGCCTATCTCCCCCCACCACTTCCCCTGCCGGTGGCAGACGCCCTCAGACATCGGTGCATTGGTGGTTCTTTGTGTCCGGGGATGGGCGTCCGGGTACACACCGGCTCACTCCTTGGTGGCTGCTTGTCGGGGCCTGGAGCCTGGGGCTCGCTCGGGCCCCTTCGGGGGTGGGGTGCCCTCGGCCTCTGGGCCTGGGGCTCAGGCACAGCTGGCTGCCGGCGGAGCTCACGGGCAAGTCACTGCAATCCCCCTGGCTTCTGCTCCGTGGCTGCTGAGTGACCCCTCATCTGGGGTTCTCCTCAGTTCTTTCCGGGAGAGTGGCACAGTTGCCCCTCCATTGGTCTTCCTTCCTTCCTCTGAGGGTCTCTGGATGTCTGGAGCCTGGATCTCCTCCATACCTGCTTCATGCCCTGGAGGACGGGGCTGTGGCCCCCCCACACCCTCTAGCAGATCATTACATGAAGGAACCTTTTACAAGTGCGTCCATGCTCACAGGTGTACACACACACAAACTACACCCTTTTTGGCTCCTACCTCAAAGCACACTGCGCGCTGTCGATCTTACGTGCTGCACAATAATATTCAATATTTAGTATTTACTGTTATATTCACATAGATCATCGCCATGATGTTGTTTATTATATTGCTCTCTTTTTGTTGCTTGTTTTCTCTTTTTCCTTTCTCAACAGGTGATCCAGGTGATTGATATATGTATTTTTTGTCTTTGTTTTGTTGGTTTTTGTTTGTTGCCCTTTATCACTGTCCCTCTTTCCCGCTGTTTTTCTTTCCCTCTTTCTTTCTTCCTTTTCTTTCCCCCAGTCAAGTCTGTCCCGTATTTAGCAAGTTAAAATAAAATAAAATAAACAATAAAAACAAAGGTCAATCAAATGGACCAATACGGCAAGGCTGGGATAAGTGTTTTGAATGAATAGAAATGTGAAACATAAGAAGGTGTGTCTTTGACTGTTCCTGCATAACTTATTTTCGGACTAGCTGACAAGTTATGCTCCGGTCATTTGGTAGAGCTGAAGCAGGCGGCATCAAAACATAAATCTACTCTACCCGGCTTAAATCACAAGACCATCTCTGACCAAAGAGCTGTAGATTTTTCTTGTTTGCACAAATTAATTCATATTCACACTAATTCTGTTCACAGCTCCAACAAAATGAGGAAGAGGAGGGGGAGAAACACAATTAGATTGAATTACAATTGGATGGAAGTTGAGGACAAGGAGATGGAAGCTTAGGATGAGGAGGAAGAGAAGCAGCAGGAGCATCTTTAGGGATCTCTATGATGTCATTGAGGTTTGTTTCATTAATATGGTCCTCTCACAAAGAAAGATGACTTGTTTTAGTTCACCTGTATTAAGTAGTGATGTGCAAAATGTTGTGGAAAACCACAGAGCAGCACATATAGGCCATCTGCAGGTAAATGAACATCGAATCTCTCAGACTAAAATCCGTATTATACTTTTAGTCTTAAGAACATATGTTGTATATTTATCACCCTTATGATAAAACCCATGTCGGCCATTGGTTTATGGACTTTGTATTTTGAAGCCACAACATTTGCTTTATTGCTATCGGTATGTGGGTTTTTGTGAGCCTTTTGGGACCATATTAGGATGAGGGATCAAAATCTGAAGTTGTGCACACTACTGTTTCATTTAGCGTGTATCCATAAGATTTGTACAGCAGATCCAAGTTGTGCCTTGAAAACAGGAACGTTGTCTGCATAAAGGAGAACTTTAATAGCAGGCTTGTACAAAGTGAGGCTTTGTGCTCACATTTGCTGCAAAATGTGAAGATGGCGCCGGGTGTCATGGCACGCCGTCTGTCGGTTCTGCAATATTTATGTTTTGTGTTCTTAGTGGTGTCCCTGCTAGTTTTAAAAACCCACTCTTTGTTGGCGTATGAGCAACAGACGCTGCTTAATATCCGTGACTCACTGCTGAAGCTTCCCAGCGTTAGCGAGCGATGTGGAGGACTGCCGCCGCCTCTGGCGTTGGTACCGGAGGAACTGCATCGCCATGACCCCCCTGGAATCCTTCGAAACGGAAGCGCTGGAGAAGTGGACGTGTGCGCAGAACGCACTCTGGGAAGCATGTTTGGGTCAGAACTCGCATGCGGCGGGTCCTTACCATCGGCGACCCTGGCTGTTTAGGACTTTATTTTGGCCTCAAACAGCACTGCCTTCTTCCTGTTTACCCGATGTCATCGGAGCACGCTCACCCGACGGTGCTTTATTGGTCGCCATGCCGACAGGATATGAGGGGAGGTGGAGCAAATTTAAACAACCTACAATCACTGCCTGCTACTACGGATGGACAGAGAGTTAAATTAGCTCTCTTAAACGCAAGATCTGTATCAAATAAAACTCATGTTCTTCGGGACTTTTTTGATACTCATATGCTGGATGTCATGTTCCTAACTGAGACATGGCTGCGCGTTGGTGAAGTGGCACCCTTGCTGGAACTTTGCCCCTCCAATGCCAGCTTCTTCAGCTCACCCAGGTTGTCTGGGAGGTAGCCTCTATCATCAAAGACTGTTTTAAATGAAAACAGATACAAAGTCCTGGTGTTTTTACCTCATTTGAGTCCCAACTCCTGACTTTAAGCTGTCCTGTGGTTCTAATTATAGTCATCTATCGTCCATCTAAATATAATGGCTTGTTTATTTCGGAATTTTCAGTCTTCTTGACATGTTTTATCGCTCACTATGAAAGGATTCTTATAGTGGGGGACTTTAATATTCATTGTGTTGTGAGGATAAACCCCTGGTCAAAGATTTGTTAAATGTAATTGATTGCTTAAACTTCACACAATTTGTGTCTGGGCCAACATGTAAGGGCCACACCCTAGACCGGTGCTTCCCAAACTTTTTTTGCTGGGCCCCCCTTTGTTTTCAAGAAAATGTTCCCCCCCCCCCCCCCCCCCCGCACGCACACATCCTCCAACCACACGCCCATATTTTGCTCCATTGCGGTTTATTTCACACCTCAAGCGTTTAGTAAAAAATTAAGCAAATACAAGTAATAAAATAAACTACTAACTCTTTTACGCTACGTCCGCACCTACACGGGTATTTTTGAAAACGCAGCTGTTTCGTCCACGTAAACGGCGTTTCGAATCGTTCGTTTAAAAGATTTTTTTAAAACTCCTTTTTTGCGTTTACGTGTGGACGAGGAATACAGAGTTCGTCACGCAACATCAAAGGTATGTAACTTTTTTCACGTCACGCTGTGCACCACGCTATTGTTTACATGAGATGAATTGCAGAATGGCAGATAAAGACAAAATACTGTTAATCTGACTATCTGCAGGTTTTACACACTTACATACACACACGCAGTTACTGTCCCTCTATTTACAAAGGCAGAGGCGTCACGATGTGATTATTTTACATGTAGTTGTTTTTTCCTGTGTAATAATGTTCAACATTGCTGTCAATACATTTTTCTCTCTGTGCAAAATGTGTTCAAAAACATAAACAGCTGTGGGATCCTGTTTGTCTGTGATTTGAACCGGGGGAACAAATCGTGTCAGGATCAGCCTGATGTTATTTGTATCCCGCTGTAACTTTACTGTATAAAGAGCAAACATCTCCAACATGTCAGGAGTAGTTAGTGTGGGGATGGACAAAAGTATTTTACCAGCACAATATAATCTGCAGTATTATCATTGCTTTAACAATGTAACAGATAGCTTTAAGATGGCCTTAAGATGTTTATGCATACTGTTATCATATTAACCTTGTATTCCAGATGCAGTTATAACTATTTTATACACATTGCATATCTGTGCTTATTTTGAGTTGATGTTCGGTTCATTAATAATAATAATATATAATCCTGAGAACATAGAAGGAATTGCAGTACATGCTTACAAAACACTTACAGTGGGGCAAAAAAGTATTTAGTCAGCCACCGATTGTGCAAGTTCCCCCACTTAAAATGATGACAGAGGTCAGTAATTTGCACCAGAGGTACACTTCAACTGTGAGAGACAGAATGTGAAAAAAAATCCATGAATTCACAAGGTAGGATTTGTAAAGAATTTATTCGTAAATTAGGGTGGAAAATAAGTATTTGGTCACCTCAAACAAGGAAAATCTCTGGCTCTCACAGACCTGTAACGTCTTCTGTAAGAAGCTTTTCTGTCCCCCACTCGTTACCTGTATGAATGGCACCTGTTTGAACTCATCATCTGTATAAAAGACACCTGTCCACAGCCTCAAACAGTCAGACTCCAAACTCCGCCATGGCCAAGACCAAAGAGCTTTCGAAGGACACCAGGAAAAGTATTGTAGACCTGCACCAGACTGGGAAGAGTGAATCTACAATAGGCAAGCAGCTTGGTGTGAAAAAATCAACTGTGGGAGCAATCATCAGAAAATGGAAGACATACAAGACCACTGATAATCTCCCTCGATCTGGGGCTCCACGCAAGATCTCATCCCGTGGGGTCAAAATGATCATGAGAACGGTGAGCAAAGATCCCAGAACCACACGGGGGGACCTGGTGAATGACCTGCAGAGAGCTGGGACCAAAGTAACAAAGGTCACCATCAGTAACGCACTACAACGGCAGGGAATCAAATCCCGCAGTGCCAGACGTGTTCCGCTGCTGAAGCCAGTGCATGTCCAGGCCCGTCTGAAGTTTGCCAGAGAGCACATGGATGATACAGCCGAGGATTGGGAGAATGTCATGTGGTCAGATGAAACCAAAGTAGAACTTTTTGGTATAAACTCAACTCGTCGTGTTTGGAGGAAGAAGAATACTGAGTTGCATCCCAAGAACACCATACCTACTGTGAAGCATGGGGGTGGAAACATCATGCTATGGGGCTGTTTTTCTGCCAAGGGGACAGGACGACTGATCCGTGTTAAGGACAGAATGAATGGGGCCATGTATCGTGAGATTTTGAGCCAAAACCTCCTTCCATCAGTGAGAACTTTGAAGATGAAACGAGGCTGGGTCTTCCAACATGACAATGATCCAAAACACACCGCCCGGGCAACAAAGGAGTGGCTCCGTAAGAAGCATTTGAAAGTCCTGGAGTGGCCTAGCCAGTCTCCAGACCTCAACCCCATAGAAAATCTGTGGCGGGAGTTGAAAGTCCGTGTTGCTCGGCGACAGCCCCAAAACATCACTGCTCTCGAGAAGATCTGCATGGAGGAATGGGCCAAAATACCAGCTACTGTGTGTGCAAACCTGGTAAAGACCTATAGTAAACGTTTGACCTCTGTTATTGCCAACAAAGGTTATGTTACAAAGTATTGAGTTGTATTTTTGTTATTGACCAAATACTTATTTTCCACCCTAATTTACGAATAAATTCTTTACAAATCCTACCATGTGGATTCATGGATTTTTTTTCACATTCTGTCTCTCACAGTTGAAGTGTACCTCTGGTGCAAATTACTGACCTCTGTCATCATTTTAGGTGGGGGAACTTGCACAATCGGTGGCTGACTAAATACTTTTTTGCCCCACTGTATATCAGGTCATTTTTAATATCTTTTATATGTTCATATTCTTGTATTGAGTTTTAAGTAGTATCAGTTGGTTAAAACATTTATTCAATTTATATTACATCTATAGTTTTAGAAAATTGTTGACAGTGGCCTCTGTTTGACTGTGAGCGTTAGTAGGTGAGAGGTGACACAGAGTGCCACGTAAGGTCGTGACATCTCATGTTTGCTTGTAATTGTGGGCTTGCAGAAGTGCTCGCTCACTGCACAATCATTGTCTGCGGTTTTGAAGAAGCGCTAATCAGAAAGGTTGACAGGAAACATCTGCTATGAAGACGAAGACAATGTTCTTTTAAACTGTGTTAAAAGTCATTGTGGTTTTGATCTGACCTACGTATGAAATGGATCTGACGTTGAGGGGGCGTCATTAAATTTAAGCCCCGATGGTATAAAATATCTGTTTATGCTTTGATTAAGTCGGAGATCAGCCCTGTCTGCGAACGGAGCTGGTTTTCCCACGCATGTATTTCATTAAAATCAATTGTTTGACCAAGCTCTTGGACCATGGTTGTTTGTACTCTCCTTCCTCAACATATACTGTGTATTGTGTATTTTGTTGTACAGTTATTTTATTTTCAACTTTAATTTATATATTTAGGGCCCGAGCACTGAGAGTGCGAAGGCCCTATTGTATCTGCTCCGTTTCTTATTATTATTAGGGCCCGAGCACTGACAGTGCGAAGGCCCTATTGTAATTGCTCTGTTTATTATTATTAGGGCCCGAGCACCGAGAGTGCGAAGGCCCTATTGTATCTGCTCCGTTTCTTATTATTATTATTATTATTATTATTATTAGGGCCCGAGCACTGAGAGTGCGAAGGCCCTATTGTATCTGCTCCGTTTCTTATTATTAGGGCCCGAGCACTGACAGTGCGAAGGCCCTATTGTATCTGCTCCGTTTCTTTTTATTATTATTATTCACCCCAAACAAGGGCCTTTTTGAGGGCCTAAACATGCTCAAAAACTCATGAAATTTTGCACACATGCCAGGTCTGGTGAAAAATTTTGTTTTTTAATGGTTTTACATATGAGCACTGGGAAATGGCTCTAGAGCGCCACCTATGCCTTGTTAAATGCAGCCCTACGACCACATCGTTTGGGCTACATGTATGAAATTTGGCACACATGTGTATCATGCCAAGACGAACAAAAAAGTCAGTGGGCCCATTGACGCAAACCCAACAGGAAGTCCGCCATTTGGACGTGAAGGTGACATTTTGGCTCTAATTTTGCCATTTCCATGCCTCGAACTTTTTCGAACTCCTCCTTGGGATTTGGTTGTATAAGCTTCATCTTTGGACAGTGTCAACTACACACCTGGGCCATGTTAAATTGCGGAGCTTTTGAGTTTTCACAATACTATGAGGCCGTGGCGCCATGGCGAATTTCGATGACTCGCCATGAAAATCTTATTGCCTCTCATTTTGTCATACATTTTCTGACCTTGACCAAAGTGAACACATATGATAAGGCTCCACCCCTGAACATATTTCAACTGCCATATTTGACACCAGGGACAGCGCCACCTAGTGGGAACAGGAAATGTCATGTTTTACACTTTGTGGTACAGTATAGTGATGGGTGACACCTGCAGCCTCAAATTTCTCCAGGAAAGCCTTAAGGAGTTGGTCTTGGGTTACAGTGAAAACTGTGACTTTTCGCAAAAGGGTGTGACCCCAGCAGCATGGCGAACTTTGATGTCACGCCATGAAGAAACAAATTAGTATAACTCAATGAAATCCAGTCTGTTCAGTACCAGACTTTACAGGCATGATGTCAGACCCGCCCTGAACAGATTGATGTGCCCATTGTCGGGAATACGTACAGCGCCACCTAGTGGCAACAGGAAATGTCATGGCTTTAATTTTGTTGTACTGATTTTCACAGGTTCATCGTGGCCACCTCAAAAGCGGTGAATATCAACATCAGTCCCTCGTGATGCTTCAGTGCAAAAATTGTGACTTTAAACTGAACGGCGCACCCTGGTGGCAACGCTGTTCAACATGAAAGATGAAGTGGCTTTTGAGGGGCTTGCAAGTTTATAGAGGCTTGAAATTTGGCCCACACCTCCAAATGGATGAAGGCTTTGTTGTCATGTGATCATTTTCATTGAATAGCGCGAAATTGCTCCACAGCGCCCCCTACAAAATTTCAAAACAACAGCCCCTGCTCTGTGTTTCATCTATGAGTCTGAAACCTGGTAAGCTTATGGAAAATATCAAGATGTACAAAAAAGTCTCTTGGAGCAATATCCCAAATCCAACAGGAAGTCAGCCATTTTAAAATTAATGTGCAATTTTGGCGACATTTTCCCCTCTTTTCAGGCTTCATACTTTGACGAACTCCTCCAAGGGATTTCATCATATTGAACCATTCTCCAGTGTGTGGAATCTAAAGACCTTTGTGATGTTAAATTGCGAAGCTTTTTACGTTCAAGGAAACGGGGTGGTCATGGCGGCACGTGGAGTTTCAATCACTGGCCAAAAAGCAGTAATATGCTGTCACTCAAAGACACAAAGTCCAATCTCTCCCAAAGGTCGCAGGCGTGATGAGACTCGAGCTCGGAAATGTTTGTTATGCCCTTTGTCTATAATGGTTAGAGCGCCACCTAGTGGGACGACTATACTCATGGTTGAACCAAATGAAATGTTAGCTGGTGGTTAAATGCATGAATTCCATCAATGTGACATCACATCGGACGTGCTGGTTTTAGGTGTTGGGCGTGGCTCGACACGCCAGGGTGCGAGGGCCCTCATAACGCTGCTTGCAGCTTTAATTATTATTATTATTATTATTATTCAGGCAAAACAAGGGCCTTTTTGAGGGCCTAAACATGCTCAAAAACTCATGAAATTTTGCACACATGCCAGGGCTGGTGAAAAATTTTGTATTTTAATGGTTTTACATATGAGCACTAGGAAATGGCTCTACAGCGCCACCTATGCCTTGTTAAATGCAGCCCTACGACCACATCGTTTCAGCTACATGTATGAAATTTGGCACACATGTGTATCATGCCAAGACGAACAAAAAAGTCTGTGGGCCCATTGACGCAAACCCAACAGGAAGTCCGCCATTTGGAAGAGAAGGTGACATTTTGGCTCTAATTTTGCCATTTCCATGCCTCGAACTTTTGCGAACTCCTCCTTGGGGTTTCATTTCATAACCTTCAAATTTGGACAGTGTCAACTACACCCTTGTGCCATGTTAAATTGCGGAGCTTTTGAGTTTTCACAATACTATGAGGCCGTGGCGCCATGGCGAATTTCGATGACTCGCCATGAAAATCTTATTGCCTCTCATTTTGTCATACATGTTCCGATCTGGACCAAAGAGCACACATATGATAAGGCTCCACCCCTGAACATATTTCAACTGCCATATTTGACATCAAGGACAGCGCCACCTAGTGGGAACAGGAAATGTCATGTTTTACACTTTGGGGTACAGTATAGTGATGGGTGACATCTGCAGCCTCAAATTTCTCCAGGAAAGCCTTAAGGAGTTGGTCTTGGGTTACAGTGAAAACTGTGAGTTTTCGCGAAAGTGTGTGACCCCAGCAGCATGGCGAACTTTGATGTCACGCCATGAAGAAAGAAATTAGTATAACTCAATGAAATCCAGTCTGATCAGTACCAGACTTTACAGGCATGATGTCAGACCCGCCCTGAACAGATTGATGTGCCCATTGTCGGAAATACGGACAGCGCCACCTAGTGGCAACAGGAAATGTCATGGCTTTAATTTTGTTGTACTGATTTTCACAGGTTCATCGTGGCCACCTCAAAAGCGGTGAATATCAACATCAGTCCCTCGTGATGCTTCAGTGCAAAAATTGTGACTTTAAACTGAACGGCGCACCCTGGTGGCAACGCGGTTCACCATGAAAGATGAAGTGGCTTTTGAGGGGCTTGGAAAGTTTATAGAGGCTTGAAATTTGGCACACACCTCCAAATGGATGTAGGCTTTGTTTTCATGTGATCATTTTCATTGAATAGCTCGAAATTGCTCCACAGCGCCCCCTACAAAATTTCAAAACAACAGCCCCTGCTCTGTGTTTCATGTATGAGTCTGAAACCTGGTAAGCTTATGGAAAATATCAAGATGTACAAAAAAGTCTCTTGGAGCAATATCCCAAATCCAACAGGAAGTCAGCCATTTTAAAATGAATGTGTAATTTTGGCGACATTTTCCCCTCTTTTCAGGCTTCATACTTTGACGAACTCCTCCAAGGGATTTCATCATATTGAACCATTCTCCAGTGTGTGGAATCTAAAGACCTTTGTGATGTTAAATTGCGAAGCTTTTTACATTCAGGGAAACGGGGTGGTCATGGCGGCACGTGGAGTTTGAATCACTCGCCAAAAAGCAGTAATCTGCTGTCACTCAAAAACACAATGTCCAATCTCTCCCAAAGCTCATATGCGTGATGAGACTCGAGCTCGGAAATGTTTGTTATGCCATTTGTGCATAAGGGTTAGAGCGCCACCTAGTGGAACGACTAACAAATCATGAATGAATGAGTTGAAATGTTAGCTGGTGGTTAAATGCATGAATTCCATCAATGTGACATCAGATCGGACGTGCTGGTTTTAGGTGTTGGGCGTGGCTCGACGCGCCGGGGGTGCGAGGGCCCTCATAACGCTGCTTGCAGCTTTAATTATTATTATTATTATTATTATTATTATTATTCAGGCGAAACAAGGGCCTTTTTGAGGGCCTAAACATGCTCAAAAACTCATGAAATTTTGCACACATGCCAGGTCTGGTGAAAAATTTTGTATTTTAATGGTTTTACATATGAGCACTGGGAAATGGCTCTACAGCGCCACCTATGCCTTGTAAAATGCAGCCCTACGACCACATCGTTTGTGCTACATGTATGAAATTTGGCACACATGTGTATCATGCCAAGACGAACAAAAAAGTCTGTGGGCCCATTGACGCAAACCCAACAGGAAGTCCGCCATTTGGAAGAGAAGGTGACATTTTGGCTCTAATTTTGCCGTTTCCATGCCTCGAACTTTTGCGAACTCCTCCTTGGGATTTGGTCGTATAAGCTTCATCTTTGGTCAGTGTCAACTACACACCTGGGCCATGTTAAATTGCGGAGCTTTTGAGTTTTCACAATACTATGAGGCCGTGGCGCCACGGCGAATTTCGATGACTCGCCATGAAAATCTTATTGCCTCTCATTTTGTCATACATTTTCTGACCTTGACCAAAGTGAACACATATGATAAGGCTCCACCCCTGAACATATTTCAACTGCCATATTTGACACCAGGGACAGCGCCACCTAGTGGGAACAGGAAATGTCATGTTTTACACTTTGGGGTACAGTATAGTGATGGGTGACATCTGCAGCCTCAAATTTCTTCAGGAAAGCCTTAAGGAGTTGGTCTTGGGTTACAGTGAAAACTGTGAGTTTTCGCCAAAGGGTGTGACCCCAGCAGCATGGCGAACTTTGATGTCACGCCATGAAGAAACAAATTAGTATAACTCAATGAAATCCAGTCTGATCAGTACCAGACTTTACAGGCATGATGTCAGACGCGCCCTGAACAGATTGATGTGCCCATTGTCGGAAATACGGACAGCGCCACCTAGTGGCAACAGGAAATGTCATGGCTTTAATTTTGTTGTACTGATTTTCACAGGTTCATCGTGGCCACCTCAAAAGCGGTGAATATCACCATCAGTCCCTCGTGATGCTTCAGTGCAAAAATTGTGACTTTAAACTGAACGGCGCACCCTGGTGGCAACGCTGTTCACGATGAAAGATGAAGTGGCTTTTGAGGGTCTTGGCAAGTTTATAGAGGCTTGAAATTTGGCACACACCTCCAATGTGACGAAGGCTTTGTTGTTATGTGATCATTTTCATTGAATATCCCAAAATGGCTCCACAGCGCCCCCTACAAAATTTCAAAACCACAGCCCCAGCTCTGTGTTTTATGTATGAATCTGAAACCTGGTAAGCTTATAGGAGATATCAAGATGTACAAAAAAGTCTCTTGGAGCAATATCCCAAATCCAACAGGAAGTCAGCCATTTCAAAATTAATGTGCAATTTTGGCAACATTTTCCCCTCTTTTCAGGCACCCTTCTTTGACGAACTCCTCCAAGGGATTTCATCAGATTGGACCGATCTGCAGTTTGTGGAATCTAAAGACCTTTGTGATGTTAAATTGCGAAGCTTTTTACGTCCAGGGAAACGGGGTGGTTATGGCGGCACTTAGAGTTTGAATCACTCGCCAAAAAGCAGTAATCTGCTGTCACTCAAAAACACAATGTCCAATCTCTCCCAAACGTCTCAGGTGTGATGAGACTCGAGCTTGGAAGTGTTTGTTATGCCATTTGTACATAATGGTTAGAGCGCCACCTAGTGGAACGACTAACTAATCATGAATGAATGAGTTGAAATGTTAGCTGGTGGTTAAATGCATGAATTCCATCAATGTGACATCAGATCGGACGTGCTGGTTTTAGGTGTTGGGCGTGGCTCGACGCGCCGGGGGTGCGAGGGCCCTCATAACGCTGCTTGCAGCTTTAATTAGGGCCCGAGCACTGATAGTGCGAAGGCCCTATTGTAATTGCTCTGTTTATTATTATTATTATTATTATTATTATTATTATTATTATTATTATTTCGGCAAATGAATTGGCCGTTTGAGGGCCTAAACATGCTCGAAAACTCATGAAATTTTGCACACGCGTCAGGTCTGGTGAAAATTTACGTATTTTAATGTTCTCAGACATGGCCAGGGAAAATTAGCTCAGTAGCGCCACCTAGAAAAATGAAAAACGCGAGCCCCCGATATGGGTATGACCTACATGTTTGAAAGTCGGTACACCTATATAACGTTCAGAGTCGAACAAAAAAGTCTATTATGGCAATGTCCTAAACCCAACAGGAAGTCCGCCATTTTGGATTGAAGGTGACATTTTGGCTCTGATTTTACCGTTTCCATGCCTCGAACTTTAACGAACTCCTCCTTGGGGTTTGATTTCATAACCTTCATATTTGGTCAGTGCCAACTACACCCTTGTGCCATGTTAAATTGCGGAGCTTTTGAGTTTTCACAATACCATGAGGCCGTGGCGCCACGGCGAATTTCGATGACTCGCCATGAAAATCTTATTGCCTCTCATTTTGTCATACATCTTCTGAGCTTGACCAAAGTGAACACATATGATAAGGCTCCACCCCTGAACATATTTCAACTGCCATATTTGACATCAAGGACAGCGCCACCTAGTGGGAACAGGAAATGTCATGTTTTACACTTTGGGGTACAGTATAGTGATGGGTGACATCTGCAGCCTCAAATTTCTCCAGGAAAGCCTTAAGGAGTTGGTCTTGGGGTACAGTGAAAACTGTGGCTTTTCACGAAAGGGTGTGACCTCAGCAGCATGGCGAACTTTGATATCTCGCCATGAAGAAACAAATTAGTATAACTCCATGAAATCCAGTCTGATCAGTACCAGACTTTACAGGCATGATGTCACACCCGCCCTGAACAGATTGATGTGCCCATTGTCAGGAATATGAAGAGCGCCACCTAGTGGCAACAGGAAATGTCATGTCTTACACTTTGTTGTACTGATTTTCACAGGTTCATAGTGGCCACCTCAAAAGCGGTGAATATCACCATCAGTCCTTGATGATGCTTTAGTGCAAAAATTGTGACTTTAAACTGAACGGCGCACCCTGGTGGCAACGCTGTTCACCATGAAAAATGAAGTGGCTTTTGAGGGGCTTGGCAAGTTTATAGAGGCTTGAAATTTGGCGCACACCTCCATTGTGCTTAAGGCTTTGTTGTTATGTGATCATTTTCATTGAATAGCGCAAAATGGCTCCACAGCGCCCCCTACAAAATTTCAAAACATCAGCCCCAGCTCTGTGTTTTATGTATGAGTCTGAAACCTGGTAAGCTTATAGGAGATATCAAGATTTACAAAAAAGTCTCTTGGAGCAATATCCCAAATCCAACAGGAAGTCAGCCATTTTAAAATTAATGTGTAATTTTTGTGACATTTTCCCCTCTTTCCAGGCACCGTTCTTTGACGAACTCCTCCAAGGGATTTCATCATATTGAACCAATCTCCAGTGTGTGGAATCTAAAGACCTTTGTGATGTTAAATTGCGAAGGTTTTTACGTTCAGGGAAACGGGGTGGTCATGGCGGCATGTGGAGTTTCAGTCACTCGCCAAAAAGCAGTAATCTGCTGTCACTCAAAATCAAAATGTCCAATATGTCCCAAAGGTCGCAGGCGTGATGAGACTCGAGCTCGGAAATGTTTGTTATGCCAATTGTCAGTAATGGTTAGAGCGCCACCTAGTGGGACGACTATAATCATGATTGAATGAGATGAAATGTTAGCTGGTGGTTGAATGCATGAATGTCATTAATGTGACATCAGATCGGAGGTGCTGGTTGTAGGTGTTGGGCGTAGCTCGACGCGATGGGGTGCGAGGGCCCTCATAACGCTGCTTGCAGCTTTAATTATTATTATTATTATTATTTCGGCAAATGAATTGGCCGTTTGAGGGCCTAAACATGCTCGAAAACTCATGAAATTTTGCACACGCGTCAGGTCTGGTGAAAATTTACGTATTTTAATGTTCTCAGACATGGCCAGGGAAAATTAGCTCAGTAGCGCCACCTAGAAAAATGAAAAACGCGAGCCCCCGGTATGGGTATGACCTACATGTTTGAAAGTCGGTACACCTATAAAATGTTCAGAGTCGAACAAAAAAGTCTATTATGGCAATGTCCTAAACCCAACAGGAAGTCCGCCATTTTGGATTGAAGGTGACATTTTGGCTCTGATTTTACCATTTCCATGCCTCGAACTTTAACGAACTCCTCCTTGGGATTTGGTCCTATAAACTTCAAATTTGGACAGTGTCAACTACACCCTTGTGCCATGTTAAATTGCGGAGCTTTTGAGTTTTCACAATACTATGAGGCCGTGGCGCCATGGCGAATTTCGATGACTCGCCATGAAAATCTTATTGCCTCTCATTTTGTCATACATTTTCTGACCTTGACCAAAGTGAACACATATGATAAGGCTCCACCCCTGAACATATTTCAACTGCCATATTTGACCTCAAGGACAGCGCCACCTAGTGGGAACAGGAAATGTTATGTTTTACACTTTGGGGTACAGTATAGTGATGGGTGACATCTGCAGCCTCAAATTTCTCCAGAAAAGCCTTAAGGAGTTGGTCTTGGGTTACAGTGAAAACTGTGACTTTTCGCAAAAGGGTGTGACCCCAGCAGCATGGCGAACTTTGATGTCACGCCATGAAGAAACAAATTAGTATAACTCAATGAAATCCAGTCTGATCAGTACCAGACTTTACAGGCATGATGTCAGACCCGCCCTGAACAGATTGATGTGCCCATTGTCGGAAATACGGACAGCGCCACCTAGTGGCAACAGGAAATGTCATGGCTTTAATTTTGTTGTACTGATTTTCACAGGTTCATCGTGGCCACCTCAAAAGCGGTGAATATCACCATCAGTCCCTCGTGATGCTTCAGTGCAAAAATTGTGACTTTAAACTGAACGGCGCACCCTGGTGGCAACGCGGTTCATCATGAAAGATGAAGTGGCTTTGAGGGGCTTGGAAAGTTTATAGAGGCTTTAAATTTAGCACACCCGTCCAAATGGACGAAGGCTTTGTTGTCATGTGATCATTTTCCTTGAATAGCGCAAAATGGCTCCACAGCGCCCCCTACAAAATTTCAAAACATCAGCCCCTGCTCTGTGTTTCATCTATGAGTCTGACACTTGGTAAGCTTGTGTAAGATATCAAGATGTACAAAAAAGTCTCTTGGAGCAATATCCCAAATCCAACAGGAAGTCAGCCATTTTAAAATTAATGTGTAATTTTGATGACATTTTCCCCCCTTTTCAGGCCTCATACTTTGACGAACTCCTCCAAGGGATTTCATCATATTGAAGCATTCTTCAGTGTGTAGAATCTAAAGACCTTTGTGATGTTAAATTGCGAAGCTTTTTCCGTTCAGGGAAACGGGGTGGTCATGGCGGCACGTAGAGTTTCAATCACTCGCAAAAAGCAGTAATCTGCTGTCACTAAAAAACACAATGTCCAATCTCTCCCAAAGGTCGCAGGTGTGATGAGACTCGAGCTTGGAAATGTTTGTTATGCTATTTGTCAATAATGGTTAGAGCGCCACCTAGTGGCATGACTATAATCCTGGTTGAATAAGATGAAATGTTAGCTGGTGATTAAAAGCATGAAATCCATCAATGTGACATCACATCGGACGTGCCGGTTTGAGGTGTTGGCAGTGGCTCGACGTGCCGGGGGTGCGAGGGCCCTCATAACGCTGCTTGCAGCTTTAATTATTATTATTATTATTATTATTATTCACCCCAAACAAGGGCCTTTTTGAGGGCCTAAACATGCTCAAAAACTCATGAAATTTTGCACACATGCCAGGTCTGGTGAAAAATTTTGTATTTTAATGGTTTTACATATGAGCACTGGGAAATGGCTCTACAGCGCCACCTATGCCTTGTAAAATGCAGCCCTACGACCACATCGTTTGTGCTACATGTATGAAATTTGGCACACATGTGTATCATTCCAAGACGAACAAAAAAGTCTGTGGGCCCATTGACGCAAACCCAACAGGAAGTCCGCCATTTGGAAGAGAAGGTGACATTTTGGCTCTAATTTTGCCGTTTCCATGCCTCGAACTTTTTCGAACTCCTCCTTGGGATTTGGTCGTATAAGCTTCATCTTTGGTCAGTGTCAACTACACACCTGGGCCATGTTAAATTGCGGAGCTTTTGAGTTTTCACAATACCATGAGGCCGTGGCGCCACGGCGAATTTCGATGACTCGCCATGAAAATCTTATTGCCTCTCATTTTGTCATACATTTTCTGACCTTGACCAAAGTGAACACATATGATAAGGCTCCACCCCTGAACATATTTCAACTGCCATATTTGACACCAGGGACAGCGCCACCTAGTGGGAACAGGAAATGTCATGTTTTACACTTTGGGGTACAGTATAGTGATGGGTGACATCTGCAGCCTCAAATTTCTCCAGGAAAGCCTTAAGGAGTTGGTCTTGGGATACAGTGAAAACTGTGACTTTTCGCAAAAGGGTGTGACCCCAGCGGCATGGCGAACTTTGATGTCACGCCATGAAGAAACAAATTAGTATAACTCAATGAAATCCAGTCTGATCAGTACCAGACTTTACAGGCATGATGTCAGACCCACCCTGAACAGATTGATGTGCCCATTGTCAGGAATATGAAGAGCGCCACCTAGTGGCAACAGGAAATGTTATGTCTTACACTTTGTTGTACTGATTTTCACAGGTTCATTGTGGCCACCTCAAAAGCGATGAATATCACCATCAGTCCTTCTTGATGCTGCAGTGCGAAAATTGTGACTTTAAACTGAACGGCGCTCCCTGGTGGCAACGCTGTTCACCATGAAAAATGAAGTGGCTTTTAAGGGGCTTGGAAAGTTTAAAAAGTCTTGAAATTTGGCGCACACCTCCAATGTGCATAAGGCTTTGTTGTTATGTGATCATTTTCATTGAATAGCGCAAAATGGCTCCACAGCGCCCCCTACAAAATTTCAAAACATCAGCCCCAGCTCTGTGTTTTATGTATGAGTCTGAAACCTGGTAAGCTTATAGGAGATATCAACATGTACAAAAATGTCTCCTGGAGCAATATCCCAAATCCAACAGGAAGTCAGCCATTTTAAAATTAATGTGTAATTTTGGCGACATTTTCCCCTCTTTCCAGGCATTGTTCTTTGACGAACTCCTCCAAGGGATTTCATCATATTGAACCAATCTCCAGTGTGTGGAATCTAAAGACCTTTGTGATGTTAAATTGCGAAGGTTTTTACGTTCAGGGAAACGGGGTGGTCATGGCGGCACGTGGAGTTTGAATCACTCTCCAAAAAGCAGTAATCTGCTGTCACTCAAAAACACAATGTCCAATCTCTCCCAAACGTCTCAGGTGTGATGAGACTCGAGCTCGGAAATGTTTGGTATGCCATTTGTCGGTAATAGTTAGAGCGCCACCTATTGGGACGACTATAATCATGGTTCAATGAGATGAAATGTTAGCTGGTGGTTAAATGCATGAATTCCATCAATGTGACATCAGATCGGACGTGCTGGTTTTAGGTGTTGGGCGTGGCTCGACGCGCCGGGGGTGCGAGGGCCCTCATAACGCTGCTTGCAGCTTTAATTTATCTTATTCTTTCCCAGTTAAATTTACCCTTCATTCTAATTTGTGTTGTACAGTTATTTCATTTTTAACCTTAATTAGGGCCCGAGCACCGAGAGTGCGAAGGCCCTATTGTATCTACTCCGTTTCTTATTAGGGCCCAAGCACCAAGAGTGCGAAGGCCCTATTGTATCTGCTCCGTTTCTTATTATTATTCACCCCAAACAAGGGCCTTTTTGAGGGCCTAAACATGCTCAAAAACTCATGAAATTTTGCACACATGCCAGGTTTGGTGAAAAATTTTGTATTTTAATGGTTTTACATATGAGCACTGGGAAATGGCTCTACAGCGCCACCTATGCCTTGTTAAATGCAGCCCTACGACCACATAGTTTGAGCTACATGTATGAAATTTGGCACACATGTGTATCATGCCGAGTCGAACAAAAAAGTCAGTGGGCCCATTGATGCAAACCCAACAGGAAGTCCACAATTTAGAAGTGAAGGTGACATTTTGGCTCTAATTTTGCCATTTTCATGCCTCGAACTTTTTCGAACTCCTCCTTGGGATTTGGTCCTATAAACTTCAAATTTGGACAGTGTGTACTACACCCTTGTGCCATGTTAAATTGCGGAGCTTTTGAGTTTTCACAATACTATGAGGCCGTGGCGCCATGGCGAATTTTGATGACTCGCCATGAAAATCTTATTGCCTCTCATTTTGTCATACATTTTCTGACCTTGACCAAAGTGAACACATATGATAAGGCTCCACCCCTGAACATATTTCAACTGCCATATTTGACATCAAGGACAGCGCCACCTAGTGGGAACAGGAAATGTCATGTTTTACACTTTGGGGTACAGTATAGTGATGGGTGACATCTGCAGCCTCAAATTTCTCCAGGAAAGCCTTAAGGAGTTGGTCTTGGGTTACAGTGAAAACTGTGAGTTTTCGCGAAAGGGTGTGACCCCAGCAGCATGGCGAACTTTGATGTCACGCCATGAAGAAACAAATTAGTATAACTCAATGAAATCCAGTCTGATCAGTACCAGACTTTACAGGCATGATGTCAGACCTGCCCTGAACAGATTGATGTGCCCATTGTCGGAAATACGGACAGCGCCACCTAGTGGCAACAGGAAATGTCATGGCTTTAATTTTGTTGTACTGATTTTCACAGGTTCATCGTGGCCACCTCAAAAGCGGTGAATATCACCATCAGTCCCTCGTGATGCTTCAGTGCAAAAATTGTGACTTTAAACTGAACGGCGCACCCTGGTGGCAACGCTGTTCACCATGAAAGATGAAGTGGCTTTTGAGGGTCTTGGCAAGTTTATAGAGGCTTGAAATTTGGCACACACCTCCAATGTGACGAAGGCTTTGTTGTCATGTGATCATTTTCATTGAATATCCCAAAATGGCTCCACAGCGCCCCCTACAAAATTTCAAAACATCAGCCCCTGCTCTGTGTTTTATGTATGAATCTGAAACCTGGTAGGCTTATAGGAGATATCAAGATGTACAAAAAAGTCTCTTGGAGCAATATCCCAAATCCAACAGGAAGTCAGCCATTTTAAAATTAATGTGCAATTTTGGCGACATTTTCTCCTCTTTTCAGGCACCGTGCTTTGACGAACTCCTCCAAGGGATTTCATCAGATTGATGCGATCTCCTGTGTGTGGAATCTAAAGACCTTTGTGATGTTAAATTGCGAACCTTTTTACATTCAGGGAAATGGGGTGGTCATGGCGGCACGTGGAGTTTCAATCACTCGCCAAAAAGCAGTAATCTGCTGTCACTCAAAATCAAAATGTTCAATCTCTCCCAAAGGTCGCAGGCGTGATGAGACTCGAGCTAGGAAATGTTTGTTATGCCATTTGTCAGTAATGGTTAGAGAGCCACCTAGTGGAACGACTAACTAATCATGATTGAATGAGATGAAATGATAGCTGGTGGTTAAATGCATGAATTCCATCAATGTGACATCAGATCGGAGGTGCTGGTTTTAGGTGTTGGGCGTGGCTCGACGCGCCGGGGGTGCGAGGGCCCTCATAACGCTGCTTGCAGCTTTAATTAGGGCCCGAGCACTGATAGTGCGAAGGCCCTATTGTAATTGCTCTGTTTATTATTAGGGCCCGAGCACTGATAGTGCGAAGGCCCTATTGTAATTGCTCTGTTTATTATTATTATTATTATTATTATTATTTCGGCAAATGAATTGGCCGTTTGAGGGCCTAAACATGCTCGAAAACTCATGAAATTTTGCACACGCGTCAGGTCTGGTGAAAATTTACGTATTTTAATGTTCTCAGACATGGCCAGGGAAAATTAGCTCAGTAGCGCCACCTAGAAAAATGAAAAACGCGAGCCCCCGGTATGGGTATGGCCTACAAGTTTGAAAGTCGGTACACCTATATAATGTTCAGAGTCGAACAAAAAAGTCTATTATGGCAATGTCCTAAACCCAACAGGAAGTCCGCCATTTTGGATTGAAGGTGACATTTTGGCTCTGATTTTACCATTTCCATGCCTCGAACTTTGACGAACTCCTCCTTGGGGTTTGATTTCATAACCTTCATATTTGGTCAGTGCCAACTACACCCTTGTGCCATGTTAAATTGCGGAGCTTTTGAGTTTTCACAATACTATGAGGCCGTGGCGCCATGGCGAATTTCGATGACTCGCCATGAAAATCTTTTTGCCTCTCATTTTGTCATACATTTTCTGACCTTGACCAAAGTGAACACATATGATAAGGCTCCACCCCTGAACATATTTCAACTGCCATATTTGACACCAGGGACAGCGCCACCTAGTGGGAACAGGAAATGTCATGTTTTACACTTTGGGGTACAGTATAGTGATGGGTGACACCTGCAGCCTCAAATTTCTCCAGGAAAGGCGTAAGGAGTTGGTCTTGGGTTACAGTGAAAACTGTGACTTTTCGCAAAAGGGTGTGACCCCAGCAGCATGGCGAACTTTGATGTCACGCCATGAAGAAACAAATTAGTATAACTCAATGAAATCCAGTCTGTTCAGTACCAGACTTTACAGGCATGATGTCAGACCCGCCCTGAACAGATTGATGTGCCCATTGTCGGGAATACGTACAGCGCCACCTAGTGGCAACAGGAAATGTCATGGCTTTAATTTTGTTGTACTGATTTTCACAGGTTCATCGTGGCCACCTCAAAAGCGGTGAATATCAACATCAGTCCCTCGTGATGCTTCAGTGCAAAAATTGTGACTTTAAACTGAACGGCGCACCCTGGTGGCAACGCTGTTCAACATGAAAGATGAAGTGGCTTTTGAGGGGCTTGCAAGTTTATAGAGGCTTGAAATTTGGCCCACACCTCCAAATGGATGAAGGCTTTGTTGTCATGTGATCATTTTCATTGAATAGCGCGAAATTGCTCCACAGCGCCCCGTACAAAATTTCAAAACAACAGCCCCTGCTCTGTGTTTCATCTATGAGTCTGAAACCTGGTAAGCTTATGGAAAATATCAAGATGTACAAAAAAGTCTCTTGGTGCAATATCCCAAATCCAACAGGAAGTCAGCCATTTTAAAATTAATGTGCAATTTTGGCGACATTTTCCCCTCTTTTCAGGCTTCATACTTTGACGAACTCCTCCAAGGGATTTCATCATATTGAACCATTCTCCAGTGTGTGGAATCTAAAGACCTTTGTGATGTTAAATTGCGAAGCTTTTTACGTTCAAGGAAACGGGGTGGTCATGGCGGCACGTGGAGTTTCAATCACTGGCCAAAAAGCAGTAATCTGCTGTCACTCAAAGACACAAAGTCCAATCTCTCCCAAAGGTCGCAGGCGTGATGAGACTCGAGCTCGGAAATGTTTGTTATGCCCTTTGTCTATAATGGTTAGAGCGCCACCTAGTGGGACGACTATACTCATGGTTGAACCAAATGAAATGTTAGCTGGTGGTTAAATGCATGAATTCCATCAATGTGACATGAGATCGGACGTGCTGGTTTTAGGTGTTGGGCGTGGCTCGACACGCCAGGGTGCGAGGGCCCTCATAACGCTGCTTGCAGCTTTAATTATTATTATTATTATTATTATTATTTCGGCAAATGAATTGGCCGTTTGAGGGCCTAAACATGCTCGAAAACTCATGAAATTTTGCACACGCGTCAGGTCTGGTGAAAATTTACGTATTTTAATGTTCTCAGACATGGCCAGGGAAAATTAGCTCAGTAGCGCCACCTAGAAAAATGAAAAACGCGAGCCCCCGGTATGGGTATGACCTACATGTTTGAAAGTCGGTACACCTATATAATGTTCAGAGTCGAACAAAAAAGTCTATTATGGCAATGTCCTAAACCCAACAGGAAGTCAGCCATTTTGGATTGAAGGTGACATTTTGGGTCTGATTTTACCATTTCCATGCCTCGAACTTTGACGAACTCCTCCTTGGGGTTTGATTTCATAACCTTCATATTTGGTCAGTGCCAACTACACCCTTGTGCCATGTTAAATTGCGGAGCTTTTGAGTTTTCACAATACTATGAGGCCGTGGCGCCATGGCGAATTTCGATGACTCGCCATGAAAATCTTATTGCCTCTCATTTTGTCATACATGTTCCGATCTGGACCAAAGAGCACACATATGATAAGGCTCCACCCCTGAACATATTTCAACTGCCATATTTGACACCAGGGACAGCGCCACCTAGTGGGAACAGGAAATGTCATGTTTTACACTTTGGGGTACAGTATAGTGATGGGTGACACCTGCAGCCTCAAATTTCTCCAGGAAAGCCTTAAGGAGTTGGTCTTGGGTTACAGTGAAAACTGTGACTTTTCGCAAAAGGGTGTGACCCCAGCAGCATGGCGAACTTTGATGTCACGCCATGAAGAAACAAATTAGTATAACTCAATGAAATCCAGTCTGATCAGTACCAGACTTTACAGGCATGATGTCAGACCCGCCCTGAACAGATTGATGTGCCCATTGTCGGAAATACGGACAGCGCCACCTAGTGGCAACAGGAAATGTCATGGCTTTAATTTTGTTGTACTGATTTTCACAGGTTCATCTTGGCCACCTTAAAAGCGGTGAATATCACCATCAGTCCCTCGTGATGCTTCAGTGCAAAAATTGTGAGTTTAAACTGAACGGCGCACCCTGGTGGCAACGCTGTTCAACATGAAAGATGAAGTGGCTTTTGAGGGTCTTGGAAAGTTTAAAAAGTCTTGAAATTTGGCGCACACCTCCAATGTGCATAAGGCTTTGTTGTTATGTGATCATTTTCATTGAATAGCGCAAAATGGCTCCACAGCGCCCCCTACGAAATTTCAAAACATCAGCCCCAGCTCTGTGTTTTATGTATGAGTCTTAAACCTGGTAAGCTTATAGGAGATATCAAGATGTACAAAAAAGTCTCTTGGAGCAATATCCCAAATCCAACAGGAAGTCAGCCATTTTAAAATTAATGTGTAATTTTGGCAACATTTTGCCCTCTTTCCAGTCACCGTTCTTTGACGTACTCCTCCAAGGGATTTCATCGTATTGAACCAATCTCCAGTGTGTGGAATCTAAAGACCTTTGTGATGTTAAATTGCGAAGCTTTTTACGTTCAGGGAAACGGGGTTGTCATGGTGGCACGTGGAGTTTCAATCACTCGCCAAAAAGCAGTAATCTGCTGTCACTCAAAATCAAAATGTTCAATCTCTCCCAAAGGTCACAGGCGTGATGAGACTCGAGCTAGGAAATGTTTGTTATGCCATTTGTCGGTAATAGTTAGAGCGCCACCTAGTGGGACAACTATAATCATGATTGAATGAGATGAATTGTTAGCTGGTGGTTAAATGCATGAATTCCATCAATGTGACATCAGATCGGAGGTGCTTGTTTTAGGTGTTGGGCTTGGCTCGACGCGCCGGGGGTGCGAGGGCCCTCGTAACGCTGCTTGCAGCTTTAATTATTATTATTATTCAGGCAAAACAAGGGCCTTTTTGAGGGCCTAAACATGGTCAAAAACTCATGAAATTTTGCACACATGCCAGGTCTGGTGAAAAATTTTGTATTTTAATGGTTTTACATATGAGCACTGGGAAATGGCTCTAGAGCGCCACCTATGCCTTGTTAAATGCAGCCCTACGACCACATCGTTTGAGCTACATGTATGAAATCTGGCACACATGTGTATCATGCCAAGACGAACAAAAAAGTCTGTGGGCCCATTGACGCAAACCCAACAGGAAGTCCGCCATTTGGACGTGAAGGTGACATTTTGGCTCTAATTTTGCCATTTCCATGCCTCGAACTTTTTCGAACTCCTCCTTGGGATTTGGTCGTATAAGCTTCATCTTTGGTCAGTGTCAACTACACACCGTGGCCATGTTGAATTGCGGAGCTTTTGAGTTTTCGTGATACAGTGAGGCCGTGGCGCCATGGCGAATTTCGATTACTCGCCATGAAAATCTTATTGCCGCTCATTCTGTCATACATTGTCCGATCTGGACCAAAGAGCACACATATGATAAGGCTCCACCCCTGAACATATTTCAACTGCCATATTTGACATCAAGGACAGCGCCACCTAGTGGGAACAGGAAATGTCATGTTTTACACTTTGGGGTACAGTATTGTGATGGGTGACATCTGCAGCCTCAAATTTCTCCAGGAAAGCCTTAAGGAGTTGGTCTTGGGTTACAGTGAAAACTGTGAGTTTTCGCGAAAGGGTGTGACCCCAGCAGCATGGCGAACTTTCATGTCTTGCCATGAAGAAACAAATTAGTATAACTCAATGAAATCCAGTCTGATCAGTACCAGACTTTACAGGCATGATGTCAGACCCGGCCTGAACAGATTGATGTGCCCATTGTCAGGAATACGCAGAGCGCCACCTAGTGGCAACAGGAAATGTCATGGCTTTAATTTTGTTGTACTGATTTTCATAGGTTCATCGTGGACACCTCAAAAGCGGTGAATATCACCGTCTGGCCCTCATGATGCTTCAGTGAGAAAATTTTGACTTTAAACTGAACGGCGCACCCTAGTGGCAGTGCAGTTCACCATGAAAGATGAAGTGGCTTTTGAGGGGCTTGGAAAGTTTAAAAAGTCTTGAAATTTGGCCCACCCCTCCAATGTGATGAGTGCCATCGTGTTATGCGATCATTTTCTTTAAATAGTGCAAAATGGATCCACAGCGCCCCCTACAAAATTTCAAAACATCAGCCCCTGGTCTGTGTTTTATGTATGACTCTGAAAACCCGGTAAGCTTATGGAAGATGTACAAAAAAGTCTCTTGGAGCAATATCCCAAATCCAACAGGAAGTCAGCCATTTTAAAATTAATGTGTAATTTTGGCGACATTTTCTCCTCTTTTCAGGCACCGTACTTTGCCGAACTCCTCCAAGGGATTTCATCAGATTGATGCGATCTCCTGTGTGTGGACTCTAAAGACCTTTGTTATGTTAAATTGTGAAGCTTTTTACATTCAGGGAAACGGGGTGGTCATGGTGGCACGTAGAGTTTCAATCACTCGCCAAAAAGCAGCAATCTGCTGTCACTCTAAAACACAATGTTCAATCTCTCCCAAAGGTCATAGGCGTGATGAGACTCGACCTCGGAAATGTTTGTTATGCCATTTGTCAGTAATGGTTAGAGAGCCACCTAGTGGGACGACTAACTAATCATGATTGAACGAGATGAAATGTTAGCTGGTGGTTGAATGCATGAATTCCATCAATGTGACATCAGATCGGACGTGCTGGTTCCGGTGTTGGGCGTGGCTCGACGCGCTGGGGGTGCGAGGGCCCTCATAACGCTGCTTGCAGCTTTAATTTATATTTTATTCCTTCCTAGTTAAATTTACACTTTTTAATTTTTCATATTTATTTCCTATCTTATTCATAGCCTTTTCCTTTTTTTTTCTTTAGGTCACGAGCAGTTGTCTAAGCATTTCACTGCATATCGTACTGTGTATGACTGTGTACGTGACAAATAAAATTTGAATTTGAATTTTATATTTGAACCTTAACATTAGTCATTACAACAAGTGTTTGTGAACTAAAAATCAAGAATGTGGGATGCTGTTTGTCCGTGATTTAAACAGCCCAGCGCTGCTCCCGACGAAGGGAAAACTAATCTTTCATTGTTACGCTGATGACCTGCAGCTTTATGTTCCTTTAACCATTGGAAATTGTGCTGAAGTCTCTAAACTAGAATCTTGTCTATCTGCAATTAAGGGCTGGCTATCTGATCATTTCTTGCTCCTAAATACTGATAAAACATAGTTGATGGTCATTGGGCCACACAAATTTCAGCACTTGTCCCAAAATTTCATCTTGAGAATTGATGACAGTGTCATAAATTGTAGGGACAAGGTAAAAAACTTTGGTGTGTGATTCGACATGGTGCTCTCTTTCGAGTCTCATGTAAAAGAGATAACAAAGACTGCCTTTTATCATTTGAGGAACATCAGCCAGAATCAGACAAGTTTTGTCAAACGACACTGCAGAGGTTCTTGTCCATGCATTTGTGTCCTCAAGCATTGATTATTGTAATGCTCTTCTTTCTGTGCTACCAAAGAAAATTTTCAGAGGTCTACAGATGGTGCAAATGCAGCTGCTCGCATTTTAACAAGAACTGGGAAATTTGAGCACATTAGCCCTGTTCTGAACTCTCTGCATTGGCTACCTTGTCAGGTTCGAGCATATTTTAAGATCCTGCTGCTCACCTACAAGGCTTTAAACGGATTGGCACCTTCATACCTCTCCGACCTTTTACATCTTTATGTTCCATCTCGTGCTCTCCGATCTCAGGACTCTGGCCTTCTAAAGGTTCCTAGAGCCAGAAAAAAAAGACAATTGGAGAGCTTTTTCTTTTCGTGCCCCGTTTCTGTGGAACAACCTCCCACATGATATTCGGCAGGCTGCTCTGTGGAGGTTTTTAAAACTAAGCTGAAGACACATTTGTTCACCCTATCTTACATGTCTTAATTCTATGACTTTTAGTTTTTAAATTTTTACGGTATTTTAACTTGTATTGTGTCTTTTACCTGTATTACTATGTATCGCTTTTATTTTTTTTATCTCTTTAGTTTCAAATAGTTGTACAGCACTTTGTTTGAAAGCGCTTTATAAATAAAGTTATTATTATTATTATTATTATTATTATTATTATTAATTTTGTCACCCTGTTTTGATGCAGAATTCACTCGAAATCAGGCAAGAACTGGACTTATTTTTTATAATGTGTTCTTGTGAATTGATTGTGTATCGCATATGTTTGATTTGACTTTCTGCAAGACAACAGTCGTCCGCTGGCCAAAAAGGTTTTCCAAATACCTCCACGTGATCAAGCCTGGATTTAGAAAAGAATAGCAAAAAACATCTGCACCTCCTGCTTCAGATGCAATTTGTGTTTCTGTGTTCAGAGGCAGCGGCGAGAGGGGAGACCTCGGCTCATCCAGCTGGAGAGCCTGACCAGGAGGAGTCAAATATTAGCTCGGCTCTTCCAGGGCACCCTGCAGACTCGGCTGCTGGCAGTGGCGAGGGAGTGTGGCCGCCGCTGGGGTGACGTGAACGCCAAACTGGAGTCCATCACAGGTTGACTGCAGTTATGCGAGTCAGACCTTCTGAGGAGGGTTTCACTTTTCCATCTTCTTTAAAATTGACCCTTGTTTTCTCTCTCTCAGCTCCTTGTCTCAGAGTGGGAGGGATTTGAAGCACAAAGGGAGGAGCTTGTCGTTTGGTTGGCTGATATGGATGTCCATCTGAGTGAGGTTGACCAGCTGACAGGAAACACCTGTGAAAAACTGAAACAACTGCAGGTGTGGGCTTGTTTTGATATGACATATATTTGATATGATACATACGTCAGAGACATTGTCCTAAACTGGACTAACAAAGGACACACCGTAAGGCTTAAGTTCAGTATTTTTACTGAACATGCAAACATTTGCTGATGACAATGTGTTGATTTAAAAGTCTGTTATAAAGCTATTGCTATTTCTAAGGTTTTTATCACTTTCTCATGTTTTATTAATTAAACAATACATGTATTAATTGTTGTGTTATCTGTAGATATAGTATTTATATATATTTATTTATAGTATAGCAAATATATTTAATTATTACTGTTTAAATGACTAATATGTGACATGTCTAAGTAGTGATGTTGTGCTGAGGGTTAAAATGCCTTTTTGTCTTTTGGTATATTTAAAAAAAAAAAGGTTCTTTGAAAAACCTTTAAAGGTTCATCAAAGAACCTTTGTTTGAAAGGTTCTTTGTGGCACCAAAAAAGGTTCTTCTATGGCATCAGTCTAAAGAACCACTTTTGGTTCCAGCTGGCACCTTTATTTTTCTGAGTGTAGCCAAATAACAAAGTGGAACCTGACACCAAAGCAAAGACCACAGTGCTGGGTTATTAAAGATGAGCTTGGTATGTCAAAGGAGAAATCATCTGCTGTCAACAGATGGGAGCTGATGGATTACAGACACTCTTAGTGTAAATGAATCAGCTGCATCCAACTTCCTGTTGGACTGAGAATGAAAGTGAGCAGTGGGATGAAATCAACATGTGAAATACAAGGACAGAGAGAAGCAAGGGTTTCACTAGTTTGCAATGAATGCAGTGTGAAGTACTGATACCTCTTTGTTTTTCAGCCCTCCATCTAGATTGAAAGACGTGTTACCCCCAAAAATGAAACTTTTGTCCAAAAACAGAAAAGAAAAAGAAATCTGAAATGATGACATACTGGGAAAAGCCCAGTTAAAGTGTGATTCCCTAAATATTATTTTGAACATAAATATTTCCAGTCTCAGTCACAAAAAGCCAAAAAATGAAATCTGAACTTGAAGTTATCGTGTTGCATGCTTTGAATTCATGTGATGTTAGAGGAAATCATACGCACTTATTCAGCTGAATGAAAACACACCACAAACTTCAGGATAAAATAAAAATAATCATGACAAATAATCCTGATCTAAGCACTGACAAATAATAATAGTGATGAATATTTTAGCCATAATTGTGCAGCTCTTGCAGTCCTATTTAATGACAATAATTTAATGATTTCTGATTATTTTTGCTTGCAGTGAGTCACCTACAGTGTGCCTGTGTGGTTTCTGTAGCAGTGACATGGTGATTGCCTTACATGCCAAAATAATACACATAAATATTTCATAATTTCTTTCTTGGCTTTTTAGTCTGTTTTAAACTTGGCAGTGTAGTCTGCACAGTGACAGTAAGAAGCATCATCGGCCTACATTCAACTTTATTGACTCAGTGACAGCAGACGGCACAGTCTGCCCTGCACCAGATGGGTACGTCTGCATTACATGCTGTAATACTGCTAACTGCCCAAACAACAAAGAAAGATTAGCATTTAACTTATTGTCAAAGGGTTTTCATGATTATGCAGCAATGCATCACATACACATTTTTTAATGTGTTTATGATTTTCTTTCAGACATTATTTGCTGAGCTGAGCAGTGCTGAGTGTTTAGTTATCATCACACATGGACGTTAATAGTGTACTCTTAACTTGGATATAAAGTCTGTTCACTGCAACAGCAGCTGGTAGGATAGAAAACAAAGTTTCAGACCGAAACAGTGTTTAGTGATATTTGTAGCAATGCTTAAAACTGAGCATCTGAACACATGACAGACGTGAGATGAAAGTCTGGAGATGCCACTTTCTGATTGGTTAAGTGTCGCCTCTGTCAGTGCGCCCCAGGGCAGCTGTGGCTACAAAGCAGTTTTGCCATCACCAGTGTGTGAATGTGTGGATGACTGGATGTAGTGTAAAGTGCTTTGGGGTCCTTAGGGACTAAGTAAAGCGCTGTACAAATACAGGCCATTTACCATTTATTTTTATTATCATTATTATTATTTAGAGCAGAGCGCTGATTGGTCCTCTGAGCATGTGATGAATGTCCCTGTGGGCTGTTGGCTTTCACGTGTGTCAGGCTGTTTGTCATTTGTGAAATACTTCAAAACACCTGATGAAAGTCTGATGCAAACACAGCTGAAAGGTCTGCTTCCTGGAGCACAGCTTTGCGTCTCATCAGCCTCTCTACCCAAATACAAACCTGTTTGATGCTCCACAAGACAAATGCAGCATGATTTGTTGTGGGGTTTTTTTTTCATTTCCTTCTGTTTACTCTAAAGATGTTTAATGCATTTAATTCGTAAAACCTCAGAGAATCGAGCCAGCTGGAGAATAAAGCTGTTTAATCTGCAGACTAAAAACAGGCAGCAGCACTTCCTTTCTCACCAAAATCCCTTTGATGAACCATTATGTCCTTAATAAGCCAAACAGCCAAGGTGCAGGAACAGGTAACAGTGACAGCAGACATGACTTATTCAGTGAGAAATAGCATGAGTGGTTATGGAGGTGGGTTTCAGAACCAGCAGTGACCACTCTAACAATATGTTTGATTCATAGCTCGTGTGTTTCATTTTGTATGAAAGTGTAGCATACTCAGTTTTACGTCTCTGTTACTGGCTGAGAACAAATGCTGTACTGGTCCTGCAGGTTGGCCTTATATTCCATATCAAGCACACACTATACACTCACTTTGCTCCATAACACACCTCAGCCACATCACTCAGGAGTGGGCAGTCACCTGCGTAGAGAAGATGCCAAAGACTTTCCACAGACCCAGCCACAGGTGGCCACAAATGAGCGTAGTCCTCATGCTGGTCCCAAGCCCGGAGAGATGGGAGGAGCTGCATCAGGAAAGGCATCTGGCATGAAATCTTTACCAAATCAGACTGGGATGAAGTGATCTGCTGTTGATCAATGAATTATAGCGAGCAGAATAAGATAGCACAGAGCCACAAACAGTAGACATTAGTTTGAAGGGAAAGCATTGTTAACACTGCAAACAAGGCACTGTGGAGTGGGAGGAAGCCCAGGTTTTTGTCTGCCAGCAAGCAATTTTGCATATGTCCACATGAAGTTTTGGAGCTTTGACCCCATGGAGCACGCATCCAACATGACTTATATCACTAATAAAAATAACTAGCATCACATTGCATCCAATCAAATATGTGGTAATTCACAAAAATGTTGAAAAACTGAACGTGTAAATTCCTGAAAGTAAAACATAACGAGACCCTGTTTCACCTCAGCGCACTGTAAGGACCTGGGCCGTGCAACAGCAGTTCTACATTTGTAGAAAAGTTACAGATAATGATGGAGCTGATGGGAGCTTTGTGTTTGTTCAGATGCAGTGTGACTCCAGACTTCAAAGACTGGCTGGATGCCTGATGAACCCTCAGGACACCCCTGTGTGTGCATGTGAGAGATTGCGGGTTTATTTTTTCAAATCCGGATGTGGTGTGCTCAGGGTCACTTGGTCTGTAAGAGACGAGAGGAGAGTGAGCATGCTTAGTTACTGTCTGCTTCTCTGAAGTGATGGAAGAGCTGCAAACTTCATGATGAAGGAACAAAAATCTGCATCCTTAATGGGCAAGTACGAGAAAGAAGGGAATGTGAAATTAGAACTAATTAAACTAATTAAGTAATAATAATAATTTGAAAGGCAGATGTCTGTGTGAAAACACACATTCAGTGCAGATGCTAATGAATACGGTTGGTGAAGGTGAACAGCTGCAGGGTCAGTATGTCCACTGTGTTTGAATTTGACTGGGAAAACCAGGAATGCCATTAACCGTGCCTGAGATAGCAGATGCTGGGGTCCATAGTGCACAGAGGTCATCTACTTTCTGCAGAGGCAATCACTCTACACCTGCAAACTTCATGTGGCCTTCAGACTTAGATCACTGCTCCAGAGTCCAGCCAGCACTGAACCAGTGCAGGCATGCTCTCTGGAGGGATGAATCACACTTCTCTGTCTGGCAGTTCAATTAATGAGTCTGGGTTTGTTGGTTGCCAGGAGAACGGTACTCGTGAGATTGCAATGTGGAAGTGTGGAGGGGGGACGGTGTGCGGTTGTTTTCAGGGGCTGGGCTCAGTCCCTTAGTTCCAATAGAAAAAACTGTTAATGCTTCAGCATACCAAGATATTTGGGACAAGTTCAAGCTCCCAACATGTGGGAACAGTTTGGGGATGCATCCTTCCTGTTCCAACATGACTGTGCACGAGGACACAAATGTGCTTCTGGAGGAATGGACAGAAATTCCCATAAACACACAGCTCGTGGAAACCCTTCCCAGAAGAGTTGAAGCTGTTACACTACATGGATTAAGAATAGGATGTCTCTGAGGTACGCATACATTTGAAGGCAGATGAATGAGTGCATTTGGTGATATAGTGCTGTAGACTAGATAGAGTGAAATGAGTTGTACCCTGAATAATGTTCATCCATATAACACTGCTGTGGAACGTTTTTCTGCAGAATAATTATTTTTATGTTTGAGTAATTTGTCTTTCTGTGAAAAACCATCAAGAAGATGCAAACATGGATGCAAACAAAGCAGGATTTCAGTGTCTCTGATCATTTGTTTGTTTTAAGAAACATACACTGAGCTCAAACCTCGATCCTCACATTCACTGTTAAAGCAGCAAAGCCTCGTTTTAGCTCTCCAGCCAAATGGATCCAAGCACTTGGACCAGCTCCATGCTGCTTGGTGGAGACCTGTTTTCCCTCAGTAGGGGTTCAGAATCAAGACGCAGCTGCCATAATGTTTTTGCTCTGTGGAAAGGAACTGAACAGCGTCCAGCTTACAGACCAGGTCAGAGGTCAACAGTCAAGATAACAGCCGTTTCATTCTCTGAACCAAAAACGCAGATTGGTTCATGGCGATTCATTCTTAATCTCTCTGTTTCCATCGACGCTCCGTCAGAACTATAGCTGTTGTCCCAGCTAATGTTGTGTTATTACTGGAAATCTGTATGCAAACAACACATTTCTTCAACCAAGTAAGTGACTTGTTACTTTGGTCCAACAAGTGTGACTGTAAATCATTTCTCAGCAGAGCTAATGAGAGAGCTGCTGGAGCTGATGTTAGACTAGCTCACGGTGCAGAACGAGATGATCTGCGACTGATTACTGCTCATCACTGAACTCTAGCCACACACACCGAGTGTGACGCTGTTCTCTGGATGGAAACGCTGTAACTCCAACATCTTCTTATGGAGTTTGCTGCTATATTATCAATCACGGTAGCCAAGTTTATATAGGTTCTCCTCGTGTATCGTGTGGAGTATGTGATGATGGGAATTAGGTGAATTATGTGGGATCAATAAGATGTTGAGCAGGGGTAGGAATTAATAAGTATGTTCATACTTCTTCCTACTCCTTTTCAGACCAAACATTGTTACATTATGTCAGACGATTTTGTTTTATTTCATTATATATTTTTTGTTTATCTGAACACATACGTGTGTGTGTGTATATCTACATATATATTCGTATCTGTAAATGAAAATATATGTAGTGTGTATATATTGTTTTTTGTTTTATATGTCTGAAACAAATAAAGATACAATACAATACAATACAATATTATGTCTTTCATAGAAACTTTGACTAAAAACACTTAGACACTATAAGCTCTGAGACGATTGATATTTTCAAATTCCATCTAATATTTTTAGTTCTTTCATGCAGTGCTGGTTTGACCTCTGATACTTGAAATAGCATCTGTACACTCTGAATATTACATGGTACACATTAAATACCTCCAAGTTGAATGGTCTTAAGATCAAGGATGGGCGTAGGCTTCAGCCGAACCGCTCATGAGCTCCATAGACGTTAAATGGTAAATGGCCTGTATTAGTATAGAGCTTTACTAGTCCCTAAGGACCCCAAAGCGCTTTACACATCCAGTCATCCACCCATTCACCCATTCACCCACACACTGGTGATGGCAGCTACATTGTAGCCACAGCCACCCTGGGGCGCACTGACAGAGGCGAGGCTGCCGGACACTGGCGCCACCGGGCCCTCTGACATACTAAGTTATGCAACAGAAGCCCTGACATGTTCTCTGTTGTCTCCCTTGGCCTCAGTCTTTTGGTCATTGCCTTATTTGCCATTATTTAGTTTATTGGTCAGTGGACTGATTCTTTTATAGTACTTTTCTTCTCTCTAAGCGCACAACACGCCACATTCACACAATCACTGCCTTCGATGCTTTTCAGTGCTTCCTAGCCTTGGGTATCTTGCCCAAAGATATTTGGCATGCAGACTGGGATCAAACCACTAACTTTCCAGTCAGTAGATGACCTGCTCTACCTCCTGAGCTACAGCCACCCTTTATTTCAGCTTTTGCATTTTCTTTTAGTTTTTAAATTCCCTTAATACCCTACCTGGCACTATTTTATTGTCAGCTTTGGTCAGACTTTGTTTTACCATTTCTCTGTTCTGTGGGTTTTAAGGGGTGGCCGCCCACTCGATAGCACAGACAGTTTGTGTTTTGCTAGCGGCTGCTCTGCTTAAACAAACCCTGCTTTAAGATATTTCAAACAGTCTCCTCCAGACTGATACGGGTACCTCCAGCAGAACCAAAAACAGCAATGCTTGAATCCATAAGGGTTCAGATCAATAAGGATGTGACACTATTGAACTAAATGGCAGCAGAAGCTTCCTGTAATCCTGACAGTTCCATGCTTCCCCAGTTTACTCCAACTACAGAGACGGTGCTGTGGACAGCATAGGCCACCTGTGATGAGGAGCAGTGACGTAGCCTTGGAGGGAAACCCAAGACAGATCTGTTTCTTCCCATTGTCATACCTTGATTTGCTGGGGAACCTGGAGCAGGACCTGGTTACATACAGAGCCTGTGGTTAACTTGGTCCCCCTGCTCTGTAACCCAAGTAGACACAACACCAGTCCTGGTTTGATTCAGCTGAACTGGGAGCATGTGGTCCCAACCCTTATCTGCTGATTGGAAGGTGGTCTGCTTCCAGCATGACCAGCTCTGTGTCCAGCGGCTAACACTGCATATCAGACCACAGCTCTGGCAACAGCTGACTCCATTATTGGGGATGTCCAACCAAATTTACCTGTTTCAATCAATAGCCTTTATTGTCATTGTACAAGGTACAACGAAATTGGAGTGCCACTCCCTTGGTGCAAAATGCAATAATAAATATAAATATAAAATATAAAAAGTACAATAAAACAACCGAAGTACTCAAACAATAATAAGTACGATATATACAGAATAGCAACATTCATAGCAGCATAATATAGTGACAGTGGCAAGTATGGTATAGCTAAGCAGGTTCAATTGTTTTGTGCTTATTTACCACGGTGACAGCTCTGGGAAAGAAGCTATCCCTGAATCTGTTTGTCCTGGTTTTATGTGACCTGTACCGTCGGCCTGGCGGTAATAGTTCAAACAGTTGGTTGCTGGGGTGAGAGTGGTCCTTGATGATATTGCCAGCTCTGCTGAGGTTTGCAGTGACCTCCAGGCTGGCCAGAGAGCAGCCAGTGATCTTCTGGGCTGTGTTGATGACCCTCTGCAGTACTTTCCTGTCCGCAGCTGAGCACCCTGCATACCATGTTGTTATGCCGTACGTTAGGATGCTCTCTATGGTGGCTCTATAGAATGTCACCAGCAGCCTCTCCTCCAGGTTGTTCCTCCTGAGCTCTTAGGTTCCATTGTTCGTGGCATAGAGGGGAAAGCCTTTAACACAGTCATCATCACAAATGTTATCCACAAAGAGCAGTCTCAGATGCTTACAAACCCCTCAAACATCTGTTCTCCTCAATAAAGATATCTGTGACATCTATGTTTCTGTCCCACTCCCTCCTGTGGCTGTGCGGTGTACGTTTATCAGGCTGCTATCTCTGAGCGTCTCGCTGTCATCAGCCTACCCCGTCCATCGTGTCTACTGCATTGAAATTTAAGCATCTTGTGGGAACACAGCATCCAAAGCTTCCAAACTGGCATCTCCTCTAACATCTTGTACTTTGTTATCCACCAAGAAACTCTCCTTAGTCCACATGTGCTGGCTAGTTAGACCACTACTTAAGTTCTAGCACCAGTTACTTTGGTTTCTCAGGCTTTGTCTATGATGTTCATGTGGAACCTGTACTGTTTATTAATTTCCCTCTTTATTCCACAGTTTTCCATGGCGTTGGTGCAGAAGCTGAATCTATTGGGATTATTTATGTGGTGTTTGCCATGCCAACACATCAATATAACTGGTCATATACCAAGCAAGGCTTGAGCTTTTAAATGTAAGAGTGTTTTTATCACAACAATTTCATCACTGAAAAGAAATTAGATTTTGTTTTTCTTCTTGAACCTTGGTTCCAGTAGGTTGTACTTTTGTACAGTGATCTTCATCTTGGTGATCTTGGGATTTGCAGTTGTTGTAAGCTCTCTTTGAGCATTTCTAACCTTGTGTAAAGCTGACTTAACAACCTCACCTGAGGCTGCGTGGGGTCCATTCACTTCACACTGATCATTACCCAAAATATTCCACTCACTGCTCCTGTGAGTGTGCTGTCTGTAACTAAAACCACACGACATCTGTGTCAATTTAGCGTACGTGCTTGCTTCGGCAAGCGCGTACGCTAAATTGGATACGATACAGAGAAGATTAGCATGGCCCCTGCGCAAGGATGACACGCAAATTCGTTAAAAAGCAGAGTGGCTTTGGGGACAAAGGTGGCGCTCCTCCTCCTCTCAGTCCTGCAGGAAATGCAGCGGAGGTGTCGCCCAGAGGGGAGCCATTGAAATGCAGGGTGAAGAATGTGAGAGGGGTCGTTGATGATTTCGGCTGCCTGTCTGAGGGCCTGTTGGCTGAAAACCTGTCAGAGTTCTGACAGGCCAATGATCTTAGAGCACACTGATGCAGTGTGCTGCTGTCTGTTCCTGTATGAAGGCTGAGGGAGTGGAACCAGCAGGTGATGGAGAAGGTCCTGATGCTTTCCATGAAGGCGTAGTAAAAACTCATCATGGTGGGTGTGCTGACTCCAAAGGAGATGAGTTTCCTAAGGAGGTATAGCCGTTGGTGACGCCTCCTGAGAAGAAGAGCAGGGGGGAGAGCATACAGCCCTGGGGGGAGCCAGTGGAGGTGGAACGGAGACCGGAAAGAGAGTTGTTCACCCGGAGTCCTGTTGGTCAAAAAGTCCAATATCCACAGGATTAGCTGATCATCAGGTGAAATCGGGAGGAAAGTTTAGTGGGCAGGATATAAGGCTGCAGAGTGATGCACGCTGATGAGAAATCAGCAAACAGAAGTCTGGCGGAGCGATCAGGGAGCTCCAGATGTTTGTGGATGGAGTCCAAGATGAAGATTTTTGCATCATCGACACCTCTGCGTGCACGGTAAGCAAACTGGAGTGGGTCCATCAGGGGGTCAGTTGCTCTTACGATGTGCTGTTTTATGATCTTCTCCATGGCCTTCATCACCAGGGAGGTGAGGGCCACGGGACGAAGATCATTCAGAGACTTTGTGTTGTTTCTTTTGGGGATGAGGATGACTGTGGAGTGTTTCCACAGCTGGGGGACGGTGTGACTGTCGACTGAGGGTTGAAATAGAGTCCAGAACACACTTCCTAGGTGCCCTGCACAGTGGCTCAGAGCTCGACTGCTGATGTTGTCAGGGCCGGGTGAGCTCCTCTCCCTGGTCCTTCTGAGGGCTCTCACCACGTCCTCAGTGCTGAAGGTGAGTGCAGAGCTGCCAGGTTTGACTGAGGATCTGGACTCCTCAAGCTCGGTGATATTGTCCATCTCAAACCTGGTGTAGAAAGCGTTGAGGTCATCAGGGAGGGAGGAGGGGTTGCTGCCCTCCACCTGGATGGTTCTGGGGGTGGTGACCACAGTATCCACAGAGGCCATGGTTTTGAGGCCCTGCCAGGCTGAGCAGAGGTCCCATGTGGGGAATTTGTTTTTCAACAGTGTTTTTGTACTCCATGACTTGTTCGTTGATGTCATCAGAGGGAGAAAGAAGGCTGTCCCAGTCAGTGGCTTCGAAACATCCTTGTAGGATGAGGATACTTTCCGCTGTCCACTGCTTGATGTTTTTGGTGACCTTTTTAATCCTCTTGATGACTGGGGTGTAAGCAGGGGCCAGCAGCACGGTGTGGTGGTCTGCTGAGCCGAGAGGGCGGAGGAGTGGGGCTTTAAATGCATCTGGTACAGAGCCGTAGCATTTATCCAGAGTCTTCCCCTGATGTGTGCTGCATGTAACATACTGTTGGTATCCTTTAAGCGACTTGTCAGGGGAACAGTGGTTGAAATCACCCAGGATGAACTTGGGAGAGTCCGGTGATAGTTGTTCCAGTTTGTACAGAGTGTTGGTGAAGTAAATGGTAAATGGCTTTTCTAGTCCCTAAGGGCCCAAAAGCGCTTTACACATTCAGTCATCCACACATTCACACACTGGTGCTGGCACCTACATTGTAGCCACAGCTGCCCTGGGGCACACTGACAGAGGCGAGGCTGCTGGACACTGGTGCCACCGGGCCCTCTGACCACCACCAGTAGGCAAGGTGAAGTGTCTTGCCCAAGGACACAACGACCGGGACTGTCCAAGCCGGGGCTCGAACCGGCAACCTTCCGATTACAAAGCGAACTCCCAACTCTTGAGCCACGATCGCCCCTTACTCTGTGTACTCTGTGGCTTTAGCTGCATCAGCTCTGGGGTGGATGTAAACCAAGATGATGAAAAGCTGTGGAAAGTCTCTGGGAGGTAGTAGGGGCGCAGGGAAACAGCCAGGAGCTCGATGTCTGTCGTGCACAGCTTCTCCCTCAAAGTGACTGTAGAGCACCAGCTGTTGTTTACATACAGACACACGCCACTGCCAAGTTGCTTCCTGATGCGTTTGCGGTCTCTGTCCAGACGAAGAGGTGGTGAAAGGGCCATCAATGTCCAGCGCGCTGTCGTTGCTGTTGTTTAACCACAATTCGGTGAATGCCAGAATGGAGGCAGTTCTGTACTCATGCAGGTGGTTGATGCAGGCTTGCAGCTCATCCAGCTTGGAGTGGAGAGACCGCACATTAGCAAGGATAATGGACGGGAGTGCTCGTTGTTTGTGTGTCTCCCTCTTTAGTCTGGCTCTCACCCCACTCTTCTTTAATCCCGCTCCTAGTTACCTTTTTATTGTGAGTTTTTCGATTTCCGTGTCCACTGAGTATTGCCCCGGGAAAGTAGTCCGTGGAAGCGGAGCGGAAAAGCTGGATGCCGGGCTGCAGCTGCTGCCGCAGCTGGATGAGGGAGTCCCTGGTGTAGGTGAGCCTTGGGGTCATGTTGAAGTGTCGGAAAAAAGTCCGAAAAATCACAGAAATTAAGAAAAGGAAAAGAATACAAATATACAGAGTAGACAGCAAAATACAACAATGAAAAGAGCAGTTAGAAAAAGAACGCAAAACTGCTCAGCTGATTGGCCGGTCGACCACACGAGCAGCGACCTGGAACCGGTAAATTCACATTGTAGTTCAAATAATGTTGTTACTGTGTTACAAAGGTTCTCACCTGTATTTGGACTGACTGCACTGGACCTCTCCACAAATAATGATGTGGTTCAATCTGCCAGGAAGTCTAGTGTTTTCTAGAAATAGCTAGCGCTAGCTCTTATCCTGCTCTCCCAATATGTTAATATTGGAACACCAGTAACTTGTCCTCAATAACAAAAATATGATATTGATGAGCCTTCAAAGTCTTTTATATAACCAATGTGTTTTAACCAGCATTAAGGAGGTGTTAATGCTGGCATATCTGGTGTGCTACCACTTCCCATTCATGTAAGTTCAGGGGAACAAGTAGTATAATAGATTTAACAGTTATTTCATATATTATTCAATGAATAATGCAAATTAATAATTACATGGAAATTTTTAAAATAAAACCCAAAACAACTTCAGGTGATGAGTTAACTGCAGTTTAGTACCTGGATAAGCCAGAACATCTTACTATTCATCACTGATTGAAGAAAATAAGAACAACCCCAGGTTTCTCTTCAGCTCTGTAGCCAGGCTGACAAACAGTCAGAGCTCTGTTGAGCCAACCATCCCTTTAACGTTAACTAGTAATGACTTCATGAACTTCTTCACAAATAAAAGTCTAGGAAGAAGTCCACAAGAACTTCTTCCTAGAGTATTTAAAAGTAGAATGGGAGGCAGAGCCTTCAGTTTTCAGGCCCCTCTTCTGTGGAACCAGCTTCCAGTTTGGATTCAGGAGACAGACACTATCTCTACTTTTAAGATTAGGCTTCAAACTTTCCTTTTTGCTAAAGCATATAGTTAGGGCTGGACCAGGTGACCCTGACTCCCCCCTTAGTGATGCTGCAATAGACGTAGGCTGCCGGGGGATTCCCATGATGCATTGAGTTTTTCCTTTCCAGTCACCTTTCTCACTCACTATGTGTTAACAGACCTCTCTGCATTGAATCATATCTGTTATTAACCTCTGTCTCTCTTCCACAGCATGTCTTTATCCTGTCTTCCTTCTCTCACCCCAACCAATCACAGCAGATGGCCCCGCCCCTCCCTGAGCCTGGTTCTGGCGGAGGTTTCTACCTGTTAAAAGGGAGTTTTTCCTTCCCACTGTCGCCAAAGGTCTTGCTCATAGGGGGTCATATGATTGTTGGGTTTTTCTCTGTATGTGTTACTGTAGGGTCTACCTTACAATATAAAGCACCTTGAGGCGACTGTTGTTGTCATTTGCCACTATATAAATAAAATTTAATTGAATAAAATTTTTAATCATTAGAGAAAAATTACCAATAATCATCCCACAGATGTAATATTATCTACAGCTACTTTTAGTACCATTGATATTCATTTAGACTCTTTTTCTCAAATTGATCTTCATCCATTCATCATCCAAAACAGCAGCATTTTCCTCTCTGCAGTTCTCATCCACATTCAACACATGTTGACTATTTTCCCCATTTTAAACAAAAATAGTTTTTAAAACATTAAACACGTGACGAGAAGCAGACATTTTCTCACAGATTATAACACCTCATTTTCATTGGTGCAAACGATGTAGACATACTCAGCGGTCAGCGTGTTAATGGGGTCAAATTCTAACATATGAAAGACATCATCACCTATCAAAAAATAAATCAGAAGTACCTTACTCCGTGGTATAATTCTCAAGCACGTAGCCTAAAGCAGATAACTCGTAAGCTGGAGAGGAAATGGCGTGTCACAAATTTAGAAGATCATCATTCAGAATCAGAATCAGAATACTTTATTAATCCCGAAGGAAATTAGGGTCACAGCAGGCAGCACGCTAATGGCGCATGCGCACTTACAAAGGAACCTACTGACCAACTTTACACAAACATCACATTGGGGAGACATGTCAGAAAGGTAGGCTGATAGGTAGGCTGGAGAAATAGTTTGTTGCTTTATAAGAAAGCCCTCCGCAAAGCCAGAACATCTTATTATTCGTCACTGATTGAAGAAAATAAGAACAACCCCAGGTTTCTCTTCAGCTCTGTAGCCAGGCTGACAAACAGTCAGAGCTCTGTTGAGCCAACCATCCCTTTAACGTTAACTAGTAATGACTTCATGAACTTCTTCACAAATAACATTTTAATCATTAGAGAAAAAATTACCAATAATGTCACGGCTGGCGGAGTGAGCCATGTGGAGTGGAGGAAAAGGAGGACCCAAAATGCAGCAAACTGATGATACGAGTGACGTTTATTTACAAGGTGGTAGTGGCAAAAACAGGCAATGAAGCATGAGTAATTACAAACGGAAACCTAAACTGGGAGAAACTAAGTGACAAACCTGGGACCATACAAAGGGGTGCGGGGCAGAGAGACGCAGAGACAGGAGCACCATAGAACGCAGATGAATGTAGATTAACGCAGTGATACATGGATGAACGCAGACGAGCCGACAACGAACACAGACCGACACCCACTATATATACACACACAAGGTAATCGGGTAATCGCACACAGGAGGGAAGAACAGCTGATCTGAATACACATGATGACTGGAGGACACAAGCTGAACACAATGACAACAGACACAGACTTTCAGAACAAAACAGGAAATCTAGAACCCGAACCGGACACAAGGGGGGGACACACAGAATAACTAGAACAGAGGGAAATAATCACAAAACACAAAATGCTGGGTCAACGACCCAGGACCATGACAGTACCCCCCCTCCAAGGGCTGGCTCCAGACAGCCGACAAAAACAGACGACCAACCCAGGGCGGGCGGCGGGGGCCCAGGACGGAGGGACCAACACTGAACAAAACAAGCTCCAGCGAACCGAGGGAATTGTCCAAAACAAAAACACATGCTGGAGTACGAGAACAAAACACAGGTCAGGAGGCCGGCCCGGAGGCTGACAACTCAGAAGTCCAGGACAGTTCATCTTCTGAGGCCGGCCACGTCGGCGACGCAGATCCATAAGCCGACCGAGCGGAAGGCAGCGGTGGCGGAGTGGAGGCAGTTCAGGGGGCCGACCGTGCACACGGCAGCGGCGGCAACAGGGAAACCGTTCAGGGGGCCGACCGTGCGGACAGCAACGGCGGCGATGACACAAGTCAGGCGGCCGACCGCGCAGAAGGCAGCGGCGGCGTCTAGGAGGTCATCCATGTTGACGATGACGCTCCACCAGCGGCCTGGCAGATGACCGTCGATGTCGAGGCGGCAGTTTGGGACCCGAAGGTGGCGTGGCCTTCGCAGCACCAGACGAGACCGAAGCAGAGGCTGGACCAGACGAGGCCGAAGCTGAGGCTGGACCAGACGAGGCCGAAGCGGAGGCTGGACCAGACGAGGCCGACGAGGAGGCTGGACCAGACGAGGCCGACGAGGAGGCTGGACCAGGCGAAGCTGACGAGGAGGCTGGAGCAGTAGCTGGACCAGGCGACGGCGTGGGTGAAGCAGTAGCTGGACCAGGCGACGGCGTGGGTGAAGCCGTAGCTGGACCAGGCGACGGCGTGGGTGAAGCCGTAGCTGGACCAGGCGACGGCGTGGGTGAAGACACAGAGGCTGCAGCTGGCGAGGATGGAGACACAGAGGCTGCAGCTGGTGGCGATGATGGGTCTTGGGGCTGGACGGGCTCCTCGGGCCCCCCAGCTGACGAGGCAGAAAGCTGGTGGGGCTCCTCGGGCCCCCCAGCTGACGAGGCAGGAGGCTGGCTAGGTTCTCCTGAAACTCCAGCTGACGAGTCTTGAGGCTGGACGGGCTCCTCGGGCCCTCCAGCTGGCGAGACAGGAAGCTGGGCGGGCTCCTCGGGCCCCCCAGCTGACGAGGCAGGAAGCTGGTCGGGCTCCTCGGGCCCCCCAGCTGACGAGGCAGGCTCAGGACCAGTGGGCACAGGGGCCCCTGGAACACACAGGACAAAACCAGCAGGCGCGGGGACCTCTGGTGGGCACAGTTCAGAACCAGTAGGCACACGGGCCTCTGGCAGGCACAGTTCAGAGCCAGCAGGCGCACGGGCCTCTGGCAGGCACAGAACAGAGCCAGTAGGCGCACGGGCCTCTGGCAGGCACAGAACAGAGCCAGTAGGCGCACGGGCCTCTGGCAGGTACGGGTCAGAGCCAGCAGGCGCACGGGCCTCTGGCAGGCACAGTTCAGAGCCAGCAGGCGCACGGGCCTCTGGCAGGCACAGAACAGAGCCAGTAGGCGCACGGGCCTCTGGCAGGCACAGTTCAGAGCCAGCAGGCGCACGGGCCTCTGGCAGGCACAGAACAGAGCCAGTAGGCGCACGGGCCTCTGGCAGGCACAGTTCAGAGCCAGCAGGCGCACGGGCCTCTGGCAAACACAAAGCAGACTGCAGCTGCACAGAGCATCGACTCAGCTCAGGCAGCGACAGCCGGATGCAGTCCTCAGCTGGCCTCTTAACCTCCAGGGGTCCAGAGTCGGTCGGGGGCTGGGACCCAGCCTCTGGGGAGGCCCTGGAGTGCGTCACAGTCTCTGGGCTGGCCAGCTGTTGCGGACTGACTACTGCGTTATGTGGTGTGTCTCTCTGCTTGACATGAACAGGTGAAAAACAGTGCTTTTCCGGTTGGATGGACTGGACTTGTAGTACAGGCGGAGCTGGTGAAGATGGTGGCTGAATAGGTGATAATAAGGCGGATGAGTCTCTTGCCAACTGAGCTATTGACTGAGCTATGGATTGTAACCAAGTGTCTAATAGGTCTGGCTGTGACTGTAATGGGGGTGACGGTTGAGTGGCTAACTGAGGTAGCGGCTGCAGGGCAGCTAACCGAGCTACCGGCTGGGCAGCTGGCTCAACAAACACAGCCCCGGAATAAACAGTCATGCGAGCTGGCGAAACAGACGGAGTGTCTTTTCCACTCACCACAGCCGGCAAAACCTCCTGCCGGCCGGGCAAAACCTCCGGCGGGCCGGGCAAAACCTCCGGCGGGCCGGGCAAAACCTCCGGCGGGCCGGGAAAAACCTCCGGCGGGCCGGGAAAAACCTTCACCGCCGGGCTGGGTTGGGAAGCGGTAGCGGCTCGAGGGTGGAGGTGCAGCTCATGAAGGAGGAAGTCCCGTGCCAGCGGGTGAAGCGAGTCTAGCAGCCAGGAGTGTGCAGAGAGTAGCTGCTGTAGCCTGGCTTCTACAGCGCGGTGGAACTCTTCTCCCTCCTGCTCGAGCCACAGGTTTACCAACCTTGCGACTGTGTCGGTTACCTCCTCCCGAAACTCCCGGGTAGGTGCGAATGCTGCTGGGTCCATGTTGGTCGGCTCGTACTGTCACGGCTGGCGGAGTGAGCCGTGTGGAGTGGAGGAAAAGGAGGACCCAAAATGCAGCAAACTGATGATACGAGTGACGTTTATTTACAAGGTGGTAGTGGCAAAAACAGGCAATGAAGCATGAGTAATTACAAACGGAAACCTAAACTGGGAGAAACTAAGTGACAAACCTGGGACCATACAAAGGGGTGCGGGGCAGAGAGACGCAGAGACAGGAGCACCATAGAACGCAGATGAATGTAGATTAACGCAGTGATACATGGATGAACGCAAACGAGCCGACAACGAACACAGACCGACACCCACTATATATACACACACAAGGTAATCGGGTAATCGCACACAGGAGGGAAGAACAGCTGATCTGAATACACATGATGACTGGAGGACACAAGCTGAACACAATGACAACAGACACAGACTTTCAGAACAAAACAGGAAATCTAGAACCCGAACCGGACACAAGGGGGGGGGACACAGAATAACTAGAACAGAGGGAAATAATCACAAAACACAAAACGCTGGGTCAACGACCCAGGACCATGACAAATAATCATCCCACAGATGTAATATTATCTACAGCTACTCTTAGTACCATTGATGTTAAGTTAGACTCTTTTTCTCTAATTGATCTTTCTGAGTTAACTTCAATAATTACTTCCTCCAAACCATCAACGTGTCTTTTAGACCCCATTCCTACAAAACTGCTTAAAGAAGTCCTGCCATTAATTAATGCTTCAATCTTAAATATGATCAACCTATCTCTAATGATCAGCTATGTACCACAGGCCTTCAAGCTGGCTGTAGTTAAACCTTTACTCAAAAAGCATCTCTAGACCCAGCAGTCTTAGCTAATTATAGGCCAATCTCCAACCTTCCTTTATATCGAACATCCTTGAAAGAGTAGTTGTCAAACAGCTAACAGATCATCTGCAGAGGAATGGCTTATTTGAAGAGTTTCAGTCAGGTTTCAGAGCTCAGCACAGCACAGAAACAGCTTTAGTGAAGGTTACAAATGATCTTCTTATGGCCTCTGACAGTGGACTCATCTCTGTGCTTGTCCTGCTAGACCTCAGTGCAGCGTTCGATACTGTCGACCATAATATCCTATTAATTGAATTGAATCACCTACAGCTTCATCACCAGCTGAGACACTGCTCCAGTGCTGAGTTGGCATTGTGACCACCAAGCCTCTGAACAAGCCCCACCCTCCTCCTCCTACATTGCTCAGCCTGTACTCTCCCCCACCGAGTGGGCGCTGTACCCATCTCATGATTGGGTGTAATCCTAGCCTGTAGCCATGGTGACAGTTGCTGGGGCTAGGGGCTAGCCAGCAGCAAAGCAACTCAAACGTGAGGACTGCTGAAGGACAGAGGAGGGGTAATCCATTGGCAGCAAGATTTGGACAGATGATGGCAAGTGTGAGTGGTGGTGGAGAAAAGGAGGGGTGGAGGGTGAAGACAGCCAGTTGTGTCCTGAGTCGTGGGGCACAGGTGTCTGTGTATGTAGTCCACAGGGGAGTGCCATTGATTTTTCTTTGTTTCATGTCTCTTTGTGTAGAAACATCATCATAAACTTTAACATAATTTCTATCTAAAGAAATGTTATAGATCAGCTCATTTGAATTTACTGTCAAAATGTGTAATTTAAACAGATCTTGAAACTTTTAAAGCAAAGAAATTAGTTAATAAGTTAAGTTCAAGATTTTGGTTAAATAAATTATGATTAATTTACAGAGCAGCATACACACACCGAACACACCTCTTGATGTACTGTGACTTTACATGAAACATCTACAGGTCACATAAAAACGTGCGCCAGGAAGAACCCTGAGAGCTACAAAAGCTGTCGTCTCTGGTGGATTAACCACCAAAGCACGGACACTGGTGACCTCAGCAGTATTACTAGTAGTAGCACTATTATTACAGTATTGTTTTTCTCCAGCAGTTCTTGTTTTTATTTGTCAGATTTATTATCACTGTGAATGCTAATTCAGCAAAGTGTGTGCCAATGCAATAACACACAATATATATTCTGTGAGAGATTTATTATTCTTAATAGTTAGTATTATTTACTACTCATCACATTTATTATTCTTATTAAGTGTGCAATAGCACTGAGCCATACTGTATAGTATTGGGCAGATTTATTATTGAGTGTGCTGGTATAATAACACTGACTTTAACACTAAGACTTTATTTGTCGTCATGTTATTCTTTTATTATTATTTCTTTTTCTTCTGCATAAAATTTCAAAGCACTGCTTGTCTCGGAGCTTTCAAATGCTCCCACAAAAGTTACATTAAAACATCGGGCTACAACTGGATCAGCGATTTTACAAATTTTGCAAAGAACGTTTACTTTTTTCTTGTACCTTACAATATAAAGTGCTTTGAGGCGACTGTTGTTGTGACTCTGCGCTATATATAAATAAAATTGAACTGAATTTAAAATTCCTTTTAAGGGAGCCTGTCTCAAAAACACCAGCCCAGATCACTTTGGAGCCCAATTTCTTTACCTCTCCCTCGAATCGCTTACTTTAGTTACCATAGCAACCAGTTCCCACCACTGTGATTTCACGCTTTCTCAGTCTTAATTGTGCACGAGGGTCAGTGTGTCCTCTGTTTATTAGCACCATTCAAACAGCAAAAGCAAATGAGCACAGCTGTTATTCATCACATGAATAACACTCCTTGTGTTCCAGCCCATACATTATTATAACTATAATTCATAGTTGAGATGATTGACAGGTAATACAGGAAATGTAATATACTTTCAAAATAAAACCAGCTAAAAAGTTAAACATGCATATTAGAGGCTGTAAATGACATCTTTCAAATTGAAAGTTTAGCCATTTTAAAATGACCTCTCGACACATGTTCTGGGTGTCTCTTTCTGGGGATAGGGTTGCTCTTTGTCACCAATTCTTTGCATAATTTTTATGGACAGAATTTCTAGGCATAGCCAATTGGCGGAAGGCTTTCACTTGGGTGGTCTCAGGATCTCATCTTTGCTCAGTCTCACTTCTCTCTCTACTCTTGTATAAACAGAATATGTTTATTCTGTGTTTCATGTAGTCTGTGTCGCGTCGTCTGTGTTACCACCCCCTGTGTTCCGTATCTCCAGCCATAGCTTTTCCTTAGTTTATGTCCAGTTTAGGTTTCTGTTTGAACTATTACTCTTATGCTGCCCTCACTCTGTTTTGTTCCTTTCATCAGCCAGAATAAAAGGCTCGCTTTTGTTTAACTCCACTCCTGCATCCTCGCTTGTGTTCGCTCCTGGGTCCACCACACACATTTCCGCACGGTCTGCCTCCGCAGACCGTGACAGTACGACGCGACCATGTCGGACCCAGCGACACACGAGAGAAGGATCATCCAGACGGTGGAGTCGCTATGTACTAAATGGCTGCAGTGTTCCGGAGTGGAGGAACGGGAGGAGTTGGCCCGGCAAGTGGGAGTATGCGCGTCTGTATTTCCCTGGTTATGGGAGGCACTACACCCACTGATCGTTGACTTTCTCGTCACCACTCTCCAACTCCATCCGCAGCCGCAGCGGCCCGGTGTGCGTGCGCCTTCGCCAGAGCCATGCTGTTGCGATGTTACCCCGCTGCCTCATGAGCCAGTGGCAGTCAGAGTCGGAACGGTGAGGCTCACCACCGACACACCGTTGGCTCCCGCTTCATCGGCTTCCGCATCTTCGCCACCGCCTGACTGCACGGAGATGCCCGAGGCTGTTGACTTCGGTGAGGAGGAGCGGCAGCAGGTGTTGCGGGCGTATCGGGAGGACGAGCTACGCTGGAAGCCCTGGCTTATCTCCGAGGAGGAGCTCCCGCCAGCCGCCCCGCCTTGGACCGGCCGCCCGCCCTCGCCGCCTTGGTCGGACTACTTTTCTCCCGCTTATCATCTGGCGCGGATGTGGTCGGAAGACGAGGAGCCGGTCGCCACAGAGATCCACGTTTCGCCCACCACCACTTCAAAAAGGAAGCGGCGTTCACGTCGCCGTCGCTCGTCGCTACGGCATGTCTCGCCCTCCACGGTGCGACGCGAGGATGCTGTGGAGGCAGTGGATTTCGACCTCGGGGAGCGGCAGCGCGCGGCATGCGCTCGACTGGAGGAAGAGCTCCGGCGGAACCCGTGGCTTGCTCCTGACTATGACGAGGTCTTCCGGGGAACTCGCCTGGCTCTCGGGGGTCCCCTGAGCTTCCAAGAACTCTCACCTACCGCTCCATCAGCGCCCAGTTCCCCAGCCTCCGCGACGCCCCCCGGCGCGCATGAGGCGCCCCTGCCTGGTTCATCGGACGCTGCGATCAGGAAGAAACGGCGTTCGCGTGCCCGTCGCGCTGCGTGACGACCGGAGGTGAGTGAATGCAACCTGTCATCACCAGCCTCCATTGAAGCCGTAGAAGATGAACTAGACTCAGAATTACAGAGCCACGGGTCAAAGTTAACAGAGACACATAGTGTGGAAATGGCTGACTCTGGTACTGTGAAAGGTGTGGTCTGTTCGTCTGGCTTCCACGAACAGGGAGTAAGACCCACTCAGACTGTGAATTCCAACACTGGGGAGTTTCAGCCGGTGTACTTGTCACCGCCACCCGAACAGGTGTTTGACTGTCCAGCCTCTAAGCTGACCGGGGAATCCCCTGTTTCGTGTGTTTCTGTTTGTGAAAATAAAGTCACTGTTTCGGAATTAGCCAGTGCTAACTTCAGACTGAGTAATGCTCTGCTAACCAAGCCACAGCCAAGTGAATTTGTTTCAGAGAGGATCTTGGACAGGCCTAGTGATCGTGTAGGGACCTCTGACACTACACTTGGATTGAAAGAGAGTTCCACAGGATGTGATGTTGCTTGTGTGGGGAGTGGGGTGGAAGTGTTTTCTTCTGTGTCATTTAATGTGCCTGGGGTTCCATCAAAGACTGAGTTACCTGTGGCTAATGCCTCCCTTCCCAAGCCCGCTCCGCTCACCAACGAGCTACTTAAAGTAGGCCCCTGTGCTTCCTTAGCACATAAGGATTATTTAAAGGAGGGTCATGACGTAAAGTATAAGAGTACTTATTTATTTATTTATTATTTATTAACCTTTATTTAACCAGGAAGATCCCATTGAGATTAAAAACCTCTTTTTCAAGGGAGACCTGGCCAAGATAGGCAGCAGCAGATGTCTCACAGTTACAGAAATTACTCAAACACAGGCAGCAACAACACACATGCAACAATAAGTGAAAGAATACAAATAAAATAAAAATAAAATTCAATAAAATTCAAATAAAATAAAAAGTCAGTTAAAATGACAATCAATCTAATTGAAACAGTTGCATGTTATGGACTTGGCCTCAAGGATTCGTAGTTTAGATTTAAAATCACTTAATGAAATGAATTCAGTCATTTTCCATTCCTTCTGCAGTTTGTTCCAGGCCGAGGGTGCTAAATGGACAAAAGCTCTTTTACCAAGTTCAGTTCGGGCAAATGGAACAGAAAGCAACAAGTAACCATGCGGACGAAGAGAATACCGACCAGCATGTTTCATTACAAGCAGGGAACATAGATAAGAAGGCAGCAACCCAAGTATCGCCTTATATATAAAACTGTATAAATGAGAGTTCCTCCGACTTACCAAAGCAGGCCATCCTACCTGAGAGTATAACTCACAGTGGTGAGTCTGAAATTTACAGTTAGTGATGAACCTCAGAGAAGCATGATACACAGAATCAACCATTCGAAGACATTGAGCAGAAGCATTCATATATAGAATATCACCATAATCCAGCACAGGCAAGAATGTTGCAGCAACAAGCCGCTTCTTTGTATTAAAAGAGAAACACAACTTATTTTGAAAATAAAATCTCAGTTTTAACTTCAGGTTTTTCACAAGATTCTCTACATGTGGTTTGAAGGTAAGCGAGTCATCAATTAAGATTCCCAGATATTTATAGGTGTGAACCAACTCTATTTTATTACCTTCAAGAGTGGTTACTGATGGGATTGTTTGGGCTCGTCTCCTTGATAAGTGCGCATGCGCCAACCAGCGTGCAGCCTGTTACAGTCGCTCCTGCTTTTCTCTTAGTTTAGCTCTTTTTTCTTACGTATTCTTTTTTTTTTCTGACTTGTATTTTCCTCCGTTTTCTATCTCTTACTCAATCATGTGGATTGAGAGAGTTTTTGTTCTTCTGGTGGCCGTGGAACTGTTACTTTTATCATGGAACGGGACCGCGGCACATCTCCTACACGCACGGACTGTTTACTCCAGAGATCAGCTGATCGCCCTGATGCCGGCCGGCTCGCTGGCCAGGCCCGCAGAAGTGCCCGCAGAAGTACCAGCTGAAATTTGGAGGAAAACACATCGGGGATGCAGAGGTCAAGGACAGAAGAGAAGAAAAAAGGTGACGGTGAGACAGCGGAGGCTCGAAGCGAGGAGGAGGTTTAAACCGTGTCTGCCGTCTATCGTGATGGGAAATGTGCGATCGTTGGCAAGTAAAATCGACGAGCTCTCAGCACTGGTACGGAGTCAGAGGGAATACCGAGAGTGTAGCCTGATGTGTTTCACCGAATCATGGCTGCACCAGGTCATTCCCGATGAGAATGCTTCCGTGGAAGGCTTCCACACTGTTCGGGCGGACAGGGACAGCATCGCTAGCGGTAAGCGTAAAGGAGGTGGGCTTGCTGTTTTAGTTAACAACCGGTGGTGTAACCCTGCCAACATAACAATCAAAGAAAGGATTTGTTGCCCGGACACTGAACTGTGTGCTGTTGGACTCAGGCCGTATTATTTACCCAGGGAATTCTCTCACGTCATCTTGGTGGCTGTTTATGTTCCCCCCTCTGCTAACCCCACAGCTGCATGTGACACTATCCACTCTGCCATAGCTCGGCTACAGACTCAGCACCCGAGTGCCTTTATTGTGATCTCGGGTGACTTCAACCATGTATCACTGGACAATACACTACCAACATTCAAACAATATGTGGACTGTCCCACCAGGGGAGAGAAAACTTTAGACTTACTGTATGCTAACGTCAAGGATGCATACAGCTCCTCCTCCCTCCCCCCACTTGGTAGGTCAGATCATAACCTGATTCACCTCACCCCCCGCTATGTGCCAATTGTGAGGAGGGAACCTGTGACCACCAGGACTGTTAGGAGGTGGTCAGAGGAGGCAATAGCGGAACTACAGGGCTGTTTCGAGGTGACCGACTGGGAAACACTCTGTGAGCCTCACGCCGAGGACATCAATGGGCTTACTGAGTGTATCACAGACTACATAACTTTCTGCACCGACTCCATTGTTCCAGCTCAGACTGTTCATTGTTACCCAAATAACAAGCCGTGGGTGACTAAGGACATCAAAGCCCTCCTCAACAACAAGAAGAGGGCTTTCAGAGGGGGCAACAAAGAGGAGGTGAGGAAGGTCCAGGTGTTACTAAAGGACAAGATCAGAGAGGCTAAGGACAATTACAGGAGGAAGCTGGAGTGGAAACTCCAGCAGAACAGCATGAGAGAGGTGTGGAGGGGCATGAAGACCATCACTGGATTCAGGCCAACCAACAGCAGGGGAGCTGAGGGAGGTGAGAATAGAGCCGACGAGTTGAATCTGTTTTTCAATAGATTCGACACCACAGTGTCTGCTCCCACCCCCACAACCTCACCTGTAGTCAGCCTGGAACCCAGAGCCACACCACTGTGCCAGCCTCTCTCTTCACATGTTGCCTCCTGTGAGATTCCTGACACCCCTCCCCCACCCATCACCTTCACTCAATACCAGGTTGAGATGCAAATGAGGAGACTTCACTCAGGCAAGTCTGCTGGACCAGACGGAGTGAGTCCCCTTGTCCTCAAGGCCTGTGCCCCCCAGCTGTGTGGAGTCTTTCATAAACTGTTTATGCTGAGTCTGAGTCTGCAGAGGGTCCCGGTGATGTGGAAGACATCATGCCTCGTCCCTGTACCAAAGACGCCTCGTCCCAGTGGCCCCCAGGATTACAGGCCCGTGGCACTGACCTCCCACATCATGAAGACCCTGGAAAGGCTCATCCTGGACCAGCTGCGACCCATAGTAAGACCACATCTGGATCCCCTTCAGTTCGCTTATCAGCCTCGTCTCGGAACAGAGGACGCCATCATCTACCTGCTCAATCGTGTCTACACCCATCTGGACCAGCCGGCGAGCACTGTGAGGGTCATGTTTTTTGACTTTTCCAGTGCTTTCAACACCATCAGGCCGACCCTCCTGGGTGATAAGTTAGCAGCGATGCAGGTGGATGCTTCTCTGGTGTCCTGGATTGTTGATTACCTGACAGGAAGACCACAATATGTACGTCTCCCACAGTGTGTGTCTGACAAGGTGATTAGCAACACAGGGGCACCACAGGGGACTGTCCTCTCCCCCTTCCTCTTCACCCTCTACACCACAGACCTCAGCCACTGCACAGAGACCTGCCATCTTCAGAAGTTTTCTGATGACTCTGCGGTGGTTGGATGCATCAGCAGGGATGATGAGACAGAGTACCGGGCTGTGGTCGACTCCTTTGTCACGTGGTGTGAGCAGAATCATCTGCAGCTCAACGTGGCAAAGACCAAGGAACTGATCGTGGACTTCAGGAAGACCAGGAAACACTTGACCCCTGTTTCAATCCAGGGGGTCAGTGTTGACATTGTGGAGGACTATAAATACCTTGGAGTACACATTGACAATAAACTGGACTGGGCTAAAAACACCACAGCACTTTACAGGAAGGGCCAGAGTCGTCTCTATTTTTTGAGGCAACTGAGGTCCTTCAACATCTGCCAGAAAATGCTGAGGATTTTCTATGAGTCTGTGGTGGCCAGTGCGATCCTCTATGCTGTTGCATGCTGGGGGAGCAGGCTGAGGGTCGCAGATGCCAACAGACTTAATAAACTGATCCGTAAGGCCACCAATGTTGTGGGGATGGAGCTGGACTCCCTCAAGGTGGTGTCGGAGAGGCGGATGCTGTCCAAGATAAAGACAATGTTGGATAACACCTCCCACCCACTCCATGACATGTTGGTCAGTCACAGGAGCTCGTTCAGTGAGAGACTGAGATTACCGAAAAGCACCACTGAACGACACAGGAAATCATTCCTGCCTGTGGCCATCTCCCTGTACAACGCATCCACTTAACACACTGTTTGCTGCTACAGCTACACATGTTTCTTTTCCAAATATTTATTTATAAGTGACTTATGTATGTATGTATGTATATATATGTATATATTGTACTATTCTTAGTTAGCGTATTGTCTGTCTTGTCTTAATGTTGGTTTAAAATGGAGCACTGTAACAAAAAATAATTTCCCCCAGGGATCAATAAAGTATTCTGATTCTGATTCTGATTCTGATTTAGAAAACAACATGAGCTTTGTTTTGTCTGCGTTGAGAACAAGTTTAAGCTGATGTAATGAGTGCTGGACAGCAGAAAAGGCTTTCTGCAAGGAGTCGATGGCTTGGACAAGAGTTGAACCACAGCTGTAAATAACTGTATCATCAGCATAGAAGTGCAAGTTTGCATCTGGCACATGTAGACTAAGATTGTTTACGTAAATGATAAATAGAAGGGGACCTAATACAGAACCCTGTGGCACTCCGCTGTGCACTGTAACAAAGTCAGAACATAGACCGTCAGATTTAATGCACTGAGTCCTGTTACTGAGGTAGTTTGAGAACCATGCCACTGCTCTCTCAGAGAGTCCTGACTGGAAGAGTCTAAGTTTTAAAATACAATGATCAACAGTGTCAAATGCTTTTGACAAATCAATAAAAAGGGATGCACAGTGTTGTTTTTTATCAAGTGCAATAGTAATATCATTTACCACTCTAATTGCAGCTGTGATAGTACTGTGATTCTTCCTAAAGCCTGATTGATATTCAGATAAAATGGCATTGATGTGCAAAAACTCCTTTAACTGCTCACACACAAGAGCTTCAAGAACTTTGGCCAGCACAGATAGATTAGATATTGGTCTGTAATTAGTTAACACTGCTGGGTCGCCCCCTTTTAATAGAGGAACAACAAAAGCTGATTTCCATACTGAGGGAATTTTATTCGTGTCCAGTGTGAGGTTGAAAAGTGTTGTGAGAGGCTCTGCTACAAAATCAGCTGCCAGTTTTAAGAAGTAAGGATCTAGTAAGTCTGGCCCTGGAGATTTTCTAGGATCTAACAGTTTAAGAGCTTTACAGACCTCCTGCACAGAGAAAGGAACAAAGTTAAATGGCTGACCAGTGTACACCGGAAGGTTTGTGCCAGATTTTACAGAGACTGGGTTCAGAGAGTCAAACAAAGAGCCAGAAGATATAAAGTGCTTGTTAAAACAATTCATAATCTCCTTCCTATCATAAACAGGAACAGAATCCTTAAAAACATAGGTGGGTAGAGCGTGGGAGCTTTTACTCACTGAAAGAGACTTAATGATTTTCCAGAACTTCTGTGGATTATTTAGGTTCTCAGTGGTGACAGACAGATAATATTCTGTTTTAGCTTTCTTAATAGAGGAAGTACATCTGTTTCTTAGTTGTCTGAAAAGAAGCCAATCACTGGGGTAGCCTGTTTTCCTCGCTTTGGCCCAAGCCAGGTTACGCTCATGAATGATATCTGCCAGCTCTTGGGAGAACCAGGGGTTTTCACGACCTTTTATCCTATATCTTCTTAATGGAGCATGTTTATTCACAATTTGCATAAACCCATCCTTAAAGAATGCCCACGCTAATTCTACATCAGGGATCAATCCTATTTTCTTCCAGTCATAATTTGACAAATCATGATAAAATGCTTGCTCATTAAAATGTTTAAGAGTTCTTTTAAAAATAATACGATGTTGTGACTTGGCCACTTTAGTATTTCTAATAGCAGCAACAACACAGTGGTCACTTAAGTCGTTACAAAAGACACCCAAAGATGAAAATTTATGAGGAACATTTGTCAAAATCAAGTCAATCAAGGTAGACTTTTCGGGGCTTTTGAGATTCGGCCGAGTGGGTAAATTGACCAGCTGGGTAAGACTGATAGAATCACAAAAAGATTTAAAATCATCTGAAACAGTTTTGAGCCAATCCCAGTTAAAGTCACCAGCTAGAACAAGCTCCCCATAATTTAGTCTGGACAGCAAAAGGTTTAAAGAACGCAGAGCTTCTGTGGAGGCAGAAGGGGGTCGATAGCAACAAGCAACTGTTATGCAAAGACCCTTTGCAACATTCACATTCAGAGCCAAAAATTCCAATTGTTTGCAAATTGATTCTGATAGAACTATTGTAGCATCAAATTTTGACTTAACATAAGCAGCAACACCACCACCTTTCTTAAACCTATCGGTGCGATAGATATTGTAGCCAGCCATGCTAACATGTTCATCAGATATATATTTAGACAACCAAGTTTCAGAAATGAGGACAATATCTGCATCTGTTGATTGAACCCAGATCTTGATCATATCCATCTTGGGTAACAAACTGCGCACATTAAGATGAACTATCTTCAGCCCAGGTGAGGATTTAAATTCAGATAGTGTCTGGCTACATTGCAGCTCAGGGCCTGGGTTAGGTTGCACATTACCAGATAAGAGCAGTAGTAAGACGATCAGAAGTCTCTGCTTTGTACTTATTGATTTTGACGTGTGAAATGTTGACACAAAGCAGGATTTTTCGTAACTAATTTTGTAATTGTACAAAGCAAGAAGGTTTTGAAGATGAGGTAAATCTTTCTGTAGTTCAAAATGATTAATGTCCTGTTCCAAATACATTGGAAATTGTACAGGATGTATAGCAGCAGTGACGCATGTAGATCTGGGAACCATGTCACGCAGAATGGGGTCACTGTTAAATGTTCTCATCTTAGAAAAATTGAGTGTCCAAAAGTCCCCCACGGCCAATAAGCAAAGTAAAGTTATTAAAAAAGCCATTATCCAAAACACAATGATTGTTGATGCTGAATTAAATAGGCTGCACAAACCTAGGATGGCAAGTAAGGCTCCAGCCAAAAGTTCGGGTCCTGGTGGCTTGCTAGCAGAGGGCTTCTGCTAGCACATTCACCAATGTGGTGTAGAAGGCTTCAATCAACAGCACAGCGCCCGATGTATTGCAGATAAGCTTTTCGAGCAGCACAGGCCTTGGTGTGGTGCTGATGTCTTGCACTAGCAACACAGATGCAGTTTGTTCAGCCGGCAGCAAAGGCCCTGGGGTGGTGCAGATGGCCCCAGCCAGCAGTACAGGCCCTGGTGAGGCTCAGTTGGTTTATGCTAGCAGCACAGGCCCTGATGTGGTGCCTATGGGTCCAGCTGGCAGCACAGGCCCTGGTGAGGCTCAGTTGGTTTAGCAGCACAGGCCCTGATGTGGTGCCTATGGGTCCAGCCGGCAGTGCAGGCCCTGGTGAGGCTCAGTTGGTTTATGCTAGCAGAACAGGCCCTGGTGTGGTGCCTATGGGTCCAGCTAGGCCCTGGTGCGGTGCAGATGGCCTCAGCCAGCAGCACAGGTCCTGGGATGGTGCCGATGGATCCAGCTGGCAGCACAGGCCCCGGTGCAGTGAGATGGCCTCAGAAAACAGCACAGGCCCTGGTTGAGGCTCAGTTGGTTTATGCTAGCAGCACAGGCCCTGGTGTGGTGCAGACAACCTCTGGTAGTAGCAGAGGTCCCCCCCAAAAAAGACCACTTTCCAAGAATTTACAGAATAGTTTACTGAGTGTGAGATGATGTGTAATCCTGTTTTGCATGCTGCTCCTATTCCCAATGAACTTAAAACTGAGAACGCTGATCATGAACTCACGTTGGAACTTAAAGATGACGACATGGAGTCAAATCAGGGTAACATGAACTGTGTAACATCACCCGTCTCAGCTAGGAATGCTAGCACAGCATTAGCCGTACCCATTTCACCATACACACTACATAACACCCTTGAGTTACAGTCCACCTCACGCATGGTTCCTAGTCAATATAACACTTACCGCCATCATGCTGGTCAGTTCTCATCGCCCAGATTCATTCCTGAACATTTCATGTTTGCCCAGGAGCCTATCCGTGAAGGCCTAAGTCGTGTTTTTCTGGGGAATGTTGTAGTCCTTGTTTTCCCTGTGGCTGACCCGGCTTATCTGGGCCGTCAAGCTCTGTCATTGCTCGAGACTGAAGGGAGGAATATAGAAGCAGGACTTTCTGTTTTAGAGCCTGTTATGTCAGCCTACATGAGTCTTGAAGTGAATGAGCTGGTCTTTGCCTCAGGACATCTGACACCTGTTTGCTTCTGGACTGTTAACTGTAAGATGTCAGGTGAACCCGTTCAGCCTCCCGTCTCCGCTGGAGGGTCCGAGGGGCCCGTTCAGCCTCCTGTCTCCGCTGGAGGGTCCGAGGGGCCCGTTCAGCCACCCGTCTCCGCTGGAGGGTCCGAGGGGCCCGTTCAGCCACCCGTCTCCGCTGGAGGGCCCGAGGAGCCCGTTCAGCCACCCGTCTCCGCTGGAGGGCCCGAGGAGCCCGTCCAGCCTCATGCCTCGTCAGCTGGAGGGTCCGAGGGGCCCGTTCAGCCACCCGTCTCCGCTGGAGGGTCCGAGGGGCCCGTTCAGCCACCAGCTGCTCCACCGGCAGCCTCGTCCACGTTTGCAGTGGCCGTGTCTTCATCCACGCTAGCTGCGGCCTCCGTGTCTCCGTCCACATCGCCGTCTGGTCCAGCCTCCGCCTCTGCCACGCCTGGTCCAGCTCCAGCCTGTGCTTCGCCTGGTCCGGCCTCAGTCTCAGCTCCTGCTTCACCGTCGCCTGGTCCAGCTTCGACTCCGGCTTCAGCCTCATCTTCGCCTGGCCCAGCCTCAGAGTCTTCGTCCTCATCTGGCCCAGCCTCAGAGTCTTCCTCCTCGTCTGGCCCAGTCTCAGAGTCTTCGTCCTCGTCTGGCCCAGCCTCAGAGTCTTCGTCCTCGTCTGGCCCAGCCTCAGAGTCTTCGTCCTCGTCTGGCCCAGCTTCGACTTTGGCTTCTGCTCCTCCTGGTCCAGCTTCAGCCTGTGCCTCGTCTGGTCCTGCCTCGTCTGGTCCTGTGCCCACCGGGCCATGGCCAGCACGCCTAACACTGGAGAGCCGCCGCTGCCTTCCGCGCGGCCGGCCCCCTGAACTGCTCCGTCTCCTTCGCCGCCGCCGCTGCCTTCCGTGCGGCCGGCCTCCTGAACTGCTCCTTCATCTCCTTCGCCGCCGCCGCTGCCTTCCGCGCGGCCGGCCTCCTGAACTGCTCCGTTTCCTTCGCCGCCGCCGCTGCCTTCCGCGCGGCCGGCCACCTGAACTGCTCCGTCATCTCCTTCGCCGCCGCCGCTGCCTTCCGCGCGGCCGGCCACCTGAACTGCTCCGTCATCTCCTTCGCCGCCGCCGCTGCCTTCCGCGCGGCCGGCCTCCTGAACTGCTCCGTCATCTCCTTCGCCGCCGCCGCTGCCTTCCGCGCGGCCGGCCTCCTGAACTGCTCCGTCATCTCCTTCGCCGCCGCCGCTGCCTTCCGCGCGGCCGGCCACCTGAACTGCTCCGTCATCTCCTTCGCCGCCGCCGCTGCCTTCCGCGCGGCCGGCCACCTGAACTGCTCCGTCATCTCCTTCGCCGCCGCCGCTGCCTTCCGCGCGGCCGGCCCCCTGAACTGCTCCGTCATCTCCTTCGCCGCCGCCGCTGCCTTCCGCGCGGCCGGCCCCCTGAACTGCTCCGTCATCTCCTTCGCCGCCGCCGCTGCCTTCCGCGCGGCCGGCCCCCTGAACTGCTCCGTCATCTCCTTCGCCGCCGCCGCTGCCTTCCGCGCGGCCGGCCTCCTGAACTGCTCCTTCATCTCCTTCGCCGCCGCCGCTGCCTTCCGCGCAGCCGGCCTCCTGAACTGCTCCGTCATCTCCTTCGCCGCCGCCGCTGCCTTCCGCGCGGCCGGCCCCCTGAACTGAGCTGTGCTTTCCTTTTTGTTTTCTATTCCGAGCCCTCCGTCCTGGGCCCCCGCCGCCCGCCCTGGGTCGTTTTCTGTTTGGTTTTTGTTTTCCTGTGTTTGGGCTGTCTGGAGCCAGCCCTTAAGGGGGGGTGATGTCATGGCCCTGGGCCATGTGGGCCCAGTATTCTTAGTTTCTTGTATTTTTGTATTTCGTTCCTTATTTAGGCCATGTTTCCTGAGTTGTCCTGTTGTGTTGTTCCTTATTTGACTTCCCCTTGTGACTTTTATCCCCTGTGTGCCCCTCTATGTATCTGTGAGCCCTCATCTCCCCTCCTTGTGTTTCATTCCATGTTTCCCCAGCCCACTATGCCCGTGCTCTCTCTCTCCTCCTGTTTGCACCTGTGTACTTCCTGTTTTACTTTGACAGTCTCCCGTCAGTGTTGTTTACTCCTGCCATGTCTTCAAGTCAAGTCAAGTCAACTTTATTTGTCAATTCTGCCACATGTACAGGACATACAGAGAATAGAAATTTCGTTACTCTCAAACCCTAGTGATTAAAAAATGCAAATAAAATAATTAAAAAGTAAAAATGTAAATAAATACAATACAATTTTACGTATAACAAAAAAAAAGCTATGCAATATACAATATACAATATTCAAGTAAGGAGGCATAGTAGTGCAAATAGGCAAATAGTGCAAATGGAGATTTAGTAGTATGCGGTAAGAGATAGTGTAACAACAAAGTCTTATGAGGTAATGGCAGTCCAATGCTCCACAAAGTGACTGGTAACTGGTGCAGGCCAGTGAGTGAGTCAGAGAGTGTGTGTGTGTGTGTGTGTGTGTGTGTGTGTGTGTGTGTGTGTGTGTGTGTGTGTGTGTGTGTGTGTGTGTGTGTGTGACAGAGTTCAGTGAGACTGTGGAGGGGAGAGGGGGCAGAATCGGGAGGGAGTTAAGCTTCCTGACAGCCTGATGGATGAAGCTGTCCTTCAGTCTGCTGGTCCTGGCCTGGAGACTCCGCAGTCTCCTCCCTGACGGCAGCAGCTTGAAGAAGCTTTGCATTGGGTGCGTGGGATCAGCCGCTATGCAAAGGGCTTTTTTAGTGAGACGGGTGCTGTAAATGTCCTGGAGGGAGGGGAGAGAGACACCAATGATCCTCTCTGCAGCCCTCACTATGCGTTGGAGGGTTCTATGACAGGACGCATTGCAGGCTCCAAACCACACAGTGATGCAGCTCGGCAGGATGCTCTCGATGGTGCCTCTGTAGAAAGTGTACATGATGGGGGCTGGTGCTCCTGCTCTTCTTAGTTTGCGGAGAAAGAAGAGACGCTGCTGTGATTTCTTGGCCAGTGCTGTGGTGTTGTACGTCCAGGAGAGATCCTCTGTGATGTGCACACCCAAGAACTTGGTGCTGCTCACTCTCTCCACAGACGCTCCATCAATGGTCAGAGGAGCATGTTGGGTGTGCACTCTCCTGAAGTCCACAACAATCTCCTTCGTCTTCTCCACATTCAGAGAGAGATTGTTGTCAGCACACCACGTGGCCAGGCGTCTCACCTCACTTCTGTAGTCGGTCTCATCCCTGTTGCTAATGAGACCCACCACCGTTGTGTCGTCCGCAAACTTGATGAAGAGGTTGGAGCTGTATGATGGAGTGCAGTCATGGGTCAGCAGAGTGAAGAGGAGGGGGCTCAGCACACATCCCTGCGGGGCCCCCGTGTTTAAAATGATGGTGCTGGATGTATTACTGCCGACCCGTACTGCTTGAGGTCTTCCGGTGAGGAAATCCAACAGCCAGTTGCACAGTGAGGTGTTGAGCCCCAGCTGGACCAGTTTTTGTGTGAGCTGTTGGGGGATTATAGTGTTGAATGCTGAACTGAAATCTATGAACAGCATTCGAACATATGAGTCTTTTTTGTCCAGGTGTGTGAGTGCTGAGTGGAGTGCAGTGGAGATGGCATCATCGGTTGAGCGGTTTGGCCGATACGCAAACTGGAAGGGATCCAGGGAGGGGGGCAGGACAGTCTTGATGTGCTGCATGACTAGTCGTTCGAAGCACTTCATCAGGATGGGAGTAAGTGCAACAGGACGGTAGTCATTAAAGCAGGAGGGAGATGACTTTTTTGGAACCGGAATGATTGTGGTGGCTTTAAAACATGTGGGGACGACAGCCTGGATGAGTGATATGTTGAAGATGTCTGTGAAGACATCAGTGAGTTCCACTGCACAGTCTCTCAGTACACGACCAGGAATGTTGTCAGGACCCGGAGCTTTTCGTGCATTGATCCTGCTGAGGGATCTCCTCACGCTGTCCGGGGACAGAGTCATCACCTGGTCACCAGGAGGGGGTGGGGTCTTCTGTGCAGTGGTGTTGTTTTGGACTTCAAAGCGAGCAAAGAAAGTATTCAGCTCGTTCAGCAGGGGGATAGTGCTATCACAGGTCTGTGGTGGGGGCTTGTAATCTGTGATGGTCTGAATGCCCCGCCACAGGCTCCGTGAGTCTCTGCTGTCTTTGAAGTGATGCGATATTTTCCTGGAGTACTGTCTCTTAGCCTCTCTGATGCCACGGGAAAGGTTGGCCCTAGCTGTCCTCAGGCTCGCCTCGTCTCCATCTCTGAAGGCAACATTCCGAGCTTGTCTTGTTATGTTTATCTGTGTCAGCTGTGTTCCCATGTGTGGCCACTTCCCCTGATCATCCCTCTTGTGTATTTAGTCTCTGTGTTTCATGTAGTCTGTGTCGCGTCGTCTGTGTTACCACCCCCTGTGTTCCGTATCTCCAGCCATAGCTTTTCCTTAGTTTATGTCCAGTTTAGGTTTCTGTTTGAACTATTACTCTTATGCTGCCCTCACTCTGTTTTGTTCCTTTCATCAGCCAGAATAAAAGGCTCGCTTTTGTTTAACTCCACTCCTGCATCCTCGCTTGTGTTCGCTCCTGGGTCCACCACACACATTTCCGCACGGTCTGCCTCCGCGGACCGTGACAGTTGTTTTGATCTCCTCCATATCTGCTTCATGCCCTGGAGGACGGGGCAGTGGCCCCCCCCACACCCTCTAGCAGATCATTACATGAAGGAACCTTTTAAAAACAAGCGCGTCCATGCTCACAGGTGTACACACGGGTGATCACACACACAAACTACACCCTTTTTGGCTCCTACCTCAAAGCACACTGTGTGCTGTCGATCTTACGTGCTGCACAATAATGTTTAATATTTAGTATTTACTGTTATATTCCCACAGATCATCGTGATGTTGTTTATTATGTTGCTCTCGTTTTCTTCTGCTTGTTTTCTTTTTTCATTCTCAACAGGTGAAATAAAAAAAATAAAAAAACAATAACATGTAATATTTAGTATCTACTGTTAGTTAGTTTATTGTGATGGTGTTGTTTTTATTATGTTGCTTGAAGAGAAAATCTCCGTCCCGGTTTCCCTCCAAGGCGTGAGCACCGATAAGCAGAGTTTTGTCCTTTCCTTATAAGACTCCTAATTATTCAAAGTAACACTCAGGTATGCCGCTCAGCTGGGTTAGTTACGATGTCGGGAGCAGCTTGGGAGAACAAGGAAACACAGACTGCTTCAGGTTGCCTTCCCAAATCAACTCAAAGGTTTATTTAGTACATAACAGCTTATATAGAGAAAAAAAGGTTCGTGTGTCAGCAGATTCTCAGTTCAAACCGGTACAGACCAAATAAGGAAACGTCTTCCTTCCTTGTGAGCAAAGAAGTATCCTTTGTGTAGTTTATCAGTTCAGCTACAATTTATGATCATCCCAGCAAAATACACTCCTAGACATAGAATACAGAGTTCTTTCATTAGTGAATTCTGAAACAAACCACCTGGCCTTTAACAAGCCTTTTTCTAAGATAAAGAAGGGAGGATGGGAGTAAGGGAGTGATCTCTGTGGTGTTTTCAACCTTGAGGTACCATCCTGTGATTCTTACACATTAATACATGGGTCAGAGAGAAAGAGAAAAACAACTAGTAAATGGGCCTTATTGAGTAACAGTTTCATGTATAATATCACTATAAAACAATATCCTGTAAATGCTACCATGGTATCAAAATATCACAACAGTTCCCCCCTTTTATCATGAAATGATAACATAGTATAAAGACAGAATGTAATAACATAATATAAAGACAAATCATAAATGTGAAACAAATCATAAATGTAACTGGTCCTTCGAGCAAGCTTAATATCAAAAATTCTGAGAGCGTATACATGGTATCACACAACAGACAATAATCATCAAAAACAAATAATACATGCTGCAACGGTTACAAAGGCTACAATTAGTTCCTTCCATTTTCCAAACGTGTCCTGTAGCCACTTATCTAGCCACTGACCGTGGCCTGTATTGGCAATTAGTTCTATCTTCAATGCTTCAAGTCTATTCATAGCTTGTGTGAATGAACCGTTAGGGGCGGTGTTATTGGGAATGAAAGTACAGCATACATCAACGGTTACTAGACCACAGGTACCGGTCCAATTAACAGGTAAAGCTAATCTAAGGGTATTATTGCACATCCAATAAGCGTTAGGGATTGCTCTAGTTAGACGCGTGACCATGTGTGATTTAACTAACTCCCCCCAGTCAGTATCATTTAATACACCTTCTGGGGGAACAATGATCGAGTCTCCGCTCGAACTTGAACTGTGTGTGTGTTCCTCCAGATATGATAAAACTTCAGCCACAGAGACAGCTAGCCATGTCTCATTACAGCGTGCACCTGGGGAGTCAGAGAAGAATGTATAGTTATCCTTTGTATAATCTATGTGTGTGTCTGGGCCAGTTAACTTTAGTCGATATAAACCAAGTTCAGGTGGAGTTTATTTTAGCTGTGCTGACTTTTTACAGTCAGTTACAATAACTCGTACTGCTACTAGCTAGCATGACAGAGTTAAAAAAAAAAAAAAAAAAAAAAAGCATGACAGAGTTTCTATACAGCTGGGTGGGTGCTATGATGTTACTGATAGTGAACTTTATTCATAAGGTTAGTTAGCAGAGTTGCCAACCGTCCCGTGAAAAACGGAATCGTCTCGTATTCAGAGAAAATATTACGCGTTTCGTGTTGAGCTGAAAAGGAACAGTTTGTCCCGGACTTCAGCTAGAATGAAAAAGACACAAAGCTGGATTTATTCTGTCGTTACGCTGCACAGCTGCCTCTTCTTCTCTCATTCTCTCCCCCTGCCTCTCCTGTTGCTACTTCAATCATGAAACTGATCAATGATCAGCTGATCGGCTTTTCTCTCTTGTTTGTTTATCGCCCACTTTGTGCCAGAAAGAGGAAACCAGCGATGTCGCGCTAAACAACAGCAGCACGTTTAAGCTTGATCAGCTGTTGTTAGAATTTATTTAGTATTAATTTCTAGTATCAGCTGATGTTTGCTGGAGCCACAGCTGTAAAGCTGCTGGTCATGATGTCGGTTTGGTTATGTGGTGAGAGGGAAACATGAGGATGAAACCAGGAGATGTCCTTACTGAATCATCAGAGCTGAACAGTGATGGAGAAACAGGTTTACCTTTTAGGTGACATGAATGAGTTGAAGTTATGAACTGTTTCTGAGACACAAATAACACCAGGATCCTTTTCTAAGTAGCTGACAGCTGGTAACTGTGCAGGGGCGGGTCTAGCAAAGTGTTGCCAGGGGGGCAGGTAGGGCATTAACAGGGAGAGGGGGGCACAAAGAAATACTTTACTTTATTATTCTCATTTAAAATGTCTCGCTTTTATTAAATAATTATCTGAATCTTACAACCAGAGTTTTTATCTGATGTAAAATGTATAGAAATCATACATATACCAACAAGACTGTACATCACTGTCACCACAGCATCTGTTTTCATTCAAAGGCTTTATGGCTTTAATACCTGGGGGGCCGGTCTCTAGTCAAAATGCCCGGGCCGATTTTTTTGTCCCAGTCCAGCCCTGGACACGACACGCAGTGAGTTAATCTAAAATCACATTAACATGTGTATCTCTGTATTAACAGACATGCCATATTGGCCCAGTTTATTTTTCTTATCATTGTTGTGAGGAGACCATAAATAGCATTTGCATTTTCTGTTGTACAGTTCATTGGCTCTTATGGATAAAAAGTCTTTTTTATTGTTTCAAAATAGCTGATAACTATTCGCTGATAGCTGCCAACATCTGCGAACAAATATAATTATATAAAGTGGTTCTATATAGTGTGTAACTGTTAATATAGAGGATTATTACATTTATTGCTAATGCAATCATATGGCACACTGACCTCTGAGGAATTTTTGATGGCACTCGCCATCAGAAAGGTTGCTGACCCCTGAAATATTGACTGTTGGAGTGTAAACTGGATTTAGTGATCTTTGAAAACTTATTCAGAAACCATGAATATACTGTAACTTTAAAACTGCTTTAACGTCTTACTTGTTAAGCAACAGTATTAGTTAGTTTTTTATGAGAAAAATGAATCTGACTCATATTTTAAATATACAAACAACCCCACTGAAAACAGCAACAAGCAGCTGGGACAGCCATGATGGCTAAATGCTAACATCAGCAGGCTAAAATGCTAACTGTCCCACTGCTAACATGCTATTTGTACATGGTCCATATCACATGCATTTAACCTGACATGTCATTCACACATAGAGGATACTCATAGTCGCTGTGAGCTCTGAAACTCTGACCCTCTTACTATAAGTATAGTTGGTTTCATATTAAAGAGTTTACTCTGACAAATAACTCAAACTTACAACAGAAAAAGAGTCCACACAAGTGCATTGTGAGTTACAGTACTTACTTGTTTATTTATAGAATGGCAAAGTAGTTATGTGGTGTGTGCACGGATGGATGAGTTTAAATTTGTATCCATCAGCAAGAGAGGTGACACGAGACAGAGAGACTTTAGTCAAGACTGACAAAATGTGTTATTGACACACCAACTTCCTGTGTCAGCTTTTAATTCTCTTAACACAACAGAAAACAACTGCCCCTCTTTCAACATTGTTGATGACAAAACTTACAGATTTCTAGCAATTTATTACACAAATGGAAATTTGGAAGTAAAATTTAAAACATATAGCAATTAAACCAAAGGTACACAGACTTACAGTCCACCTGGTGCTGCAGACAGTGTTGGGAAGGTTACTTTTAAAATGTATTCCACGACAGATTACAGAATACATGCCCCAAAATGTATTCTGTAACGTATTCTGTTACGTTACTCAATTCTGAATACTTTGGATTACTTAATATATTATCATGCTTTTTACAACAACGTGAATGTACTATTGCTGTGTGATTTATTACTATTACTGAAGGTCCGCGACTCCGAACTGTAGTAAAGGGACCTCTGACTAATACGGCGGGGTCCCTGTCGGCTCGTAGCCGAAAAATAGCTTTACTTTGTTGTGTGGGTCAACTTTTCTTGCGAGAGACAGAGAGAGGCGTTGAAAGGCTGCTCCAACAGAACTTATTGTTTCAGAGGAAAACAGGAACACGGTGTACAGTCGAGTCTTAATAGCTTACTTACAACTGGGCTCGTCAGGCTCTCTTCTTGGCTGAAGTGGTTATTATTATATTTACATGCTTCCAGCTCCCGTTTTTCCTCGATGACAACTCGTACCTTTCCACTCCCCTTTTTCTCCCTCCTCGCGCTCACAGACACATAACGTGTATGGCAGTGCATTCTCCCTGCAGCACGGACTACACTGCCCATGATGCAACATTCTTTAGAGCTATGCTTGTAGCATTCTGCCTGTTAGCTTAGCACAACAACAACGAAAAGGCGCTCTCTCACCCAGGAAACACACAGTCGCAGAGAGAGAGAGAGAGCGTCGCCCTGTAACCATGGCAACCGTAACGCTGCTGCCTGGAACAACAGAACGTAGCTGTCAAACAAAACCCAAACAGTCCTGACCCGCGACAAAATGAAACAGGAAAGTACCGCAGTGTAATCCATTTATTTCAACAAAGTAACTGTATTCTGAATACCACCTTTTTAAACGGTAACTGTAACGGAATACAGTTACTCATATTTTGTATTTTAAATACGTAACATGTATTCCGTTACTCCCCAACACTGGCTGCAGATACTCGTAGACAGCAAAGTTATGCTTCAGTCCAGGTTTTGCTGACAACAGGTACAGTTCAGGTTCACAGTGAAACACAGTGAAACAGTGGCCAAAGATCATTGCATTGACTGATTTCTTGGCAAATTTTGCTCTTTACTGATGTCTTTGGCACTACTGGTACCATGAGATGGTATAAATTGTCCATTCAAGTTGTACAGGTCCTCCAGCTCCACCTGAATGGCTCCACTAGCGGGATTTGTCTCAATGTGTCAGCAAAATTCAATTACACCTACAGGCCAGTGGACACTCTTTCAATGATGAGGATGTTCACATCCTGGACAGGGAGGAACGCTGGTTTGAGGGCGGAGTCAAGGAGGCCATTTACGGGAAAAGGGAAAGACCATCTCTGAATCGAGGAGGGGGTAAGGGTACATCTTTCGCCATCTTACAATGCTGTGATTGCAGCCATTCCCCAACTCAAGCACTTTGAACAAGCACTTTGCAACAATCTAGAGATTTCAGATCTACCATTTATCAGCTCAAATATCCAATGACATGAATGCTTCAAAAGCGTCAACATCAGCTCTTCTCTGACAGCATGGTGGGAGTTTCTTTTTTTTTTGTTTGCCTGTCCCGTTTGGCTCTTTTGCCACCAGAATTATTGTCTAAAGGCAAAGAAAGATGCCCAACGGATTTACTTTACCGAATGGATCATCCCAGTCTTGCCGTAATGGTCCATTTGATTCACCTTTTATTGTTTATTTTATTTTATTTTTACTTGTTAAATACGGGACACATTGACTGGGGAAAAGAAAAGGGAGAAAGAAAGAGGGAAAGAAAAACAGCAGAGAAGAGGGACTTGGGTAAAGGGCAAAAAAACAAAAACTAACAAAATAAGCAGACAAAAAATACAAATATCAATCACCTGGATCACCTGTTGAGAAAGAAAAAAGAAAACAAGCAGAAGAAAACGAGAGCAACATAATAAACAACATCACGATGATCTATGTGAATATAACAGTAAATACTAAATATTAAACATTATTGTGCAGCACGTAAGATCGACAGCACACAGTGTGCTTTAAGGTAGGAGCCAAAAAGGGTGTAGTTTGTGGGTGTGAGCACCCGTGTGTACACCTGTGAGCATGGACGCGCTTGTTTTTAAAAGGTTCCTTCATGTAATGATCTGCTAGAGGGTGTGGGGGGGCCACAGCCCCGTCCTCCAGGGCATGAAGCAGGTATGGAGGAGATCAAAACTCTGTCCCAGAAAGAGCTGAGGAGAGTCCCAGATGAGGGCTCACTCAGCAGCCGCGGAGCAGAAGCCAGGGGGAGTTGCAGTGACGCGCCCGTGAGCTCCGCCGGCAGCCAGCCGTGCCTGAGTGACCGAGCCCCAGGCCGAGAGGCCGAGGGCACCCCACCCCCGAAGGAGCCCGAGCGAGCCCCAGGCTCCAGGCCCCGATAAGCAGCCACCAGGAGTGAGCCGGCGTGTACCTGGACGCCCATCCCCGACCCTGAATCCTCCCTTAGTTATGCTGCAATAGACGTAGGCTGCCAGGGGATTCCCATGATGCATTGAGTTTTTCCTTTCCAGTCACCTTTCTCACTCACTATGTATTAACAGACCTCTCTGCATTGAATCATATCTGTTATTAACCTCTGTCTCTCTTCCACAGCATGTCTTTATCCTGTCTTCCTTCTCTCACCCCAACCAATCACAGCAGATGGCCCCGCCCCTCCCTGAGCCTGGTTCTGCTGGAGGTTTCTTCCTGTTAAAAGGGAGTTTTTCCTTCCCACTGTCGCCAAAGTGCTGCTCATAGGGGGTCATATGATTGTTGGGTTTTTCTCTATCTATGAAGCGCCTTGAGGCAACTTTTGTTGTGATTTGGCGCTATATATATAAAATTGAATTGAATCTCTTGATTATTTGTCAATAAATTCTCTTTTAGAATTTTATTGACTGTTATCTTTTTGCCCATGGCTGAGATGGTTGGTCAGACCTAGAATCTTTTTGTATGTGTGTGTTACAGTATGTTACATTAGACACCTATAATACTACTCAAGGCTGTATTGCAGAGTGCTGTCACAAGTCGATAAGAAAATCAGAGACATCCTGAAAGTAGGAAAAAGGCCTCAGAAACTATTCAGAGCCACGTGAAACCTGAAGGCAGTAGCGGTTTTTGATACGGGCGACACGGGCGGTTGCCCGGGGCGGCATCGTGGTGGGGGCGGCATCGGCAAAAAAAAAAATTGCTCGTACTCATGCTGCCCCGACATCAGCCAGCGCATATTGGGAATGTCACAGGCACCGATCGGTTTTCTGTCGCCCATTTGCTGGGAGTAAGGGCGCCCTCCGTTTGCCAGGTGTGCCTGCTGCTTGCGGCACAGGGAGGAGAGGGCGGCGGCAGGGGATTCACTGACTGGCTGGAGCAGCGTCTAATAACCAACTCGCAAAATAAAACAAAATAAAAACAACCCAACAAACACGAAAACACCCGACACCATGATACAGACTAATTTGCACCGATGTTTTTTCGAAATTCTATACGCGAAAAGTGAGCGCAAGAGCCCTCGGTGCGCCTGCTCGCTGCTGAAGTCAAAGTAAACTTTATTGTCATCTCCGCTACCAGAGATGGGCAGTAACGCGTTACTTGTAACGCGTTACTGTAATCTGATTACTTTTTTCGAGTAACGAGTAAAGTAAGGGATTACTATTGCAAAAACAGTAATTAGATTACCGTTACTTTCCCGTAGGAACGCTGCGTTACTGCGTTACTAAAACCGGGATTTTTTGCGAGAATGTCTCATGACAGTGACGTAAGCGAGTGCGACGTTCGTGACAACAGCTGTGTGCAGATCAACAGTGGATCATATATCGAGTGCAGGAGAGAGTATGAGTGTGCAGCGTTTAAAGCGTGGAAGTACTGACCTTACTTTGAGTTTGATTCCATAAAAAGTGACAAAAACATTAGTGTCCACTGTGCGTGGGAAGAAAACTTCTTTTTACAGCGAAAAAAACCCTAAACTTCCAACAAGCACCGAGTAGCTACGACGTAATGGGAAACTCACAGAGAAACTCGCGGATTCTTCCACTGACCGCGGCACACCTGCACCAGGGTAAACCTCCGCCTACCCCACTCCTGCTTTACAGGTGAAAATAGAGCAACAGGACCGCTGAGTCCTTGACTTTATTTATTTTCTGCTGTGTTTTACTTGCATCTATTTGAAAGACTGAGTGTAAACACAAAAAATATTTTATTTTATGTGCTGGAATGTGCAGAAAATAGGTTTAAATGTTAAACTAATTTCTTCCAGTCAGAGAATGTTGCATATAATTAAATTTTTGCTTGATGCATAAAGTTAAAAGATTAAAACTAATAAAACAAGTTTTAAAAAGACACTTTTCCATTTGATTACATTTTGTATGATGGATTATGTAGAAAAAGTAGAATTGGGCTGAAAGATCTATCGCTTTATCACCTCTTCAGGTTGTAAATCGTGTTTTTAAAAAGTAACTAAGTAACTAAGTAATTAATTACTTTTGAAAATAAGTAATCAATAAAGTAACGGGATTACATTTTTGGGGAAGTAATCAATAATTAGTTACTGATTACTTTTTTCAAGTAACTTGACCAACACTGTCCGCTACATACAGTCCAGTATATAGAGAGACGAGACGACGAGGCTCCAGTTACAGCAGTGAAAGTAAACAAACAATAAATATAAGAAGAGTAAGAAAATAAATATACACTTTAGGACTAGAGGTAAAGGATCAATAACAATTTAACATTTATAATTTATAGTTTGATGATTTAAAGTCTCACACACAACCCATCGAAAGGGGAGGGGCCCTGCTGCTTCCAAATAGAGCACATTTCATTTATAATGATGTAAATCCAAGCCCATCATGTATTCATGATTTGAATCCTGGGTTGTGTGAAATCCCAGGAATAAACCCTAGACAAAGTGAATCTGTGAACTAAGGTGTAGGTGTGTTAGGTTATGTTGTGGTGATCCTCATGTTGGGGGATTTGTGTTCATACTGGAGTGCAAAATTAAAACCAACGTAAGATGGACAAGAAAAGTTCAAAGCCATCAGGTGCTCAGTTTAGAAAAAAAGAGAAAAGAAGAGGAGGAGAAACGAGCAAAAGATGCAGGTAAGCAGATGTGTGATTGGATAATGGCAGCTCATCCTGAACCAATCAGAGTCAGAATACTTTATTAATCCCTAAAGAAATAATGTGTGTTACAGTTGCTCCAAGAAGAAATGGTAAAAATAGTAACAGTAACAGACTAAACTCCAAACAATACATTATGTTACAGATTTGAATATTAATGAGTCGTTGTCAGTTGTTGATTTGTCCTGTTCTCATTGTATGACGAATTATGATGGCTGTTTGGTAGCCGTCTGCATACAACGCATACTCTCTCTCTCTTCATATGTGTGTGTGTGTGTGTGTTTCTGTGGTGAAATTCAGTATGGTTCCGACAACAGTTTTATGTTAATGTACAATCCTTATTATGTTTTGTGGGGGGGGGCAGAGGGAGTGCTCGCCCAGGGCGCCAAACAGGCTAGGACCGCCACTGCCTGAAGGTCTGGATAACTTTCACACCTGAATATCTAAAAATGGATTAGAAACACTGTAACGTTACAGATTCATAATATGTCCTCCCTAAAGAAAAGAACATGAGGCGAGCCTAAGGTTATTAGTAGAAACTACTAACTAGTAGTAACTAGTTTGATCTGTAAGAGTCCTTCGAGAGGAGTAACATCTAAGCTAAACACCAGCTCAAACACAGTTGCTTCATCTGTTCACGCTGACTGTATGAACAGTTTTGCTGGCATGTTCCTGGATGACTTCCCATGATGCCACAGGATAGGTAAGATCAGACTAGTCAGGCTGCTGCATACACATACGTACTCATTCATGTTGTTAACTGCCTCTTTAATATCATAGTCTGAGAGCATGCAGACTTTTTACACATGTGGAGCAAGTGTGTGTGTGTCTTGTGGTTGCTGAGCTGGAACAACAGCTACCCCTGGTGGCCAGAAGGATTAACTGTAGCTGCCTGCTGTATGCATAACACCAAGATCATTTTATCATTCAGTTAAATAAATGTGTTCATATTATATTATTTTATACTTTCAGAAAACAAAAGGGAGTATTTTTTAGAAACATTCCTTTACCAAAGCAAAAAAACAAAAAGAACAAATAAACAATGAAATTACTTCAAATACTTTGATGCCTATTTTTACATTTAACTAGTCAATCACTACGCTAACCCCAACGGACTCTGTTTTATCGTTTAGCTAAAAGTATGAAGAGATTTACTTAAAGTTGTCTGATATTATATATGTCAGATGATGAAGTCATCAAAATGACACTGTTTAGAACAGGAGTGGGCATCTCCAGGCCTCGAGGGCCGGTGTCCTGCAAGTTTTAGATATCACCCTTGGTCAGCACCAGAGATGGGCAGTAATGCGTTACTTGTAATGCGTTACTGTAATCCGATTACTTTTTTCGAGTAACGAGTAAAGTAAGGGATTACTATTGCAAAAACGGTAATTAGATTACCGTTACTTTCCCCTAGGAACGCTGCGTTACTGCGTTACTAAAACCGTGATTTTTTGCGAGAATGTCTCATGACAGTGACGTGAGCGAGTGCGACGTTAGTGACAACAGCTGTGTGCAGATCAACAGTGGATCATATATCGAGTACGGAGAGAGTATGAGCGTGCAGCGTTTAAAGCGTGGAAGTACTGACCTTACTTTGAGTTTGATTCCATAAAAAGTGACAAAAACATTAGTGTCCGCTGTGCGTGGGAAGAAAACTTCTTTTTACAGCGAAAAAAAACCCCTAAACTTCCAAGCAAGCTCCGAGTAGCTACGACGTAATGGGAAACTCGCAGAGAAACTCACGGATTCTTCCACTGACCGCGGCACACCTGCACCAGGGTAAACCTCCGCCTGCCTCACTCCTGCTTTACAGGTGAAAATAGAGCAACAGGACCGCTGAGTCTTTGACTTTATTTATTTTCTGCTGTGTTTTACTTGAAATTTGAAAGACTGAGTGTAAACACAAAAAATATTTTATTTAGTAACGGGATTACTTTTTTGGGCAAATAATCAGTAATTAGTTACTGATTACTTTTTTCAAGTAACTTGACCAACACTGGTCAGCACACATGAAGCACACGATTAGTTCGTTACCAAGTCTCTGGAGTTCAGGAAATGTTGAGGAGGTAAATTAGCCATTTGAATCAGCTGTGTTGGCTCAAGGACACATCTAAAACCTGCAGGACACCGGCCCTCGAGGCCTGGAGTTGCCCACCCCTGGTTTAGAAGAATCAAAGACTGATGGTCACACCAGTGTTATGTAACTTGGTTCCCTAAAATCTTTTCCTACATTTCCTTACGTGATATTTTGTTTGCTGTAATTAGGTTGGTGTGTTTCAGTACCGGCTTTTGTTAGCTTTTTGTCACGGTTTTGTACAGAAAAATACCAAAATACAAGAAACTGAAAATGCTGGGTCAAAATGAGCCACAACTGTGACACTTTTATAACGAGTGCCATAAAATTTTAGCTTCATACTCAAAGTAAATTCATTAAAGTTGTGAAAGCCATTCCCCCTGCAATGATTCCGATGGCTAAAGCCAGTTTAACATGTTCTTCCTCTATAATTCGTGAATTTAAAGGAAAGGCATGCAATAATACATTTTTAAGGACAATTCTAACCAAACAACTTTTTCCTTCTCAATTAAAAAGAAAATATTTGTTTAAAGATTATAACTCGAGGTTTTTGACTGAGTATCTTTCTTTTCCAATTCCACCTAAAGCAAAAGAAAATCACTTTAAAATCTTAAATGCCATATATCCATCCAATGACTATCTTCACAAGAAATTCAATATAGATACGAACGAATGCACTTTTTGCAATACTGATATTGAGACTACAGAGCACCTTTTTTATTCATGTGAAAGTTCCAGATCTTTTGGGGATGATTTTCAGTACTGGTTAACCTCTAAAAAATACTGCCCTTCTCTAACCTTTCAAGAAATTATATTTGGCCTACAAACAGAAAATAAAAAAAATAGAATTTGGGATTAACAACTTATTTATAGTTGCAAAATTTTTCATTCACAAATGTCGCTTCTTGAAAATTATTCCGATTTTTTCTGGTATTTAATAATGTAGTAATTTAAAAAAAAAAAAAAAAAAAAAAAAAAAGACAGGATGAACTGAAGCTCTGCCATCACGTAATGTCGCATACTGCTGTTTCTGATGTCATTTAAAAAATAAAATAAAATAAAATAAAAAATAATGTAGTAATAATAATAATGGATTGGATTTATAATAATAATAATAATAATAATAATAATGGATACTTTATTGATCCCCATGGGGAAATTACTTGTTTTTCTCTGCATTTGACCCATTCACTCAGTGAAGCAGTGGGCAGCCCACTAAGCAGGCGCCCGGGGAGCAGTGTGTAGGGACGGTACCTTGCTCAGGGGTACCTCAGGGTAGCCGTTAAGTGGATTCGAACCGCCGACCTTCCGATCATGGGGCGACCACTTTACCTACTGAGCTATCCCTGCCCCTACAAAAAGCGCTTTTCAAGGCACCCAAAGCGCTTTACAATACCACTATTCATTCACTCTCACATTCATACACTGGTGGAGGCAGCTACGGTTGTAGCCACAACCTGACAGAAGCGAGGCTGCCATATCACGCCATTGGCCCCTCTGGCCAACACCAGTAGGGTAAAGTGTCTTGCCCAAGGACACAACGACCAGGACAGAGAGCCCGGGGATCGAACCAGCGACCTTCCGGTTACAGATACGCTTCCCAACCCCCTGAGCCACGGTCGCCACGTAGTCCTCCTATCCGGTTGTTCAGTGATGACGCGACGAATCCTACTTCCGGGTCTAAAGTAGTCTGCGTTTAATATGGCTTTTGTGTTGTTAACATGTTTAATGTTATGTATTTTCTTCTATTTGATCTCAAAAAGCTCCTAAAACAGTCAGCGACCACTGTTGACCTCCCTCGGCTTTTATTACCGCTAATCATTTATTTAAGCTCAGTTTTTAAAACCTTAGGATGTAACTACAGCCCAGCCCATGCAGCAGTATATGAATGACTAACCTCGTATTGTGGATGGATTATCTCAGTTGTTCTCCTGGCTGAAGTTTGGTCCTTTTACAGCATCCTGCCATGCGATTACATTTGTTCCTGACCACCGAGAACACTCACATTAACTTTTATCGAGTGGAAAAAAGTTAGCTTGTTTATATTATGCTAACATAGCTGTGTCGCTAGCGGTCACGTAGCACATCATTATATAGCAGCTAGCCCAACTTCAGTAACCCTACAAACGTCACTGCTGTTTAGTTTTCTGTCTTCATTTATGCTGGAAGTGATAGCAGAGCTGTACGTTTGAATTTGTTTCCAAAACCCCGCAGTCAGGACATGCTATTTTGTATTTAGATAGAAGCTAGCGAGCTAACTCCCTGCTAACTTCTAACTCCGTTAAATGTCATAAATTCCGTTTTCATGGATGCCTGGATGTTAAACTCAATTGTTACACCTGGTAGAGCAGAACGCTGATCATTTTATTAAAGATGAAAGACTTTAGACAGTTTTTCAACTCTCAGTAATGCCATAGTGATCGTTTGATATATGGACCTGCAGCGGAGTTTAGACCCAGACACGGCTAGTGACGTCAGACTGAACAACCGATGGCTTCATTAGACAAGTGTAACTTAAATAAAGGTAATTTTTGATGCAGCTTTTCAACTGATGTAGCTAGACTGTGTGTGCGTACTTTTGTTTTTTTGTTTTTAACTTTTTTACTTTTATATGTAAGGTCACTTAATGTACTTGTGTGTTGCTTTATGTTATCTCTGACCTATACTGTTCTTTTGTTCTTTGTTCGATGGCTGCTTTGTTCTTAACCACCTGTACTTGTACACATCTTTTTGACTTGTAAGATATGCGCTGTAATTGTTAGTTTGTACAATTAAAAAAAAAACATCAACGAAAACTAAACACAGGTTTATGTGGCTTAGGATGACGTCACTGGCGCTCATTTATTTTGAAAACAAACTTTCTAAAAAAAAAAAAAGAACAAATAAATAAACCAGTTGGCGTGTACTCTTTAACGAGGACCAGAAAAAAACGTTGTGCAGGTTTTAGAAATGAGCTCTTCAACATAAAACCAAATGATAACAGAGGTGTATCATATTTACAAAGAAACTAACACAAAATATAATGTAGCTGAAACTGCCGTTATATTCTCAAATTCGCTGTTTTATCATATGTACCTGATAATCTGTGTAAACCACACATATTTGGAACAGACTTTTATTTTCACTTGACTACAACCTTTTGATCATTTACAGGCAAACTGCCTGAGAAAATGGCTCGTTTGTCTCATTTTCAGTCAGGCGTTTTCAGGCGGTTACTAGCTGTCAAAGGTGGGGTCCTTACGGTCCTTCCTTCCTTCCTTGAGCCGCTCCATCAGCCGCCTGACAGAAAACGACAACCGGAGGTAAAAAATCCAGATTAGCCCGAAATCCTCCAAAAGCCGAGCGGGTCTTTCGAGTTATGATGGGCGGAAGGACGAGTGCCATAGCGGCGGGTGTATGCGGAGCTCTGTTTGTCGGTTACTGTATTTATTTCGACAGGAAACGACGGAATGACCCGAACTTCAAGAACAGGCTACGAGAACGTGAGTGTTGACCTCCTCGCTGCTCTTTTTCTCACCTTCGCCGGGTTCGCTGGTTCGGACACCAGGCGGTTTCGTTCGGTCCAGTTAGCTTGTCCAGAGGCTGTGGAGGAGCGCTACAATCAATTCAGTAAATTAAGCAAAGCATAGCTGGGACTTCATTCATGTTCTCACATCGTTAGGTGGGTTTGTAGCTGACACGCCACGATGTGACAGTAATCACATTCTTTGCGCCCTCCCTGGATCCTGAGCTCTTCCATCCTCTAAAAGGATCTGTAGAAATAACTGGTGACATGATTTGTAAAGGGGAGCATACGATTAGTGGCTGTGCTTCAAAACAAACCATTATTTTGGTGTTGCCTAACCCTATTTCGAGGCACAAAATAAAAGGCTTTTATATGGCTGTACACACATAAATATACTGAATATACCAGTGCCGGTCTAAAGTGTGCTACCTCAAACTTGAGCCGCTGGGCAGCTTATGGAGGCTGGATTCAGAGAACCTCAGTTGTCTCCAAGGCCACATTACCAGGTAGTATTTATATACGTCCAGGTGCTCATCCAGATTTGTCCTGCCAGCAAAACTCCAAACACTGTGAGAGAAAGGCTTTACTATCCTGTGATGTGACCTGCAGCACACACTCATTCACAAAGCTATTTCCATTTCAAGTAATTACACAACAAACATATTTAGCATGATGTCTTGTTAGCTGGGCTTCCAGCCTGCTGGAGATTATCGTGTTATTCCAGGAAGATTGGGCCTTGTTCCAGTTAGTTAATCCAAACATGAGGAAGCTCCAGGTTTTCACGTACATGGTAACAGACTCTGTGAGCAAAACCACAGCTCTGAGTTTCTTTCCGACTCCTCTGCTGCTCCTGGACCAGCTGACTGACACTGATGTTTGCTCGTTCATAGAGTTTCTTACAAACAACGACCCAGCTTGTATGTTTGCCATTTTGTGTTCTCACACAAGCGCAGAAGAGAGACGGCAGTTACACCACAGATTGGTAACATGCGCAGAAAAAGATCTGTATTGTGTATTTGTAGCTTTGTAACTCTGACTCTATCCACAGTAATGCTGCCTGACTTGTGTGAGCATCATATTCTGTCTATGGTAACGACACAGTGGACCAAGCTGATTAAAATAACTCTGTCCTGCGTGGTTTTTGAGAGAAATATGACCCACGCTGGCACACATTCATATTCCTCAGTCCTCTGGGTTATAATCAAGGCTTTACTGTTTATTTACCCATTGCCATGGTGCACTCAGGTGTTCTGGGGGACACTAAAAGTTTGAAATTGGAGTTTGTTAAATTTGCTTCAGGGAATACGGCCGAAGCAGCAAACTGTGTATAAACAGAAATAAACACATTCCAGTTTTTGTATTGCAGGCAGTTTGTAATTGTTACCAGTCACCTGAACATGGTCAGCTGGACGACAAGGTGACAAATAATCACTGGCCTACAAAAATCAGGCCTAAATTTCCAGTAAATAGTTGATTTGAGGGAGCAGAAGCTGAACTTGGAGCTAGTTTAGCTTTAAGCCTATTTCTGTGTCTGTCTTATACTCGTAACTTTGTGAGTGTAGCAGCTACTGTCTAAGACTACTTTCTTGTTAAAACCAAGATGGACATGTTTTGAGGGCTGGAGCAACATGAGCAGTTTGTCCTGTTCTTGTCACAGGGAGAAGAAAGCAGAAGGCTGCCAAAGAGAGGGCAGGCCTGGCAAAGGTGAGCAGTCTCTACACGCCTGCACCTTTACATGTGCACACGCGTGCACGGAGCTGACCGTGTTTCTGTATTAAAGCTGACACCCACCACATTAAAGGACAACTTCAAACCAAAGCACTGATACTGACTCTGCTGTACAACTGCAAGCTACTTCACACAAACGTGACAGAAATCAGCTGTGACTGCTTACTGTGACTGTTGTGCAGCTTCCAGATCTGAAGGATGCTGAAGCCGTGCAGAAGTTCTTCCTGGAGGAAATCCAGTTGGGAGAGGAGCTGCTGGCTCAGGGTAATTTACTCTTTATTGAAACTCGTACCACTGAACTGGTCAAACGGTTTACTGCAGTACAGCCAGTGGTGACCTTGCTGCGGCGCTAAAATGGCTCCTTCCCTGCTGTTGGGACACCCAGTATGGGTACAGACGCCTGCATGTGGAGCTTATAAGCTTTTGTTTCCTTTTGCTTTGACTACAGGAGACTACGAGAAAGGTGTGGATCACCTGACCAACGCCATCGCTGTGTGTGGTCAGCCTCAGCAGCTACTACAGGTGCTGCAGCAGACTCTGCCTCCACCCGTCTTCCAGATGCTGCTCACCAAGCTGCCCAGTATCAGCCAGGTTTGTGAATTGCTCTAGGATCAGTTATTATGACAGCATGCAGGACATGGAGTCGAGCAGTTTTAACTCTGGAGTCTTTGAATCATCTCTAAAGTGTTCATCAGTCATGCACACGTCAAACCATAAAGCCGAGGACCTTTGTTTCCTGTCTTGCAGCGTATCGTGAGCGCACAGAGTCTGAGTGAGGATGATATAGAATGAGAGCCCAGAAGAAGCCACCCCTGCTCCCCGTTTGTTCAACACGACCTGCCCACACCTCTGCCTCCTGTCACTTTCACCCCATCCAGCCTCCCTAAAGGGGTTCAGTTTCTCTTCCTTTGTCCATTGAAAGGTTTTCTTTTTGAACTTGTATTACCCGTTTTGGGGTATTAGGATATCTAAATCATGAGGCCACAAAAAAATGTAGAGAAATGCAATCCGGCCTGTCCCCGCTCCCAAATCCTCATGTATGTAATAACCAACTGGGCTGGATTCAAAGATGAATCCGCTCCTTCCTCCAAGGTGGTGCAACACACATCTGACAGGATTATGTACAAGGTTTACGCTGCCTGATGTGGTTGTACCTGCCGTCTCCATGACAACGTCAGTAGTATAAACCAGAATGTGCTCGGATGAGTATTTATTGTTTTGTTACGTCTCGTCTGTCTTTCCATTCTAGACTTGGAAACGCTTTTTAGAGTGACGATATGTTTTGTTCTGTTTGAAGAGGACGGCCCTCTTTAGCAAGAATAAACCATCTGAACAAACCGCAGCTGTGTTGAGTGTTCAGTCCTGGTCACCCTGGCACTGCGCCTCAGAACAGTTTGAGGTCTTTATTAAACCGAGCAGCTGAACCTCTGTGCCAAAGCGCCCTGAGTGCTGGAGGTGCAGCTACTCTGTTCTAATGGTCCTCATCTACAGGCTGGTGGAGGTACAGGGAGGAGAGCAGGAGGCTGCTATGAACTGTGGCACGTTAGCAACAGTGACACGAGAGAACGATGCTGCACAGCAACCAACACACTGGTGGTGAGAAATGTCTCTGCTTTCTTTTGGAGAGAGGACGCCACCGGGCTCTGTGACAGAGGTCAGAGGTCACGACAGCATCTAAACTTCACTGACTCATCTGCCTTCAAAAATTATTAGTGTGGATCATTTGCTTTCAATAATAACCCGATTTAGAGGTTTTGCTGGTGATTTGCAAGGAAGAAAGAAAACAGTGACAATAAATTCAGACACAGAATAAAAGAAATGACGTATTTTAACCAAATAAGTGAAACGGTTACAGATCAAGTCCAACACAGCCCTGTGGGAAGGACCTGTGACTTTATGCTGGGCAGAGGAAGTTCTCGTTTAGCTGCCTGGATGTCAGCTGTGTTGGAGTCGGGCTCTGAACCTGCTGCTCTTCCAAACGACTCTGATCACAGCGACCACATGCTTTTTCTGTCCTCAGTTTAAATATGAACAGACTTTTCTGGCTTCACTCTCTTTTTCTTCAGTGCTTTCTTTTTAGTCTTTTTGTCTGGATCTGCCATCTCTCCTTTGAAAGAAGCGGAGCTTCTGCTCAACTTGCGCTGGTTTCCCATCACCTTCCTTGGGGACTTGAAAGCTCCTCGACCAGCCGCCCTCTCCCGTCCAGAACCCGTCTTCAGAGTCTTGCCGGTCTTCCTTGTTGTTGCTTTGCCATCACCGTTACTCTTCTGCTTCTCCTTCTTCAGTGACCTCTTCACCCGGATGGATCTGCCCTCCAGCTTTGAGCCGTCCAGTTTCAACGCCAGCTGCACAGAATCGGTACTCTGCACAAGGAAGACAAAATGAAGTGTAGAAACACATGGCCTACTTTGACCAAAGTACCAATACTGACGCTTAAAAACTGTAGAATGGAAAAACCACTGGCTGATGTCACACTGGCTACGCCCATCAATGGCACACAGTCTATTGTGGATTCTAATTTATTCTAATTCTGTGCTTTTAGACCTTAAAGTTCCCAAAGTATGAGTACACAGTATGGGTCAGCGGTCCCCAAACGGTCCGTGAGTCGTTTGGTACCGGGCCGCGAGAGTTGAGGCTCAGGTGTGAAATGTCTGGTTTTCAGGGTTTTTATCGGTTTTCAGTGTTATTTTGTTATCGTTTTATCGTTAACTCGGTTTTCCTGGGTCTTTTCACGTGTGTTATGAATAAATCTTATTTTTTTCGGTACCGGTACTAGTTTTATTTTGTTGTATTTATCCGCGACACCTTAAAGGCCGGTCTGTGGAAATATTGTCGGGCATAAACCGGTCCGTGGCGCGAAAAAGGTTGGAGACCGCTGGTGTAGGTGATACGGCCACCATCTGTCATATACACCGTTCAGGAGCATAAATCAAAGAGCGCCATTTGATTTAATATTTCCTGACTGCTGGTGTGGAAGTTTACGGCAGCTGCTAATAAGCTCATGCAGTGACACCCCCGAAACTAAACACAACATAAGGCACCAATTAGTAGAGCAATGCAAGAGAAACCCCAACAATATGACAGTGGGAAGGAAAAACTCCCTTTTAACAGGAAGACAGTTCCTGCACATCCAGGCTCAGAGAGGGGCGGCCATCTGTCATGACTGTGTGTGTGTGTGTGTGGGGGGGGGGGGGGGGGGTTCATAGCCAAAGCTGTACTGTTTAAACATGGACTGACTTTTGTCACCAGCCATCAGAGGACAACCCTGCAGTGATGCGTATTCAGTTAGAAATCCCAAGCCTCGCCACAGGCGTCTCAAAAAGCAAAATATAAATGCAACTAGAGCTGGGCGATATATGATTTTTTCATATCACGATATGTTTTTTTCATTTCAGGCGATAACGATATCTATCACGATATCAGCCAAATAACTATATTTGTAAGATTTAAATGTGCCGTTGCTCACAAGTAAAATGTGAAATAATCAGCAGCTTGTTTTTATTTAAATATTTATTTCCCATAAGTTCAACAGGGTAGATGTACTTAAGGAACATGAGACTTTTTCAGATAAATAAAGGCAAATATTGCAAACTACACAAAAGGCAGCCGCTAAAGCGTTTAAGTTTCAAAATAGAACAAACGAAACAGACTAAATTGTCAATTCCACTTAGAAACAAAATATTAATTCTAAAAATAAATCTTAGTTTGTTTTACAGAAGAACAGACAAAACTGACTAACTTTTGTCAATATCAAATAAACTGAGAACTAAAAGGAAATTCTCAATCTCTCCTTGTTGTATAGCTGAGCTTTTCAAACAGTTTTAACAGTTACTTTAGTCTGACAAAAGCCGAATGACGAATTAGCGCTTCCAGTCAGAGACTGAGGCTACGTCCACACGTACACGGGTATTTTTGAAAACAGAGATTTTCCGTTTTCGTTTTAAAAAATAATCCCGTCCACACATAAAGGCAGAAATGAAGGAAAACGCTGCTATGAACATGCCAAAGCAGCAGGTGGCGCTAGATTCCTAACCGTGCAGAAATGTTGGCCAATCAGAAGTCTAGAAGCCTCGGTGGGAAAAAGTAAGCAAAGCTGGGGCATAGAAGCAGAACCGAGTCGTATGTGTGGAGGGACAGTAACTGTGTGTATATGTAAGCATTTAAACACTGCAGAGAGTAGAATTAACAGTAACAGTATTGTAGAAATTCATTTCACCGAAACAATAACGTGGCGCACAGTGTGACGTCACAAAATGCGCGCACCTTTGACGCTGCGTTTTCTCCGTTTTTCTCGTCCACACGTAAACGCAAAAACTGAGTTTTCAAAAATCTCCACCCTGGCCGGAGTTTTTAAAAATCTTCGTTTTCAGTGACCAAAAACGCCGTTTACGTGTGGACGAAAGGTGCAAACGCATAGAAAAATCTGCGTTTTCAAAAATACCCGGGTACGTGTGGACGTAGCGCATGCACCAGTTTATTGTATTTCCAGACTTGCTTTCGGCACATTTACAGTGCACGCTACTCTGTTTTTTGTCAGACTTGAAATAGCCGAAATACCTTCACACTACGGAACTTCTATGGCTCTTCCGTTCGACAATCTCTCCGGCGTTGGAACCATCATCTGTTTTCTCTTCGGTCACGCTCGGTTGATTTTTCTAGTCGGCACACTCATTTCCTCCATTACCCGGGCTGTACGGCGGCTTGGCACTTGTGCTGTACGTAACAAGTCACGTGACATGACGCTGCGGCTGTGATTGGTTCGGCTCTGCGCTACTTAATTTGGATTGGCTGTTTTTTTTTGTTTTGTTTTGTTTTGTTTTTTAAGAGGACAAGAGCGGCGAGGTCTATCGCGATAGTTTAATTTTTCTATCGAGAAAAAGTTATATCGCGATACATATCGTTATCGTTCTATCGCCCAGCTCTAAATGCAATCCAATATTATTATTTGTTACTCCAGAACCACGATCGTCTCCGAGCTCTTGTACCTCAAACAGGACGTAACCAAATCCTTTCCCCAAGCCCGAGTTCTTGTCTCGCACCAGTCGCACCGCCTCCACTGTCCCACACTCTTCGAAATGCCTTCGAAAAGTCAGCTCGTTGATGTCTGCAGACACAGCAGGTTGGCTTGAGCTTCAAACTACTCACTCATGGACAACTACACCTTTACCACTGTCTGGAACTCTACAGACGAACTCACCAAATGAGAGATTCCCCACGAAAACAGAACGCTTGTGGTCGTGCTGAAAGAGAACAACAGGATTTCAGTTTAACTCCCAGGAGACAGATACAGCAGAGCATTCTGGGACGTCTGCTGACTCACAGATGAGCTGTCGGCCACTCTGTCCACTCGGATGTGAAAGTCTTTCTCTATCTCCATGCCATTCCTGTGAGGGCAGACAGACAGAGCTCTATCAGCACGTGTATGTTTGGGTCTTACAGCATTAGCAGGTTTCAGGAGGAGCGTCTGACCTCTCCAAAGCTTTGGTGATGCCATCTTCATCTTTAAACACTACGTAGGCATTGATGCTCTGCTTCTTTGGGTGGACTTTGCGCCTGCGAAGTGAAAAGAAGCTGTTTGGTACAAATGGAAAGGAGTCAACTGAAACCATACTATTAGTTTGTTGGTGGAACCTAGTGAAAGCTCAGGATTAAAAAATAAACAACTTTTAGAAACTCACTTGATAGCAGCTACTTTACGAGACATGGAGGGGTCCTCTCTGACCTGTTGGAATGAAACACAATGTTACTGAAGACGAGAAGCTGCAGCAACCTGGCGACTCTCTTTCTTTCAGAGGTGTTTTTACCACAGAGCGAAAGCGAATAGATTCGATGGATCCTTTATCCCTGAAGAGGCTCCGCAGGGTCTGAGAAGGAACAAAAAAGGTTGCCAGTCTTTGAACTTCCACATTATTATTGTCCTATAAATACTGCAATTATTGCACAACAAGCAATTTGCACGTCTCCTGAAAGATCTTGGAAAGAGCCACAGTACAGTTGTGTTTTCACTCTGTCAGATAAACACCTGCTAGAAGCTAAAACGTCCAACAAGCGTTTCCAGAGGTTGCAGATCAGACCGGCTGCCTCAGCTTAGCCAGTTTCTCCTTGTTATCGTCCCACAGCTTCATCCACAAGCCTCAGTCTGAGGTCAGACCGTTGAGGCTCAATACTGACTGTGTACAGCGTCTCAGTGCATCTAAAGTGCCATCTGACTCATGACCATATTTGCTCCTGTTACTGCGCCTACGTGACTGAACGAGGGTCATTTAAAACAAACACGGCTGTGTCTCGTCTTCTCCATTCTCCACATAAGGAGAAACAGCGAGGTGGCTCACAGAGGAAGGAGTGGCGCCTGGCTGCTGAAGCTAACACGCAGGGAAACTGACACTAAAGAGAAACTCCAGTACTGTGTTAGTCTGCACCTCAGCACTAAACTACACTGCATGTTACGTCCATGTAGTTTATGGATGCAGACTGCTGGTGTCAGATACAGTCAGGCGGTCACTATGGATACAGGTGGGTAAAACAAAGAAACTAAATAAACCTTCTTGGTGCAGCTGATGGGAAGGTTGCCGACAAACACAGTCCTTTTCTTCTTCAAGGTCTCCTGCGCCTTGCTGGCCTTCAGCCTCTGTCTCTTCATCACCCAGTACTCTGTGTCGTTCTCTCTGCCCGACTCGGAGGTTTGTCTCTTCCTCTTCCTGTTGGGTTTTTCTGGCCCGTCCTCATCCTCGTCTGCCTTTTGTAAACCACTCTCTCTGAAACCAGCAAATTCAAATGAACACTTCAAACAAACGGGTTTGAGAAGAGACTTGAATCAAGAAAAAACTGGGGAAAAAGAAATTAACACTCACCTTTTTTCCAGCTCCTGATTGGCTGCTGATTTCTCCTTAGCTGGCTGCTGCTTCTTCTCCTGGCGTGGCTGACCTTTGACCTGTGGGCTTTTCTGCTTCTGCTCTTTGGTTTCTGTGCTTTTTTGAACCGGCTGCCATCATAACACAAAAAGACACTTCAGTCATTTCCTCCCTCTTAAATAATCCATTAGCATTAGAGGCGCTCACTAAAAGTTTGAAAATAAAACGCACAAACTCTAATAAAGAAAAACACTTCATCAAGCTCAGCGAAGGTTAATGCACCTCTGCGTGTCTTAAAGACACCTTACAATAAATAAGTCATGACACACAATAGAAGAAGACAGGTTTTCTTGGTTTTTACAGATTTGGTTTCGACTGGTGGTCAAACACGCAGTCACAGACGGGCTGGTTGTGTGCTGCGCTCACCAGAGGCGCAGGCTTGAACAGCAGCGCTGTGGATGCTGCTGCTGTGCTGAATAAAGCCGACAGGGATCCAGAGGCTGCAGAGTTCTTCTGGAATAAGCTTCCTGACACCTGACCCACTGTGTAGTCAGCTGACTGTTGTCCTGGCGACACCTCTCTGCAGAGGACAGAAACACTGAAGTTAACAGGCGATAACGCTTTTTGTGCCATATTTAGTTGAGCTGGCACAGCTGTGTGCTCGTTCATATCTGTACACAAAGAAGCAGGGAAGTCTTGGGTCACTCCTTCAGCTACAGAGACCCTCCTACGCTGCCCTTTGTAACTGTTGGATTCGGAGAAATCCAAAGAATCCAGGACACAGAAGTCCATCGCCGAACTTCTGGAGTGGATCTGGGTTCCTGCTCAGTTGGAGCTCATGGCTCCTCCAGCAGACAAACAACCGAGTGAAAAACCTGGACCCTGCGGGGGTCTACTGCTGATGCTGGCTTTGTTTCTTTGGGAGCACCGGTCCCCCCAGATCGAAGGCTCAAGTCTGCGTTCTGAACGTTATCTCACTAATCGTCGTGATATTTTCACTCGTGTTATTAAAGTGTGTGTAAACAAACCTGTTGTGGGCTTTCTTCTTCATGGCTTCCCCTCTTCTTTTTTATCTGGAATAAATGTTTACTGAATGGCCTAAACTCCAGTAAACCTTACAACACATCCACACGTTTTCTATCCGAGTGGACCGCTGTCCTACTTCGAAATATTCCCCATAGGAACACGGCAAAGCCCCACAAAGGTTCCTATGCTTTTTCTAGCTTTAGGCTGATTTGGTACCGTATAACTAAACTGGGGTGATTTATAGGAAAGGACCAGACACACGTAACGTGTCAGTGAGTATATTTCCTTCGTGGTATAACTTCCTTTTAGAAAAAGGTTTGTGGGAAACCGGTGCGACGTTGAAATAGGTCCCATCCGGTGACGCAGCTGCAGGATGTTTTGGTGGGGGCAGGCTGAGTGACTGTTCCGCAGCAAACGCGATCAAAGGTGTGTATGATTTTACATTAAGTTTGCATTTTTCAAACATTACATGTTTCTAATTTTTCAGAAAGACACAATAAGCTATCCAAACAGTGACATTCCGGAAATGTGCAGTATTTACTTATTACACTTAAATGTAGCGTAAGCTGCTTCCTGTTGGAGAAGAACTACAGAGTGGCTCTAGTTTTTTTCTTCGTAGCTTCCATGGGAGTAGACGAGGCGGAGGTGCCGGTGGATGCGGTGGGTAAGCGGGTGTCCTGCGGCGGGGAGCGGGCCACAGTGCGCTACTTTGGACCTGTACCCCCCACAGCAGGTAGGACCCGGGTTGTACCTCTTACCTCATCACGCATGGATGAACATCATAAACCGCGAACACATAGAGCCAGTCAGTATGACAGAAAGACTTTGATCATGAAATGTTTGCTACGAGCATCATACTGACTGCAGGCCTATTGTTGTTCCTAGAGTATTTAAAAGTAGAATGGGAGGCAGAGCCTTCAGTTTTCAGGCCCCTCTTCTGTGGAACCAGCTTCCAGTTTGGATTCAGGAGACAGACACTATCTCTACTTTCAAGATTAGGCTTCAAACTTTCCTTTTTGCTAAAGCATATAGTTAGGGCTGGACCAGGTGACCCTGGATCCTCCCTTAGTTATGCTGCGATAGACGTAGGCTGCCGGGGATTCCCATGTTATCAGGTCACTCCTCCAGTTAATCGTTAGTAATTATTACACGATTATATCACTGTAGGTCTGTCTCCAATAGTCTTTTCTTCACCACCACCAGTTGCAGCAGATTACAGCCTGGTTGTGTCGGAGGTTTCTTCCTGTTAAAAGGGAGTTTTTCTTCCAAATGTCGCCAAGTGCTTGCTCATAGGGGTCATAGGGCCCAGCTGCCTCACATTTGTCATTTAACATATTGATCAAACTTATATTTTGATTAAGAATAAATATGATTGACTTTTAGCAACAGTGTACCGAGACAAAGCCTGTGTCATTTCAAAGCCAACAGACTGGACGCAGAGAGGGAGGAAAGCTGGGAGGGGGCGGGGCTTTTTCCTGTCCCCCTCTCTCGATACATGTCCAGTCCGAGTACACGGATGAAATCACACCAATGAAGCAGATTTAACCACATGCTTGCATCACTGCATTGCCATTAGTATAGCTGTGTGTTTGTTTTGTGGTTTGTAGGTCTGTGGCTGGGTGTGGAGTGGGACAACCCCGACAGAGGCAAACATGACGGCAGCCACGAGGGAGTGCAGTATTTCACGTGCAGGTAAAGTGCTCAAGCGTGCTTTGCCTGCACGCCTCCTGTGAGATAATTACTTTATAAAGTCTTCTGTGAAAATGTCCTGATACGTTCCCTTTGTTCTCAGACACCCCACAGGAGGCTCCTTCGTCCGTCCGGCAAAGGTGAGCTTTGGAGTGGACTATCTGACCGCCGTGCGACAGGAGTACAAGATCGACTCAGAGGAGGTGCTGAGTGAGGAGATCTCCATCTCCAAGAAGAAGCTCAAGTGGGGGAACATCAAGGAGCGTGGGTACGATGCTGTGTGGTCAGGAGAAGAGCGTCACACAGCTGTGCTATTAGAGCAAAATATCATAAGGATGTTATCAGCTTCAGTTCTGTCGCCTGGTAGTTGTTGGTAGCATCCACCTGCAGTAATGCATGTGTTATGACGATCAGCTGAGCTGCAGAGTCAGTGCTGATGAAGCGAGGAGGAAGATGAAAGTCACCTGAGACACAGCTCACACGTCTAAGGTTTTATATAGTCAGACATCATAAAATCATCAGGTCTCATAACTAAGTAAACACAGCCTGAGATGAACAGCAGCACCGAGTCATTACTGTGTGAATCCAGCCTCTGGGGTTCGTTTGGTCTGTGTCTCAGGATGTGTTTCGTCACAGTCTGTGAGCTGTTCCCACAGTCAGATCCAAGACATCAGTTACATGTGTGTCCACTCAGAAACAGTCACAGCCTTTGTGTTCACAGTTTTCACTCCTGTTATAAACCTGCACACTTTGTATTGTGTGTCTGTGTGTGTGCAGTTTTGAGAGCCTTCCCTCAGTGCTGCTGAGCCGCTCTGACGTGAGCTGGTCTGGTGCTGATGGGGAAATCAGGACCACAACTCCCAGTATCCTTCTACAGACGGTGCTGGATGCTTTACTGGCACTCAGGATGTGTGAGCTTCACAAAGCGTTCCCATTTCTCAGAGTCTGTCAGGTTGTGATTGCGAGCAGTGTGGATGCGACACCTTAACCATGCTGATCAGATGTGGAGTGGCTGGACCTGACTGGGACTCTGATGTCGTGCTGGGAGGATGTGGCCACCATCAGCCAGCAGCTGGACAGACTGGAAGGACTGCAGCTCAGGTGTGGGTGTGTGGGACGCTTTGTTTGGCCTCGCTTTCCTTCCACTCAACATTGTGTTGTGTTTCTGTCTTCAGTTACAACAGACTCCGTTTGCCCCCTGACCCCTCGGCTCTACGCCACGCTTTCTCAGCCCTCAAAGTCGTCGTGCTCAACGGCTGCCAGCTCACCTGGCCACAGGTACGCAGCGCTGTGGCACTTATATTTACTTTTGTGTTTCAGCTCCGGGGTAACATTCACATCAAACATCAAACTAACTTAAAGTCTAAAGAAAGGAGAATTTAAAGCGTTCCCTCTTTTTCTGTTCTCTACCACTCACATTGCTGCGTTCAGTCATTTTCTTTCTGTCATGTTTCTTCTCCTCTTCCCGCTGAACCTGCTTCTGGCTCGAGTCTCTTCCTCTTCAAAGGGAGTTCTTCCTCCCCGCTGAGGCCAGATTCTCGTGGGTCGTCCGTTCTCATCATGGACAGTGTTGGGTCTTGAGATGATGAACTGCTTCTGTTTAAATGAAATCTCTTTTCCGCCTCTGATCTTGCTTTCCTCTCAGATTCTGGAATGCGCTCCCATGTGGCCACAGCTGGAGGACCTGTGTGTGGAAGAAAACAGCATCACAGAGCTGCAGAGGTAACACTTTATCATCATCATCATCTTCTGTGTGCCCTGCCTTTAGATGTGTGTGTTTTCACTCAAAGCTGCCTGAAACCAGCTGTGCTGTGTCTGTTTACAGGCCTGAGGGACTGCTGCAGTCGCTGAAGAGTCTGAGCTTGTCCAGTAATCCTTTGGTGCAGGACAGCGTGCTCAGTTTATCTGCTCTGCCCAGGTACAGTACAAAGTGTCAGCCACGTGTCGATGTAACGTGCTGCACGTGCTTGTGTCCAGTGTGAGTTCATCCATGCAGACACGTTTGCAGCTCCACTGTCAGTTAACCTGATGCTGAGCAGCATGCGTGCGTTTCTCTGACTGCGTGTGAGGACTGCTCCGTCCTGCAGCAGCACGAGTGGGAAACATGCCATTTATTTTCTGTAACATTTAAATATCATAGAAAATGTTTCAGGTTCTCTCACTGAGTCGGGTCATGTCTGTACATGTGTGCTGCGCTCAGCTGTGAACCCTGTCCGGCTGCTCTGTTTCTAGACTGCCATCCTCAGCCCTTCTGTTGAACTGCAGTCCTCTGTATATTTAGCTAGCTAGCTCTAGCTCATGTTAGAGCAGCATCTTGTCAAAATATATGGAAACAGCTGTGTTGCTAGGCAACCCAGCGGCCACAGCAGGGATTTTACCCCGCCTCCTGCAGCTCTAGGTGGAAGTGGTGATCCCACACACCCCAAAAACCAGTACTTGATCTGATTTTAGGAGGGATTTTTACGGCGTTTGCACCATAGTCACAGTTTTCTGTTTGTTGTTTAATAAAAGCAGCTGGAGTGAGTCTGGTGTGTTTCTCGTGGCAGGCTGGAGCAGCTGAATTTATCCAAGACCGGACTGTCTGTCATTCAGTTTGAAGATGCTGCCCCCGGTAACGACACAGTTTCCAGCCTAACAGCATCTGTTGTCCTTTTGTGCGTGTAGAACAGCTTTCTGTGCGACTGCAAACGTGTCGGTGACAGTCTCTGCTCTGCAGGGTCTCACACAGCCGCGTATGCAGCACTGAAGAACCTCAACCTGGACCACAACAGCATCACTGAGGTCAGTGTGTTCCTGCACCAGCACACGGCTGCGGGTGGTTAACCAGAACTGTGACCGACGTTTCACTGGAACACAAACATCTGCAACATTGTTCTGTGGTTACAAAACTAACAAACATCAAACATGCCAGAAATAACTTTAGCTTCAGTTTAGTGAAACGTGTTGCCATAGAAACGGTCAACAGCTGCGACTGTGTCTGTTTGTGTTGTTGTAACTGTTGTTACACTGGTGTAAGTGTACTTCTGTAGACTGGAGTGAAGCCAGTCTGGAAGCTGTCTAACACTGCAGTGCTGTGGGCGAAGGCTGCACTGTGACACACAGCAGCAGCTCCAGACTGCGTGTTTCATGCAGTCACTGTTACATCCAGCGTGGGTGCTGAGGCTGTCTCCACGTTACGCCGGCTCGGTCGTGTCATTTTTGTTCTTCTGTCCAGCTTCGTGATTGGACGTTATTTAAAATAAACTCTACGCCAGTTTAAAGGAAGTGTTTCTCTCTTTCTCACTTAGTGGTTTGTGGCGAACGAGCTGGCCAAACTTCCCAGTTTGGTCCGGCTTTCTTGCCGTGGCAACAAGCTGGTGAGCAGGGATGGAAACCCGAAAACAGCCAATCAGATGCTGATCGCTAAACTGGGACAGCTGGTTGTGCTGAACAGCTGCGAGGTGAGCTCGATTGTGAGGACTCTGCCGATGCTTTGGAAACGTGCGGACGCTGTGTCCTGACACGTCTTCAGATTGCTGTGTGACAGATTAGAGCGCCGCAGAGCCCCGCCTCTTGTGTATGAGTTCTGGGCATCATGTCGGTGCTGTCCTGTGCTCAAGCTGCTGGGCTTTCCTTCAGATTCACGCTGACGACAGGAGGGGAGCGGAGCTCGACTATATCAAGATGTTTGGAGAGGAGTGGCTAAAGGCGGGTGGGCGGAGTCAGCCCAGCCCTCAGTTCATCTGTGAACACCCTCGTTATCAGGCCCTCATCAGCAGTAAGTCAGGCTGTGGGGTCAGATGACCTGAGACAGCTCCAGCTTTATTATTACTGACATGGTCTCAGTCACTAACTCCATGTTCCTGTTCCTCAGAGTATGGTGCTCCTGAGGAAGGCGAGCTGAGGAAGCCGGAGCCTTTTGCCCTGAAAAATCAGCTGTTAAGTAAGTCCCGCCCCTTTCTGCTGTCTGAGTGGCTCCACGAATGAACGTGAATCAAAGACATTTTCATTGTCCTTCCTTCATCAGAGATTACCTTTGTGTTTCCGGACGATGCTAACCGCAAACCACTGGAGAAGAAACTTCCAGGTACGAGCTCAAAGCCTCGACTCTCATTAGATTATCAGCGCTCTCATCTGTCTGTGGAGCTCTGCACATAAACAGTGGCATGTGTTTCTGTACTGTAGCCTCCATGGTTGTGCAGAAGGTGAAGGGCCTGCTGTACAGGCTGCTCAAGGTCCCTGCAGCAGATCTGAGGCTCACCTACACCAGCCCCAAGGTAGCACACTCAGTAAAGGCAGGAGCCCCGTGGCCTTCACAGAGAGCAGCACACACGTTCAGTCTGAACATGCCACTGTGGGACAGTAAAATGTTCTTGCTCTTATAGATGGTGGGGACAGAGTTCGAGATCGACAGTGACCTGAAAACACTGCAGTTTTACTCCATAGAGGATGGAGACCAGGTGCTGGTGCGCTGGTCCTGACCCAGTCCAGGTCTTGAAGACCCACAGGAGGAACAGAGGAGAGACCTGTTGAAATGAGATGGAGACTCACATGAGCTGCTTCTGTGCACAGCTGCACGCCACTGGATTTGTTGATGCCTCATTTCAAACATGGCAGACACGTTTTATTTTTGTTGTGGTTCCTCTGACGCTGCATCGTCCTCAGAGGAGGTGAGCATTACAGGCAGAGATGCAGACTGAACCATGAAGTGTTAGTGTCTGGTCTGTAAATGGAAACAGCAAAGCGATGCTGAGAAATCAGAGGAAAAACACTGAGTGGAGTGTTTCAGTCAGGCTCAGTGTCAGCTGGTAATAAACCACCATGGTGCAGATCGTTATTAGTGTGAATGCTGATTAAACATTGACAGCACTGAGACTCTGTTTTTATTCTGCTCTCTCTCAGCACCGTTCATCCTCCTCTGTGGGACGTGTTTATAGTTTATTTATTTATATAGCACATTTAATTACAACAGGAACTTCGACCAAAGCGCTGTGCAAGAATACAACATACCAAGGTAACTTATACTATTGATAGCAAACACCAAATATGAATTAACAAATAACTCTCATGCTGTATTAAAAGCCAGCAAATAAAAATGTGTTTTAAGATAAGATTTAAAACGACTGACAGTAGGAGCCTGTCTGATGTGTAGGGGCAAATTATTCCACAGCTTAGGCGCTACGACTGCAAATGCTCGATCGCCTCTGTGAACCAGCCTCGACCTTGGTACGGCTAAAAGCAAAAGATCACTTGATCTAAGAGATCTAAGGGGGGTCAGACAAACAGCCGGGAGCCTGTCCATTCAGGGCTTTGTAAGTCAACAGTAACATTTTAAAGTAAATTCTGAAGTGGACATAAAGCCAATGAAGAGAAGCGAGCACTGGGGAAATGTGTTCACATCTTTTGGTACGTGTCAGAAGACGAGCTGCAGCATTCTGGACCAACTGCAGCCTTGGGTCTGGCTAACTCCAGCATATAAGGAGTTACAATAGTCCAGCTGGGATATAATGAAAGCATCAATCGCCCGTTCAAAGTTTTTAAAAGATAAAAATGATGTCACCTTGGATAAAAGCCTCAGTTTGAGGAAAGACCGCTGTACGACTGAGCTAATCTGTTTTTCAAAGGTGAACTTGCTGTCAAATATAGCCCCCAAATTTTTGATAAAAGGCTCAAGACTGTGCAGGTTAAAATGGGAGGTGCTGGGATTGCCGCTCGGTCCAAAAAGATCACTTCAGTTTTGTTCTCACTGAAGTTAAGGAAGTTAGAGGCCATCCGGAATGTAACTTCACCGAGACACTGAAGTAAGGGTTCTAGTGAGGCCGCACTGTTTCCCTTCAGCTGAAGATAGATCTGAATGCCATCAGCATATGAATGAACAAATGTTATATTTTCTAAAAATGTGCTTGTGTTTTTGGCATTTCTAACTTAGAGGTTTTTTAAATATTCTACTTTATTCAGCATAAATGTATAATGTATCTAAGCGGGGAGACTCTTCACTTCTACTGGTTCCACATACATTCACCTACAGACAGCACTCAGCCTCTAAAACCCTGGATTCATCTTCAGCAGACGGGTGGGTGCTGCTGGAGTCAGCTGATGACTTTTAGATTCATCTTCTCTGATTGGATGATCAGAGCTGACACCCGTCTGTAGTGGATCCTCCCACATGTTATCAAAGCCCTATCTATTTTACTGTTCGTATGATGCCAGTTCTGCCCTTTCTCTGTCTCACACACACAGAGACATATTCAGCTACTTTCCACCTGTGAACTTCAGCATTCAACAGTCCTGCACACACTCTCTGTGTTTCAGTTCACACCAAAGGTTTGGTTGTTGACATGTTCAAGTTCAAGGTTCTTTATTTGTCACATGCATAATTATACAAGTATAACACACAGTGAAATGTAGCCTGACACGCTCCTCGACATGTGCAAAAAAATTGGGGGGGAGGGGGTGTAGAGGAAGAACATCATATATATCTATATCTATCTATCTATATATCTATAGATATATCTATATCTCTATATCTCTATATCTCTATATCTCTATCTCTATATCTCTATATCTCTATATCTCTATATCTATATCTATATATATATATATATATCTATATATCTATATATATATATATATATATATATATATATATATATATATATATATATATATGTAGTACATACATTGGGTGAATGTGCAGTAGTAGCAGCAAGCAGGTTAATCCTGTACATTAATATGAATAGACATCTGACTATTTTACAGGATAGACAATTATATATATATATATATATATATATATATATATATATATATATATATATATATATATGTATGTATATATAGCACAAATGAACCAGCTGCTAGTTAACGAGAGACACCCGGAATGGCTAACCGAAGGCCGGACGGTCCTGATCCCCAAGGACCCCAAGAAGGGACCGGTCCCCTCCAACTACCGACCAATAACCTGCCTCAGTACTACATGGAAGCTCCTGTCAGGCATCATATCGGCTAAGATGAACAGGCACATGGGTCAATACATGAGCGGGACACAGAAAGGAATTGGTAAGAATACCAGAGGCGCAAAACACCAGCTACTGGTAGACAGAACAGTCAGCCGAGACTGCAAGACCAGACTGACCAACCTGTGCACTGCCTGGATTGATTACAAGAAGGCCTATGACTCAATGCCCCACAGCTGGATACTGGAATGCCTAGAATTGTACAAGATCAATGGGACCCTAAGAGCCTTCATCAGGAACTCAATGGGGATGTGGCGTACAACACTAGAGGCCAACTCCAAGCCCATAGCACAAGTCACCATCAAGTGCGGGATCTACCAAGGAGATGCTCTGTCCCCACTGCTGTTCTGCATAGGCCTGAACCCCCTCAGTGAGATCATTAACAAGACTGGCTACGGATACCGACTACGGAACGGCGCAGTTGTCAGCCACCTCCTGTACATGGATGACATCAAGCTGTATGCCAAGAGTGAACGAGACATCGATTCACTGATCCACACTACCAGGCTATGCAGCAATGACATTGGAATGTCGTTCGGACTGGAGAAGTGTAGCCGGATGGTAACAAAGAGAGGGAAGGTAGTCAGAACTGAGGGGATTGAACTACCAGAAGGCAACATTGCAGACATAGAGGACAGTTACAAGTACTTGGGGATCCCGGAGGCGAATGGGAACCATGAAGAGGCCGCTAGAAAAGCTGCAACCACCAAGTACCTGCAGAGGGTCAGGCAAGTCCTGAGGAGTCAGCTGAATGGTAAGAACAAGATCCGGGCCATCAACACGTACGCCCTGCCCGTGATCAGGTACCCTGCTGGGGTAATAGGCTGGCCAAAGGAGGAGATAGAAGCCACTGACATAAAGACAAGAAAGCTCCTTACCACACAGCAAAATCGCCAGTGTTAAATTGACACCGTGAGTGTTAAATTTAACACTAGAAAAGTGTCTATATGTGTCCACTCTTTTGAGTGTTAAATTAACACTTTTCAAAGTGTTATATTTTTAACAATGACCTAGTGTTATTCTAACACTGTACAGAGTTAAAGATTAACACTGACTAACACTGACCAGTGTCAACAATATTCTACACTGGTGTTAAGTGTTAAAAAGTAACACCAAATAGTGTTGGTAGTACTTTACACTAGCCCTGGTGTTTAAAAATTTAACACTGAATAGTGTTGATTGTCTAACACTAACACTAGTGTCAGGCAAATCATCAATACTAGCCAGATTACAATAAACTCCCATTAATCTCTGATATCTCTACTGCTACAATTAATTAAAATGTATTCACAGCTACAGACACTCTACCCATTAAAAGAAACAACAGGACAGTGTTCAAAATACTCTGTATTCAAACAGCAGATACACCACAAATAAACAGCGCATAAATATATACAAAACTAGAATATTGGACAATCTACATTTTGTCATTAGTGTCATTTGAAAATAGCCCATTGTAAGGTCTATAATACACCACATTATCTACACAGATCAGTGCAACAGCATCCAGTTTATCCTCAATAACAAATGCATTTAAGTGACCATTGATCATTTCTTCGGTCTCCATATTACTTAGAGCATGCACAAGCAGCTTTAAGTACATCAAAACACACACAGGAAAACATGCTCTACAGCAGGGGTGCCCAATCCCGGTCCTCGAGAGCTACCGTCCTGCAGCTTTTAGATGCATCCCTACTCCAACACAGCTGAATCAAATGGTTTGATTACCTCTTCAGCATGCCATCGTGTTTGGCAAAGGCCTGATAACAAGCCATTCATTTGATTCAGCTGTGTTGGAGTAGGGATGCATCTAAAAGCTGCAGGATAGTAGCTCTCGAGGACTGGGATTGGGCAGCCCTGCTCTACAGGTTCAACTATTTTCCATTTTTGCTCAAAATGTCTCATCCTTTTAGATTCTGTTAAGATATGAGAATGGGTTTTCAAGCTGATCAAAACATTCAACTTTTCCGAGGTTTCTCTTGATGACAAACATTCAACAACAGATTGTTTTGCATGTGCAATGACGCATGTCATTAACACTTTCCTCCAATGAACCAACTAAACACTGCACAGTACTTTCAGAACTCCTGAGGATTGTAGTTGAGAAATAACAGTCCTATACATGTCCTGTCACAAGATGAGCCACATTTACAGGCTGTGAAACAAAGGTTCTATCATAAGGTGCAGGCTCAAAATAAAAATTACTGATGACCTCTGAGTCAACAAAGTCTCCACGTGCTTTGAAGAGGTGTTGCTTGTAAAAGATAAATTAATATCTAGGCTGTCCAAAGCTCAAAAGTAAAAACGTTGCTGGAACTTGACATGTCTAAATAACACTGAGCAACTTGTGTGGTGTATCTTGCAAAAGTAACACAAGAACAGTCAAAGTACTGTATAGTCGATGTCTTTAGACTGTACTGTGAAGAATTCTTGCTCTGATTTCCCTGACCCGAGGACTCTCCTTCACGCTGCCAACATCAATGCCATACACGGTGGTCTGGATGAATGTGTAGAAGTTGTGCAATGCTTCGTCATAGGACACGGCAAATACAAAATGTGCCTTGAAAAGCTCGTCAAAAGCTGCAACTCCCGTCTGCGTCACACAGGGAATGACCTTTTGATCTAGGACAATGTAGAAAGTCTGGATGATGTTCTTTCTTTCTCCAACACACAGGAGGAATGGCTGAGTGGGGCCAGCCTTAAGAAAAGTCTCCATGCTACCTCCCACCTGAGGGAGTGAAAGAAACCAAATGATTCACATTAAACAAAATTGGTAATCGGATGTTGAGTGGCAGTGCTGCCTAAAATTAAGACAATATTAAATATATTAATTATATTATTATATAAATATTAAAATGTTTTACTTCGGGCCCACAGTTATTTTTGTTCCAATGTGTAATTTTAGGTTTAATGGTAACAATAATGTGCCGGCGTTGCAACACCAAGCCTATCTGGCATAGATATATCTGCTGCACAGTGGAACTCCTTGCCCTCTTAAAACATCTGATAATCTTTTCTCATCAAAAGAGAAAGCTACTTTAACACATTTCTAAAAAATCATAACTTCATGAATTTCATTAGGTGGTGAGCAGCATCTGATGTGCTAATCTTTGAAGACTTCCTTCCCTTAGATGTTGGAGGTAACAAGTGAAGCAGCAAAAGAATGGCAGCCAACTCGCAGTCCCAAACTACAGAATAGGAATTAGGATAATCGCAATTACTGTCATTTTAAGGTCCACAGCAGTCATTTTGTCAATGTTATTCAGTTTTGGATAACTGATAATTTTTCAAATAAAGCAGTTTTCCAATGTCTTCAGTATGGTATGAAAATTCATTTCAAGACACTTAAAATCTTCTGGCCACCAAGTGACGTAAATATTGAGTCATAACAATACTAACATTAAGTAACTTTTTTTTGTCAAACTTTAAATGCCATTAAAGTTTGTTTGTAAATTCCTTTTCATACCATACTGAAATGAACAGAAACTCAACGTAATTTATAAAATCGACAGCTGTATTCCAATTTGTTGTAAAGGTGCCAAAACATGTTTTGATTTAATAGTATGGTCCACCTAATATATTGTGCTGTGGGAATTGTGAAAATGCTGTAAAAACATGTGAAGTCTACCATCTCCAACTTACCACCCTCATCAGAGTCCCCCTGTGCAGAGACAAGCAGGTCATCCAATTCTGTACTCTGAGACAGATTTTTGCAATCTTTGATGATTCTTGGCTTGAAGAATGTTGGCCACTTTGCAAGGAATTTACCAGACACTTCCTCCCCAAACAGCATTGTGAAGTCTTGGTCAATCTGAAACACAAAATGTGACAATAGAAAGAACGCATTAACGAGCAAACAAACAAAGGAACCACACAGCTGTCAGTCAATCAGTTTATGCCTTACCAAGCCAGGTGTATCCAGAAATCTTGGGAAAAGGTCCAGGACAGAAGAAGCTGTGGCTGGATCTTGAATCACTTTTTGCCTATGTTGAAATGTCACCTTCATTTTCTCTTTGACAACTTTCATATCAGTCGAGTGCCTCATCACTGACATAGCTTCCTTGCATTCATCACCCGACAACTGTCTCGCATTTGTTGCGAAGTTGCGAAGAGTCTTGGGGCTGTCTTGAAAAGCTGACTTTGATTTCTTCATCTCTTCAGTAGAGTTGCGCTGCACAGTTTTCAATCTCCATGCCAGGTAACCAGAACCACTCTGGTGATCATAGAAATGTTCCTGCCGAATTAAGAGCAAGAGAGATATTTATTCAATATTGATTACCTGCTACTCTGTTTGTAGCAAGTGAAGAAAACTCCTGACTGGTGGGATTGTTCAGTGCTACATGTCAAAAAGCCAGATATGGCATCATGCATTAGAGGTCTATTTAAATCAATTGTTACACAATGACATTTTTTTACATTTATTTATTTTGGGTCCATTAGGGAATAACTTGATAAACTGCCTGAATGACAGACTGACCTGAATTAGTCTTATCATATGATTTCTTTAACCACTCCATCAGAAAAGCCAACAACAAAATACTTTCACAGACCACTGACTGTCATATCTGCAGGTGTAGGCATTTATCACGTAAACCACAATCAAAAAAGTCTTAATTGCATAAAAACTGGGTCACAGACCCAGGACTATGACACTGACAGCATGTATGCATCATAACATCATAACTTACATAACCATTCTTTGAATCTGGGTCCTTCAAGTTTGGGAACAAGGTTGTAATCCCAAGTGCATACATAATGCGGACACTTACTGGTGGGATCCTCCTAAAAGGCAGATACAGAGAACACGAAAACTATCAATTATTTACCCCAACACAGATTCAAGTTCAATTATAAAATGTCAGCAACAAGAACAACATGTATCCAGGTGTATGATTTGAACTACCCAAACTACCTATCATCTGTAAATCATGACTGACCACATCACACACCTGACAGGTCTTTAAGAATAATGAAAATGAAGACTTGGATTATGCTCCACATGGACTATGACAATTTGATGCAGACATTTTCCTAATGTTTTGCTGTTGTCAACCATCCCTGTTAAGAAGCACTATATTCAGAAACTACAATAATGACAATGGAAAATAACATCACTCCATAACAAATTGTGACTTTCTTTTGAAACATTATCAATATGGGGTTAGCAACTAATGAAAACTATGATTGATTTGATTTAACTTAACAATGACTTCATGACATATAGAAGAATCTATTTAAGTGGTGCAATAATGGTAAACAACTAAAATTGCAGACAAAAAAAACAAAACAAAGATTTTTCTTAATGTTTACATCACTTACCCATGACTCTCTACCATGTCTGCCACAAGGATGTTCACCATCCTTCTTCTTGTAGTATCAGAGAGGCAGTTTGTTTTCTCATATTCCTTAAATACTTGATCACCATCTGGCTTTGAATACAAGGCTGCTCTGATGATCTGAAATAACAATTGCAAGAAATTCATAGAAAGCACCTACCAGGTGGGTATAAAAATTATCAGCATCAACTGCTATAGCCTTTGCATTAATCACTACATCTTATTTAATCATGAGAGGGACCATTGTTTTGTTTTTATAATTTTTTTAATAATATTTTTAAAGATATTGAGTATTGGTACAAATGAACAGGTAATTGGCAATCTTAAGTTACAACATATCATATCCTGAAGATTACTTACATTTCTTGCAGTGTTGCTGTCAGGAGGTCCTTCAATTAACTGTCTTTTCCGAGCTTTGGTAGATTCGAGTATTATTGTTGTGTCTGAACCTGATGATGATCCTCCTGATGCAGGTGACGGTGACAACTCTAATGAAGATGTGTGATCTGAAGAAGACCCTGCAACACTGTTGTCTAACAATACAGACAGCCTCATAGATTTAAACATGATTACACCAACTATAAATTAGTAAATTTAACAACGCATTTTTAAATGAAACATACGGCTTAAACTTCTTACCACTGCATTCTTCAGTGAAGACACTGAAAGACACCTGAGATGACTTCAAAAGTTCATCAAATATGTCCGAATCCACTTCCACTCCCGCAGAATCCATCAGGACCAAATTGGTAGAACCTGGCAAACTGAATTTCACCAGCACTAAAAAAGAAACAATCAATAAAGTTCTATATGAATTTATAATTCATAAATCCGTGAATCACAGTTTTACTTTGACAATATTTATAAATTCTTTATTCATTCAATTACTAAAAGAATTCATTTAAATTAGCAATCAATGTAGTGAAGTAAACTTACAGTATTTGCCCTTGGTCTGCAGTGAAGGCTTTGAGTAAAGTACAAGTAAATCAAAACAATACTTACATGAATAGTATATGAATAAATTTACTTAGTTACTTTTAATCACTACACTCAAATTACCTCCTTGCAAAAATTCGGAGTAATTGTAGGCATCGTCTGTCTTTGGTACCCTGACCCATTTGCTCATTCCCTTAAACTCGACAGGAACCAGCATATCGCCACCTTCCAAGAGTAGAACAAAACTGCATAACTGCACTGCAATACAGTAGTCTCTTGATTATCGCGGGGGTTAGTAGAAACCATATTTCTTTTTTATTATTTTTATATACTTTAAGCCATAAAAACTCTCCCTGCACTCTAACAAACCCTAATATAAAGAGGCAGAAAAATGCTCATTTTACCATGAAAAAAAACAATCTAAAAAAAGAAAAATGCCTTATTGTCACAGAAATGCATAACATATGAAATTACCATAATTAACAAGATGTAGGGGGCATACTCTAGTGTAAAAATCTTTCCATCTATACATACTCTCAGGGTAGCCTTAAGCATCCTAGTTCACCTAAGCCAGTGTCTCAAACTTCAATGAGCTATGGGCCACTGCCATCTCATTGGAGGGCCACTTTAGTGTTCAAGTAGTACAAAAAAAAAAATACAAAGAAACCACCCACAAATATTTCCCAAAATGCAGTTCCTCGTTAGTTTTTAAAATTTCAAATATTGTATAAGAAGGCAAAACCGCAAACTTGAACGCATTTTTCTCACTCCAAACTAACCGAAGCCTAGCTCCGCGGCTCTGAACCGTGGTTAAAAAAAAAAAAAAAAAAACCTGGCTAATACGTCGGGTCCCGCGTCGGGCTCGTGGCCGCTAACTAGCTTTACTGTCAGCGAACACAGTGTACACTCGAGTATAAACAGCTTACTTACAACTGGGCTCGTCAGCCAGTCTTTTTGGCTGCAGTGGTTATTATATCTACATGCTTTCATCTTCCGTTTCTCGCGGGTAGCAACTCATACTTTCTCCCTCCCTCGCACTCAAACCGGGAGGGAGGGGGGAGTCCCACACGGGGCCGCGGGTTTGAGACCCCTGAACTAAGGATTTAGCAAGTTTAATTTGAAAATAAATAAAAGGCGTTTAGTAAAAACTGTGACATATATTAACAAGTAATATTCGTTATAGTCTGCCAACAGCCAGATTATGCTAAATGAATGCTAGGAAAGTAACTGGTACTTTGCAGTTTTAGCTAGCAGTAGCCCAGCTTAACAAAAAACAGTTAAAATTCAAATATGACACTTAAAGATAATGTATTTTGATACAAATACTATTGTTTTTACTAGTTATCATGTTACTTGTTCTAACATCAATCTAAAACTTAATATTTGACCGAATAAAACTTACCGCAGCAGCAAGAAAAAATGGCGACCGAAGATTCTGAAATGCGAAGCTCCACAGGAAATGAAGGCGTGGTCTAATTTAACACCCACAGTGTTAAAATGCAGTAACGACTAAAATCCACACTTACACTTTTCAGGAATCAACTCCCGATGTGTTATTTTAACTCGATTAAGTGTTGAACTAACTCGGAACTCTGTTGAAATCTACTAACACTGAAAAATCAACACTGGCATTTTTGCTGTGCATGCATGGAGGGTTTCACCCCAAGTCCAGCACCCTGAGGCTGTACGCTAAGCGGAAGGAAGGGGGCCGGGGACTGGTGAGTGTCAGCACCACAGTCCAGGATGAGACAACGAACATCCAAGAATACATTGGGAAGATGGCCCCAACTGACCGAGTGCTCAGTGAATACCTCAGGCAGCAGAAACCCAAGAAAGAGGAGGGAGACGAGGAACCATCATGGAAGGACAGGCCCCTGCACGGTATGTACCACCGGCAGATAGAGGAGGTGGCTGATATCCAGAAATCCTACCAGTGGCTGGACAAAGCTGGACTGAAAGACAGCACAGAGGCACTAATCATGGCAGCACAAGAACAAGCTCTGAGTACAAGATCCATAGAGGCTGGGGTCTATCACACCAGGCAAGACCCCAGGTGCAGGCTGTGTAAAGATGCCCCAGAGACAATCCAGCACATAACAGCAGGGTGCAAGATGCTAGCAGGCAAGGCATACATGGAACGCCATAACCAAGTGGCCGGCATAGTGTACAGGAACATCTGTGCCGAGTATAACCTGGAAGTCCCGAGGTCAAAATGGGAGATGCCCCCAAGGGTGGTGGAGAATGACCGAGCTAAGATCCTGTGGGACTTCCAGATACAGACGGACAAAATGGTGGTGGCTAACCAACCGGACATAGTGGTGGTAGACAAACAGAAGAAGACGGCCGTAGTGATCGATGTAGCGGTTCCGAATGACAGCAACATCAGGAAGAAGGAACACGAGAAGCTGGAGAAATACCAAGGGCTCAGAGAAGAGCTTGAGAGGATGTGGAGGGTGAAGGTAACGGTGGTCCCCGTGGTAATCGGAGCACTAGGTGCGGTGACTCCCAAGCTAGGCGAGTGGCTCCAGCAGATCCCGGGAACAACATCGGAGATCTCTGTCCAGAAGAGCGCAGTCCTGGGAACAGCTAAGATACTGCGCAGGACCCTAAAGCTCCCAGGCCTCTGGTAGAGGACCCGAGCTTGAAGGATAAACCGCCCGCAGGGGCGTGCTGGGTGTTTTTTTATATAACTATGTTAACAGAATAAGTTCAGATTCTCTTAAAAATAATAACACTAAAATGTTAAGGACTTTTTGAGAACCCCAGCACAGACACATCTGAGGGATAAATATTCTTTAATCGTAGATGAACTCAAGCAGAAATATCGATGAAAGCAGCCTCTCCCAGCTGTCTCAGTGTGAGAGGAGGCTACAGCCTGGACAGGTCCCAGTCTGTCACAGGGCTAACACACAGACACCCATCCACACCCACAGTCACAGCTGTGGGCAGTTAGCTAACCCCACTAACCAACCCAAGTCAGCTTCCCTTTTCTCATTTAAAGACATTGATGATAAAAGGTTAGATCGCTGATGTGCACAGAGTTTGTATCTTAGGATGAAACAATAAATAAACTCAGTGATATTGTGACTTCACACACGCATTAGTATGAGCAACCATTAATGAATGAAACTAAAGTTATACAGACCTTTTTGATCTAAACAGGGATTTTTCTTCATGCATTCATTTATGATGATAGTTTTTTATGTTCAGTCAGTAAACCTCTGCTCCTAAATGGACCTGTGAGGATTTGGCAAACATAAACTTCCTCTTAATTATACACAGATCAGCAGGATGCTCCTTTTATTAATATTCTTAACTCAAAAACACTGTTGGGAACTTTTTTAAATTCACTGAATCTGTTTGCGTACGTCCTTCACGACTGTTAAACTTAGAAAAACCACATAACTGACATTATTCCTTGTGGACAGATGTAACATGGTGGACTAATATACTGACTCATCCCCATTTTTGCTGTGGACTGGTTTGTTTGTGTGTCACAGTTGCTGGTTTGGATTAACTGGAGGCAGATGTGTTTGATTGCACTGATGTGCGGCTCTGTGCAGGTGTGTCATATGGTCACATCCTTTAAATGTGTTTACGATGGACAGTTTGCTGTGTTAATACATAATTATACAGCTACAGTTGTATAATTAGCCTAGACCCGAACAGTCACACGTACACGTGACACACAAATTGCAATGGGACAGCCCAATACAGCCACCGGGACAGTCTGGTTGCATATTCAAAAATTCATTAAAAATCATTCTTGATAGTTGATGTCCAGCTTTCACCACATACCTCTGTGCCAAGTTTCATCCAGATTTACTGTAATATTCCTCAGAAATTAAAGGACATTTATATTCAATTCTATACGATTACTTAAATATTGCATCGTATTCAAAAATTCATTAAAATTCATCATTAATAGTTGATGTCTAATTTTCAACACCGTCTTACTCTGGGCCACCTACTGTACCTCTGGGACGCGTTACATCTCAATTCGTTGTAATCTTTAGCAAAAATTGAAAGAACAATTATATGTCAAGGCTGGCTCTGTGACACTAAATAACAGAACTCAGGGAATAATCCAAAAGGCGGTTTTATTAAACAAAAGCAACATACAAAATATCCCTAACCCATACTACATAACCTAAAAAGAAACATAGTGGAAGCAAAGGGACACTTAGAAGCACAAGAAAACAATATTATACTGAAAGGGCAAGAGACACAGCCCAAACATAATCCACAACTAAAACGCCAAAAGAACAAGTCATCCCACATAGCAGACGGGTCTGGCCCGGATCTGGTATCAAGCCAGCACTGCTGGCTGACTTCTGGTGTGGTAAGTGGTATATCATCCAGATATGGGCCAGGTCTGGCATAGATGGCACTGTTTATGTGATGGCATGCCACATCTGGCCTGATTGTGGTTTGGTTTATGTGGCCCAGGCTCATAGAAAACAGGTCTGGGCCGGATCCAGCATCAAGCTGGCACTTTTTCTGACTGACTGGTGTCATGGCAGGGTGTATGTCAACCAGATCTGGGCCAGGTCCGGCAATGATGGCACTATTTATGTTCCTATTTTCCTACTTTAGTTAGAAGACCCAAATGCCATGTTGCAATACTATACTGCTATGGTAGCCAACGTTTCACATGCAGCTTTGACAGGTTTGTGAGTGTACACTTTATCCAAAACCTAGTGACTCATGTTTATCACTGGGTGGCTGTAGCTCAGGAGGTAGAGCAGGTCACCTACTGGTCGGAAGGCTAGTGGTTTTATCCCTGGATCCTCCAGTCTGCGTGTCAAGAGTGTGAATGTAGTTAGGAAGCAGTCAGTTTAGAGAAAGTGTGTGATTGGGTGAATGTGACATGTTGCACAAAGCACTTTGAGTAATCTGGGAGAGTAGGAAAGCGCTATGTAAGAATCAGCCCATTCACTGTCTGAACAGTTTTGTCATGTTACTTTTGCACTATTATGTTCCGGCACATGTTGTTATTACATGGCTTGATTAAGGTACACATTAGGCTGACATCTGGGGCCAGCAGTGTGTCTGCAACTGGCCTTGTGCTGGCCCATGTGTGGGCCACCTCTGGTAAACCAGATCTGGGCCGCCAAAGGGCCGTCATTCTTTGCGGTACGCAGGCCATGTGTAAGCACATTGTGTGGGACAGATCCAGGCCATACCAATTTTGCTATGTGGGATGAATTATGTAAAAATAGAAACATCATAAAAATGAAAATGAACATAAAGTAAAATGTACTGAAAAGAACATCAGTATGGCCATCATTATTTGCTTGGAAAGTCTAAAGTTCCATGGCTTTGAACAGCCAGAGAACGCAATGCCCAGCTTAGAACGACTAAAAGTAACTTCTTTTAACATTCTGTCATTCTGCTTCTATATCAAACATCCACTAAAAATAGTCATTTGGAAAAAAAATTCGCCATTTTTCAGCAGTTTGGGTTCTTCTGTTTATAGGGGCTGTAGGGGCTCTATCCGCCTTAGTGCAGCTGCCGTACCATACTGTAATGCAGTAAGTTAGCAGGCTCTCAATGGGTGAGTGGTGGAAGGTCAGCAGTGGATGTCTGGGATGATTGTATTAAAGGCTGAGCTGTAATCCACGAAGAGCATTCTGCCACTGTTCTAGGTGACTCAGCACCGAGTGGAGGGTCGTGGCGTCTTCTGTGGATCTGTTTGTGCGGTATGCAAACTGGTGGGGGGGGGGGGGGGCGAATTCTGGGGGGAGGTAATCCTCGGTGTGCTGAAGGACTAGTCTCTCAAAGCAGCCATCCCATCCTTTAGACAGGATGGGATGGCTGCTTGATCCAGTGAGAGGTTGAAGATTCTGGTGGAGATGAGGGTGAGCTGGTGGGCACATGCTCTTAGCACTTTACCACGTACTCCATCTGGACCGGCCGCCTTCCTGGGGTTCACTGCTAGGAACACACATCTGACATCGTGCTCCGTTACAGTGAATGGAGCGGTGCAGGAACCAGGTGAGGCTGAGGATGGGAGCAGGGCTGAGGCAGATGAGTGCTGCTGTTGTGGTGTTTCAAAGCGGGCGAAGAAGCTGTTTATGTCCTCTGCTAGCTGCACACTCAGGTTTTCTGTTTTCACAGTTCTGCCTCTGTGGTTTATGTTGTCTATTATTCCATGCCACACCTCTCGTGTGTTGTTGCTGGACAGGTGGGACCCCTTTTCAGGTCAGCTCGAGCAGCTCACCTGACCTAAAGTTGGCATTGTGGGCTTTGAGGAGTGTGCAGACCTCGCTGGTCATCCAGGGTTTTTGGTTTGGGAAAACCTGAATGCTTTTGTCCACAGTCACATTTGCAATACAGAACTTGATATAGTCCAGTACTGATCCTGTGAAAGTTTCTAATGCAATATATTATACTTTACTAATGTAACACTGCATGCCAAATCAATTTCGAAAATATCTGAATTTTGTATTGAAAAATGCAGGTTTCTTTCAGAATTTATTTTTATGTTATCAAAAATGTATTAAAAGTACAAGCATGTAAAATTATAAGAATGCAATCAAAAAAAATATGACCAAACAAGCTTAATTTACAGTTTACAGTTTGAAATACAGAACATAATGAAAATATATAAATAACTACCTATTCGTACCCTAAAGCAGATGACTCGTAAGCTGGAGAGGAAATGGCGTGTCACAAATTTAGAGGATCATCATTTAGCCTGGAGAAATAGTTTGCTGCTTTATAAGAAAGCCCTCCACAAAGCCAGAACATCTTACTATTCATCACTGATTGAAGGAAATAAGAACAACCCCAGGTTTCTCTTCAGCACTGTAGCCAGGCTGACAAACAGTCAGAGCTCTGTTGAGCCAACCATCCCTTTAACGTTAACTAGTAATGACTTCATGAACTTCTTCACAAATAAAATTTTTATCATTAGAGAAAAAATTACCAGTAATCATCCCACAGATGTAATATTATCTACAGCTACTCTTAGTACCATTGATGTTAAGTTAGACTCTTTTTCTCCAATTGATCTTTCTGAGTTAACTTCAATAATTACTTCCTCCAAACCATCAACGTGTCTTTTAGACCCCATTCCTACAAAACTGCTCAAAGAAGTCCTGCCATTAATTAATTCTTCGATCTTAAATATGATCAACCTATCTCTAATGATCGGAGTCATTTTTGACCAGGACATGACCTTCAACGCACATATTAAACAAATATGTAAGACTGCTTTCTTCCATTAGCGCAACATCTCTAAAATTAGAAATATCCTGTCTCAGAGTGACGCTGAAAAATTAGTTCATGCATTTATTACTTCCAGGCTGGACGACTGTAATTCATTATTATCAGGAAGTCCTGAAAACTCCCTGAAAAGCCTTCAGCTGATCCAAAATGCTGCAGCAAGAGTCCTGACAGGGACTAGAAAGAGAGAGCAGATTTCTCCTGTTTTGGCTTCCTGTTAAATCCAGAATTCAAAATCCTGCTCCTCACTACAAGGTCTTAAATAATCAGGCCCCATCTTATCTTAATGACCTTGTAGTACCATATCAGCCTATTAGAGCACTTCGCTCTCGCTCTGCAGGCCTACTTGTTGTTCCTAGAGTATTTAAAAGTAGAATGGGAGGCAGAGCCTTCAGTTTTCAGGCCCCTCTTCTGTGGAACCAGCTTCCAGTTTGGATTCAGGAGACAGACACTATCTCTACTTTCAAGATTAGGCTTCAAACTTTCCTTTTTGCTAAAGCATATAGTTAGGGCTGGACCAGGTGACCCTGAATCCTCCCTTAGTTATGCTGCAATAGACGTAGGCTGCCGGGGATTCCCATGATGCATTGAGTTTTTCCTTTCCAGTCACCTTTCTCACTCACTATGTGTTAACAGACCTCTCTGCATTGAATCATATCTGTTATTAATCTCTGTCTCTCTTCCACAGCATGTCTTTTATCCTGTCTTCCTTCTCTCACCCCAACCAATCACAGCAGATGGCCCCGCCCCTCTCTGAGCCTGGTTCTGCCAGAGGTTTCTTCCTGTTAAAAAGGAGTTTTTCCTTCCCACTGTCGCATGATTGTTGGGTTTTTCTCTGTATCTATTATTGTACGATCTACTGTACAATATAAAGCGCCTTGAGGCGACTGTTGTTGTGATTTGGCGCTGTATAAATAAAATTGAATTGAATTGAATACGTTACTCTCATTCAGTAACGTAACGAAATCTATTCTGTAATCTGTAGTGGAATACATTTTAAAAGTAACCTTTCCAACACTGCTTGTAGATCTGCCCCTGAACAATAGGATTTTACACCTTTATGATTAGAACTACAGTATGGGCAGAAATCTGTGCCATCAGAAACTGAATTTGAATAGTTACATTTGAATTGCTCAGATTGAACTCAATTCAATTCAACTGAATTCAACTTATGGTTTCTGAATGATCGTCACTAAATTGAAATTGAATTCAATTGCTTTGAAACTGTATTATATCCTTTAAAAATGTAGCTCTCGAATAATTTCAGTTTCACTTCTCACCATTCAGTTTCAGTTCCAAAATTCAGTTATTTGGAACTTACATCCGGTTCCGGTTCAAGACTAATCAAGCGGAGAGTAATCGAACTTCGTTTTACCAGCGGACCGAAAGTGGCAATCTTGAGCTGGACCTGGAGTTTCCGAACCATAAATTGAATTTCAAATTAGACTAATTCAAATTCAGTTTTCAAAAGCATTTATTCAAGTTACAATTCAGATTCAATCTGAGCCACGTGATGTTTCTGTTTTATTAGGAGACTGTCTCACCCCAACATCGTCAGACTCATGGCAGTTGCCCGCACTGAGTCCTGCTTTTTGTTGGCAACTGAATACATTCATGGTGCAACCCTGCAGCAAGTGCTTCACACAGACAGCTGCTACTCTAATAGTCTGTGTTATTGAAGGATTCAGCACTTCTTTTGGGTTTTTTAATCCATTTTTAGACAGCGATGAGATCAGCTGCACACTCCACAGAGGCCCAGAGTTACTGTTAATATCAAAAATATAACGCTGTCCTTTGAGATTTTAACATAAGACTGTGAGTGTGATGGATCTAAAACTGTTTAAATCTCTACAGCCTGGTAACATGGAAACTTTAAAAACATCAGCAGAAGGTTTCAGTAGTGTAGTGTGAGTTGTTCTTTTTATTTAATAATAGTCTATATTATCTATAACAGCTACATTCACCCTGGAGAGAAACTAGTGAGGGAGACCATCAGGACCAAGCTGGGTTTCTGGGTCCAGAGGTTTGGAGAAACTTCTTCCCGTTCTTTCATCACAGCTGTCCTGTGCCAGAAGTTCTGTTGACCCACTGAAAGAGGCTTCATTTAAGAAACACCAGGAAGACTGAAGCTCATCGCATTGATCAAGCAGGACTCATGATCTTCACCAGCAGCTCCCTCACAGGGAAATCTTCAGAGCTCCTCTGTAGGCCCGCCCCAGGAGATGGATAAACCCAGCATTTCATGAACACTGTGATGAGACCTTTGCTTTGTGTAATGTTATAAATACTCGGATACTCCCCAGAGGCTCCGGACTTTTACATAAAGATATTATATTCAGTCCTGTAGAAAGTTATATATTTAAAAAGATATGATCCTCTCTGGTTACTCTGGTATGAATAACTCTGAATCACTTTATGGTAAATAACACACTATCTGTAAAAAACTGTGAAAACTGTGACCTTTGACCTTCATCAGGTTTTATTTAATTGTGTTAGAGAAACTCAAACACGCTCTTCATGCAGCTGAGTACATCAAGTGTTTAAAACGGAAGCTGTGCAGGTCTGAGATACAAACTGAGGTCCTGTTAATGCTGATGTATAGTGACACAGTTACAGGGGTGATTAATCCTTTTGTTTTTTGTCCTTAACTTTATCAATAAAACAGCTGCAGCTTTCACTACAGCACATGTGGTACTTTAACCTTTGTACCGTTTTCATCAGTTCATTTTGCAGTTAAAAATTTAAAGATGCCGAGGAGCAGCTCAGCAAAACCTTAAAAGAACTGAAGGCAAAAGAAAAGAAATCACAAAGCAGGAACTCCAGCAACACTTGAGGGAAGATGAACAACTTTAATAATAGACCAACGCGTTTCGGCTTGTGGCCTTCATCAGGGTCATAGTAGAACATTTTAAAATTGCTTAAATACAAGACAGGAAACAGAAAAAAATTCCAAATTAACCAGTCAAAACTTCATAGATAGGTCAGCTGACATATAATAGGTAGGTATTGGTTAATTGGCTAAGTCACGCCCAAGAAAATACCGGACTAGATCATTACTGATGAGGAGGAGGGGGGGTGACATAACCCCCATACGTCTGAAAATAACACATGCATGAAATGCATAAGGAGGATGCTATAAATATACACACAGGTTTAAAAAAAAAGGGGGGGGGGGGGGTTGAATGGTAAAAGCACGTTTGAATTAGAAAACAAGATTACATCATCACATGGGAACACATTTGTTAAAAGATCCTTATTTATGTCTCTAAAATGTAAAATATCTAAAATTTAGACTTGAATTGTAGACTTAAGATGAGATGTCTGAAGCGCTACTTCTTCTTTGGCTAAAATAATAAGATTAATTAAATAAATATTACTCACGTGAGAGTAATTTAACTGGTTAAAAAAAAGGGAGATGTAGCTCATAAAAACTCTTTGATAGAAAAATCCTCATTCATACCTCTGGGGTGCAGACTCTTAAAACGGAATATCCAAGATGCTTCTCTTTTTTTCCAGATAAAATTTATGTTGCCACCTCTTTGGTTTAGTTTAATGGCTTCTATGCCTCGGAAAAATAATGGTGAATTTGGATGTTTATCATTGAAGTGTCTTGCAACAGGGCTGGTTAAATCATTCCTCTTGATTGAACTTCTGTGTTCATTAATTCGATCTTTAAGAGGGCGGGATGTTTCTCCTATATATATTTTATTGCATGGGCACTGTATCATGTAGATTACATTGTTAGTTCTGCATGTGATAAAGCCCTTTATGGCAATGGTTTTGTCACCTATAGCGTCTTTGAATGATTTAACATTTTTGGTATATTGGCAATTAATGCATGCCCCACACTTGAAATTACCATGTAGGTTATGAGTTATCAGGGTTTTATCTGGAGTGATAGGGTCCTGGCAGGCTCTAACAAGCCTATCTACCTATTAAGACGCACTTAAAGAAATAGGAAAGCTCAAAAAGGAAGCTAAAGAGCTCCTCAAACACAAAGTGAAACTGGCCAAACAGCAGCTGAAAGAAACATTTAAAGATGCCGAGGAGCAGCTCAACAAAACCTTAAAAGAACTGAAGGCAAAAGAAAAGCAAGCCGAGGACAGGAGGGGATTCTGGAGCAGCCTGCTGAGGAAGAACTGACCCAGCAGCATCCAGTTTGAGGACATCAATAGTTTCTTCCTCCTCTCTCCACCTTTCTTTCTCCCCATCCTTCTTCTTGGGACGTTTGTTTGTTTTTTAAAAACTCTAATCTAAATACATGTACTGAAACACACAAATAAAATTGCCATAACTTGACCTCATGTTGCCTGCTTGTGTGTCTGTGGATGTAAAACAGTAACACACCTCCTGCTCTGTGTGTCTTTAATTGTAAATAAATGCAATATGTTTTCATTTTAAAATGCAGTGCCAAAAACTTCTGCTCCCACGTCTAACAGGGAAAGGAAGCTTTGGAGCACACTTGTAATCTTACGCTGTCAGAAGATAAACAAATGGAGAATGGTAAATTTACATGGACCTCACTCTAAATGGGTTTATATAAATCTCATATCTACTATGGCAGTGACAAACCTTAGCAGACTCTGTGGGTCCAGCTTGTGAAGCACGAGCGATTTGCTGCTGCACTGGGCTTTCAAATGTCCAATGTTTTTTCTTGAGAACTGAGACCTGACATTTTTTTGTCTGATACCTGACAAATTTTTTCTTGAGACCTGACGATGTCCTAAAATGTACACGGTACCAAAGGCATCCGCAGGTGACGACGTTTCGTCAACATTGTTGTTTGTTGGGGAGGAAACTTACAAACATACAGTGCAGCACTTCAGAGTCACACTGCTAGCGATCGAAGATTTATGTAAATTTGACAATCTGAACACACTCTGTACTGTACAGGAGACACGGCATGAGATTGATTGACAATCGTCTACAGCCAATCAGGACGCAGAACACAATGCGCTGTTAAAAAATAAAACATAAAAAAAGCATGCAAAAAAATCCGCAAAACAGCGAGTCTGCGAAAGGTGAACTGCGTTATAGCGAGGGACCACTGTACTTAGAGTGGCTCTTATTTATGCAACACTGATCAAATGAAAGGAGGCTGTCCCACACATTTATTTACAGAGGGGTACATCCTGGAGAGGAGTGGACCAGGTCACCACTCTACTGTTCAATACAAAGATAGCAGTACAACACTTTATTGTACACACAGTGCAGTTTGGGGTTTGGGTTTTTTTTGTTTTCATACTGGAGAACAATAGCATGTCACACCAGGTCTGTGGATGGTAATATTCAAATGAAATAATGATCTATGCCAATAAAGTTTTACACTGTATTTAGACATTACATGGACCACATCCTAAACATGGTGGCTGTGGCTACAATGTAGCTTGCCATCACCAGTGTGTGAATGTGTGTGTGAATGGGTGGATGACTGGATATGTAAAGCGCTTTGGGGTCCTTAGGGACTAGTAAAGCGCTATATAAATACAGGCCATTTTAAACATGGAAATTCAGCTGAATGTCCTGAATTTATCGAGTTTCGGAGAGAAAAAAAATCCTGATTGTGATTTGATTAAATGGTTTGATGAACATGTTGGCTGTTAGGTCTTCCGTACCTGAGGAAAATGGCTTCAAATAAGCGAGAACTTCAGTTACACCAGTTGTTTATCTTTAATCATCACTGAAAAATGGAGCACAGACTGGAGGTAGAGTTCAACAGGAGCACTGTTTCACACACCGTCACAGCAATCACCATCATCAGGTAGATCTCAGGCTTACATCAGCACCATTTAAACAAGACAGAATACTGTTGGCATATTGGGTAAATATTTACATTCATATAAAAATACACTGCGGGGTTTAGAACAAACAGAATAAATGTTTGTCACAGGCTCCCTGTTAGAGGTCCACCTGCAGAATCACTGAGTATGTTAGTCCTGCCGAAAAGTCACATTTCATCATGTAAGGTTGCTGAGCTATATAATCATGTCACATTGGTACAGTTGAACTGAAGAAATGCTGTATGAAACTAACAGTTATTCCATTTGTTTCCTGTAAATGAAGCAGAAGCACTAACTCACTAGTGTGAAAATCCAGGAGTCAAACCTGAGACAAACCCGTCAAAGCAGGGAAACACTGTTCACAAAACTCGGAGGCACTGTGGTCATCACTAACTCCAGAAGAATATTTGACACAAAAACCTTTTAGAGCACATCTATCAGAAAGCAACAAGCAGACTGAAAGTACACAATATAAACTATAAACAACGGTACCTTGTCACATATTCATCACCCAATCAGGTAAATCTGTGTTTTTCACTTTGGACTGCAACAATCAGCAGATGTGAGAACCAGTGAGGACAGACACAGTGAGGTTTGAACAGCTTTCAAAAGCTCATAAGACTCTAAAATGACTACAGAAATGTTAAAGTTCAAGTAAGAAAAGTTGAAATCGTCCCGTCGTCTTCAGCTCACAGGACCTTCTCCTCGCACTGACCGTCAGTCGCGTCCGGGCAGCGACAGGAGAGCCCTCCAAGCCGTGGCAGGCACAGGTGAGAACATCCGCCGTTGTCAGCGCAGTAGTTATACACTAAAGCATCAAAGGGAAGACAATGCAACAATGTCACAAAGGTCTTTACAGAAAGGCTCTTACTTTGACCGTACAGGATGTCTGAAAGGCCATGGTGGCAGAGGACTGATGATGTCACCCATGTGCACCACTGTTGCTGTCAAATGTCATTTTAGTTACATTGTATTCACATGTGTTCTCAAACTAAATGCAAAGAGAGCTTAGAGCAGCACAACAGTGTAAAAACAAAAACAGTAATGGGCAACAGAGCAGAGTTCTGATTGGCTGCTCTTTCATCGAGTTTGTGTGTGAAGGCCAGCAGTAGCAAAAAGAGATCTGTGTTACGTACGTGTTTGAAATAAAGATTTCACATCAGAGTTAGCGTGCCCGTCTTTTATACTGGGAAGAACCCATAATGTTTTCATGTGGACTGAAACAGCCAAAAGTGAAAATACCTCAGAGTTCTCATGTGTGTGTTAACAGAAGGGCCAGCTGGCGGGACGAGTGCATAAACATGACTATATGACTAGAGGATCTGCAGCCTCAGGAAGTGCCTGAACACTTCATCATCCGTTTGTGTTGCACCGAAACCAGCAGGTGAAGCAGTTTCTCATCGTGGCCTGTTGTACAGTTCTGGGCTCTGAGCCAGTCTCCATATCCACAGCTGGCTTCTCTGAGGTCATGTCAGCCTGAAATTCCCATGCTTCACATGCTATGGAATCTGGAATCAATTATTCCCACTATTCCCACTGCATTAAACTGCTGTGAAACAAACTCCACAGAGCTCGAAACTCTCAGCCCACAAAGTTCCAACGAACGGGAAACTTCTCTGCTTACAAAAAGACAACATGGGAAAATCACCACCACCTTTAGGGATGTAAGAAAATATCGATACAACCAAATATCGCGATATTTCGCGCAATGATACTGAATCGATATTTAAAATCACTGTTATCGATTTTTTTAATTGAAAAATGACATGCATTTACTGTTTATTTCTTTTGTATGTTGGAATTCAAACTCCGGCCACTGGTTTGCAGTTTTCACCGCCTTTACTATGACGTAAAAACGAGGTCTCGCGATAACTGTAGAAGCGTCTAGTTTGCCAAAAGAACGAAGTAGAACAGTCAGTGGACGTGTGTGATGCTAGCTAACTGATGACTGAAGAGGAGAGGATACAGCCGGCCCCCGCAGCTTTCAAAGATGATGTGTGGACTTATTTTGGATTTAGGACAAAAGAAGGCAGTAAAGACTATGACAAGAGCTATGCAGTCTGTAGAATCTGCACCGCCAGAGTCAAATATTCCGGTAACACAACAAATTTACGAACACACGTGTCTAGACACCATAGCGACGTAGCGTCAAATGCTAATTTTAAAACGAAACGAGGTGATCCCTCTCAACGGACAATTGAAGAAGTTAACTTTTCGAAACTACCAGCAACTTCAACTCGTGCAACAAAAATAACGCGGTCAGTACTTGTTTTTATTTGCAAAGACATGCGCCCTCTGAGTGTTGTGGAGAATAAAGGATTTCGTAATATGATTAAAACGCTGGAGCCCCGTTACACCGTTCCTTCTCGACAACACATCACGGACATCGCTCTGCCAAAGTTGTACCAAGAAGTCAAAGCGACAGTGCTGGACTCTCTCAGCTCAGCTGAGACAGTTGCTCTGACATGCGACGCTTGGACTTCGAGAGCCACTGAATCGTACGTAACCGTTACAGCACATCACATAACGGACCAGTGGGACCTTCAGTCTCATGTACTACAAACCCGAGCCATGCATGACAGTCACACAGGTGAGCACATTGCAGCGTTACTAACTGACGCTGTGGCTGAATGGGGATTGAACGCAAAGGACCTTGTTGTTGTTACCGATAATGCACCAAACATGGCTCTCGCGGCTAGACTTGCCTCAGCTATCCAAAGTAGCAAGGAGTTTCCTATGCATTCCTGGAACAAGTGTCTCTGCAGAGAGAGTTTTCTCCTCTGCAGGAGACATAGTAAATGCACAGAGAAGTGTCCTGAGAGCTGACCATGTCGATCAGCTTGTATTCCTGCACAAAAATCTGGAAATTGAAAAATAAACACTGAGAAAACACTACACATGTAAAATCTCTGATATGAGAATGTTTGACATTTTGGTTGAGTCTCATAAGCACTTATTTAGATGAGTAAATTCCTTTTTTCAGGTTGTACTAAAAGTGTTCCATTGATGGACACTGCAGAGCTGTACTTTATTTTATCAACACTTAATTGTAATAGCTAAGCTAAGCTAATTACACTCAGATGAGCTTTGCCCCCTTTTTAAAAAACCTTTGTAAACCTTCCTCCCACAGACTGTACTCTACAATTTCTCATCGTCCTTAGTCCCTACATTTGTCTCTCTGGTTTCAGTCACTGCTCTGGCTGATAGAAGTCATACCCTGTGGACACTGTGTTGCTGTTGTGGTGATGCCGTACAGGCGAGAGCGTTTCTGTGGCAGAAACTCTTCTGTCTCTTTCCCCAAGTGACGATCCACAGCCACCACGGCCTCCCTGTAAAACACCCACAACCTTTTAAATATCTCAGAGGCCACATAGTGATGTGTCAGATATGTCACATTAACACTGCCATTAGTCACAATGTAGTGAATGTAAGATACAAAGCACTTAAACATAGGAAAAGGGCTTGTGTAAATAGGTGAATGAGGCATGTTGTATAAAATGTTTTGACTTCTCCGTGAGAGTAGCTGACGTCATTAGCCACTTCCAGGTCCAAACTCCGCTTCAGGTCCCAAAGTCAAACGAACACTGCGACATCACTGAGAGTTACAAACTGTCTAAATTCTTTCATCTTTAATAAAATGATCAGTGTTGCTGCTTTACCAGGTGTAACTATGAAGTTTAACAACCGGTCGCAGCAGATGGCCCCGCCCCTCCCTGAGCCTGGTTCTGCCGGAGGTTTCTTCCTGTTCAAAGGGAGTTTTTCCTTCCCACTGTTGCCAAAGTGCTTGCTCATAGGGGGTCATATGATTGTTGGGTTTTTCTCTGTATCTATGAGGCGCCTTGAGGCGACTTTTGTTGTGATTTGGCGCTATATAAATAAAAGTGAATTGAATTTAATTGAATTGAATTAACATGCAGGATGTTAACATGCAGGATGCTGTAAACGGACCAAACTTCAGCCAGGAGAACAACTGAGATAATCCATCCACAATACAGGTTAGTCATTCATATACTGCTGCATGGGCTGGGCTGTAGTTACATCCTAAGGTTTTAAAAACTGAGCTTTAAAATGAACAGTGGCAATAAAAACCGAGAGAGGCCGACAGCGATCACTGACTGTTTTAGTGATCACTAAACACTATGTAATCTGGCTTGTTCAGATTAAATAGAACAAGATACAAAACATTAAAACATGTTAAAAACACAACAGCCTTAATAAACTCAGAGCAGTTTGGACCCGGAAGCAGGGTTCATATGTCATCACTTAAAGACCGGATATAAGACTCAGTCCATGTACCATTTGACAGTTTTGAGCCAGGACTTTCTGGATTTAGATCAGCAGAGCTCTAAATAAAGAAAAATGCAAAGTAAATGTCTTAGTTGGTACCTCCTCCAGTCAGTGTAATACAGGTTTCTTCCAAAGGAAACCAGGGCAAACGGATACTGGATCCCTTCGACGATATTCCGCCTCAGTTGGCGGTGAGGATCCATACACTCCACCTTCCGAGTCCCTGCAGAGTCATTGGGATAAGTAATCCAGGAACACATTACCAGTAGGAGCTCTGAGTGCTGTGTGTGGATCTGAGGAAGGCTTTTTCCTACCTGCATCTGCCCAGCATAGCTGTTGGTTTTCATAGTCAAAGGTGAGACCGTTGGGAAGTGCTAGATTGTCTTTGACCAGGACAACTCGCCCAGTCCCATCCATGTTGGACATCTCAATTTTAGGCCCGTCTCTATTCCAGTCTGCCCAGTACAGCCGCCTGAGACCAACATCACAAAAACCAGTTACAAGAAACTGCTACTGCTGGGTTCATGATACAACTTCTGCTCTGATATTAATTTCACTGCTAGCAGACTCAAGCACATTAGCTTTCACCAAGAGTCCTGAAGTTATTGCTAGTAATTAGAATATATGGCATGTAGTAATGGATATATTGGACAAAGGATGCTGATTCATAGTGAAGGAGGACATGCAGAGGGTTGGAGTGACAGAGGAAGATGCTGGGAGGATGAGGAGGATGATAGAGGCATTGTGAGATAAAGGAACCTTCTAAAGGAAGCAACCAAAAGATGTAGTACACACAGGGTCAGTGCTACTCCTCGTTATACGATTACATAGTATTACTGCTAATACCTAGAGATGGCACGATACCACTTTTTTATGTCCGATACCGATACCGATATCATAAATTTGGATATCTGCCGATACCGATATGAATCCGATATAGTGTTTTTTTAATCAACAAAACTGTTTTTTAAATATCTTGCTGCATTTTGTATAAGTTCATACTCAAGTTTAAAACAACAACTACACTAAAGCTATTCTGTTATACCTGTATGCAAAAAAAAATATTTCATAGTTCAGCAATACTGATCAATCTAATAAACTTAAACCTACACCATCCTCCCTATTCTGGTATTTTAAAGAGTACTTAGCATAAATATTAAGCAACCTAACTAATAGGGTTCCAACTCCCAGCAACAACAAAAATAAATAAATAAAAAATAGGGAACCACCCCTCACGCTCCACCTCATGATGCTTAATCGACGTAATCAACCTTAATTTGATGCAGTGTGAAAAAAAATGCACAGAAATCAATTATTTTTCAAGAAATATTAAATAGATTCAACATCTTTCTTCAACAAAATTGCAGACTGTACAGATGGTACCTTCCCAAAGGAAAAAGTACTATAGCTTACTAGGGTATATATATTAGACTTAATAGTCACTATATACAGTAATGGACTTCTATTCCTTTTACATCAAATTAAAACTTTGGGTGTCAGATAATTATTTATTAAAAGCTCGACATTTTAAATGAGAATAAGAAAGAAAAGTATGTCTTTGTGCCCCCTTTTCCCAGTTAATGGCCTATCGGCCCCCCTGGCTAAACTTTGCTAGATCCGCCCCTGCACAGTTACGTCAGCTACGTAGAAAAAGATCCTCGAATAGAAAGTAATATTAAATACATTCTAACAACAGCTGATCAAGCTTAAACGTGCTGCTGTTGTTCAGCCGCTGGTTTCCTCTTTCTGGTGCAAAGTGGGCCAAAAGCAAACTAGAGACACGGACTCGCGACAGAAAAGCCGATCAGCTGATCGTTAAGCAGTTTCATGATTGAAGTAGCAGCCGGAGAGCGAGAGGCAGTCGTTTGTTAAGCTTAATGCAGGAATGCTTTACAAACATTCAGAGATGGACTTACACACTTGCTTTACTTCTCTCGGGGATAACTTTGTCGGAGATGAAATGCCGGGTTGCTAGCGAAGCTCCACATGCTATCCAGACCACCGACAGGTCCCGCATGCCACAGCTGCTCTATCACGTGATGCATACTGCTCCGACGTGCTAACGTTCTGAGGTGAGTTACGGCGTGTTGCAAGTTTTGTGAGGTGCTTTCGTGATATTTAATGGATCGGATTACATTTTTTATTTTTCTCCGATATCCGATCCAGTAATTTAGGTCAGTATCGGACCGATACCGATACGTAATATCGGATCGGTCCATCTCTACTAATACCAATACAAATACTATTACCCGTATGCTGGGTTGGTGACGATGGGTCGAGGGTTCACCAGGTCAGTGTCAAAAAGGACTCTCCGGTGACTGCCGTCCAGCTTTGAGACCTCTATGGTGTCTCGCGTGGAGTCAGTCCAGAATAGAAGGCGGGCCACGTGGTCAATGGCGATGCCTTCAGGACTCTGCAGCTCTGAGGAGGAGCAGACATACTTAACACTGAATACAGGGACTGATGGCACCACTGCACTTAACTGCCAAAGGCCGAAGAGCTCAACTTCATCAGGGGCCTGGCAGGAACATCGAAAAAAAAAACCCTTAAACTACAAGTCACTAGCATACAGCTAAGAAGTACAGACCAAGAACATTCCTGTGGCCACACGAGCTGCTCAGCAACACCTGAAAAATACTGACCAGCCTTTTCAAAAGATTTTTGATGAAGCATCCACGGGATCTACCAGAAGGTTCCAGGAGTCGGATGTTCAATCCCTAATACTGGGACAGTTTGATCTTTGGTTTTGAGAATATAGTTTAGCTCTTGTGACAGCAGCTGCAATGAAACCATCCCACTGCTAGAACAAAGAAGTCCTGGGCATAACTTCTCCTGCACCCGAGTAATCAAACAAAGAACCACACAAGCTCCAGTCTCTCGTACAAGTTCAGCACAAAGTGGAGCCACATATAAAGCTGCTTCTGCTCAGTCGCGACACGTGCTGTACCTTTAGTAACAACTGGAACGATGTCTCCTCCAGTGAGGCTGGCCTTGCTGATAGCTGGTCCAGTGATGTCGGTCCAGTAAACCATCTTCTCCACACAGTCGTAGGCCACAGCGATCACCACTCGATCCTGGTCATGAAAGAAGAAAAAGATCAACCTTTCATTATTTTAACAGACAGCTGTGTGTTCAGCTGCAACACATTAATGCAGATGTGCCAGATGATTTCTAGACTTCATGACAGAGACGAAGAGCTCTGCAGCTGAAAACAGCTAAAGAACAACGTGAATGTGTGAGGACACAAAAATCATAATCCATGAACACATTCAGGCTCTTACAGACATCTTTTCAAAAGACCCTCATCCGAGTCTAGACACAGAGAGCATTGCAGTGATGTCACTATGGTACCACTCGCAGATAATTAAACTGGTGAGTAAAATATCACTGAAACACCAAGTCAAACAACCAAGTGGCATCTCTCTGAAGAGAATATCATTATGGCCACAACACATTCAATTCAGCACCAGATCACAGCAGCAGCTGTCTCAGGGTGCTTTACACTGTAAGGTAACACTAAAGCATGTCAGGCAGCAGGACGGGCTGATAAAGTCCAGACAAAAACACGTCAGTATCTGTGGAGGCTGTCAGCAGCAGCAGTGTCATTGTTCTTACAGGGACGTGCAGCAGAGGTTTGGCCTCCTCCCTCCTCATGATGTATCCATCGAGCGGCACATGTTCGATCTTCCCGCTTTGAGCGAACAGCAGGTATGCTCCAGGAGCGATGGGCTGGACATCAGGCCGCGGCGTGGGACCGATCGGAGCGGGAGTAACTGCCTGATCGATGCCTGTGTGGGAGAAGAGTCATGCTGGCAGTGGGCTTTGTGTGGAGATGTAACAATTAGCCTACAACCTTCAGTTCACCAAGATGATACTGGCCTCTCTAAGACATCACCTGACATGTCTGACACATCCAAGTTTATATAAAGGTACATGTACAGCATTACATGACACGCATACACCAGCTGGACTCTGCGATGCTCTGCACAGATTAAAACTATATATGGCCACGGTATGCTGTGATTATGTTTCTAATCACGGACTGATTTCATCTTTTGGGTATTTAGATATTTGAATGCTGCCATTTATTTTTCTATTAAGGTAGTGGGAGTGTCAGGTGGGGTCACTCTGGTGTGAGTGGGTATGATTTTCATGTGGCCACAAGTTTGAGTGGATGGACTGCGCCTGGGAAACTGATCAGCATCGTGGGTTTATTGGGTGTTTCTAGATCTATTTGTATTCTATTGTATATATTATTCTATTTTACTCGATTGTATGTAGTATTTTTATTCTATTCCAGTGTCTTCTAATTTCTGCTACATAACTTTGCACTTTTGCTGTATCAAAAACAAATTTCCCACGTGTGCGCCTAATAAAGGTTATCTTATCTATAATTATTTTCAGTGCTTCAATCAAATGGATGTTTTTATTGTGTGTAACCTTTTACCTGTGTGTGGTGTGCAGCTGTGCCGTCCCTTTTCCCTTTGATGTTTTTGTAGTTGGGCTTTAGTTACTCTGCTCAGCTGTGTACGCCATGAACAACTGGGAGGAGCCTTGTAAAGACGGACCAACCTGTTTGTTTGTGCCACTTCCCCTGTAAACCCATTACAGGTCACACACAGCACTGACTCCCAGCTGTTTGCAGTGCTGTGCTATGAGTTTAATGTATGAATTTATTATTACCAAGCAGTGGTATGGGTATATTTCTTACTTTTTACCGTTTCTTCCTGCAGTAAATATAAACAACGACAGTATTCAGGAAGAAAACAAACACTGCAGATATTTTATCATAACTCTGGTTTTACGTGGCCGATCAACACAATTTAAAAACTGGTATAAAGTCCACACTTTGTCCGTCAGTTGTTCCGTCTGTCCTGCTCACATCTCCAATGGTTGTACACGTTGTCATTAACGTGGCTTCATCCACATCAGCCGCTTTGCTAAAACACCGGTGTCGCAGATAAGGACGCTGTCATAGCCTGTCAACCACGTTGATTAGCTGCGTATATACGAATGTGAATCGCGTGATTGGCTGGACTGTGGGATAATGTGGCATCGTTCTGATCCCATACGGGAGCAGCCAGTCACTGACTCACACTGCAGAACAGAATCGTTAAAGTATTAATTTTAATTTCAATTCAGGTTTTTTTTTGTGTGCAGAGACGTGCCAGCAGCTTAGAGGGAACATTGCAGCCTGGCTACAGAGCTGAAGAGAAACCTGGGGTTGTTCTTATTTCCTTCAATCAGTGATGAACAGTAAGATGTTCTGGCTTTGTGGAGGGCTTTCTTATAAAGCAGCAAACTATTTCTCCAGGCTAAATGATGATCCTCTAAATTTGTGACACGCCATTTCCTCTCCAGCTTACGAGTCATCTGCTTTAGGGTACGTGTTTGAGAATTATACCACGGAGTCAAATACTTCTGATTAGAGACCTTAGTTTTCACAGGAGCTACAGTATCCAGAGTCGTACGTAGTGAGGAGGTGAAATTATTAACAAGATAATCGACCTCTGTTGGAGCAGCGTTCAGATAGCTGCTCTGCTCTGTGTTGATACAGGGCATTGAAGATGATAACAGTGGGTGGATTATATTCTTAAACTTAGTTACAGCGCTTTCAGAAAGACATCTGTGATAAAGTCTACTCTCCACTGCTGTGTAATCAATTATTGTAAATGTAAATGTTATCAGGAAATGATCAGACAGGAGAGGGTTTTCAGTTATATAATGCTCGACAGTACATTTATCATGTGCAGCTTCAGGCAGAAAAGAAATCATATTTAAATTGAAATGAACCTCATATGAGTAAAAAGTTTAATATATCGATAGAATGACACGATAAAATGTTTGTTTTCCGATAGCACAACATCAATAAGCAGAAACAGAGACTCACAAAGAGGAGGGCTACTGTGAGGTCCTGTGCGGGTGTTGGGGACCTCCTGCCCGTTGGCGTCCACACACCAGCACTGCCCAATGCTTTGGTGGCACTGCGTGGGCTCGTAAGCTCCGCGCTCGTCACACCGGGGAACGTACCGACCGACAGTCGGACGAGGACGGAATGAGAAGGGAACGTCAGAGTCGGCTACGGCACTCGCTCTCTGCTGCTCACACCGGGTCTTCTCACGCTCTGAGGACACACGAGAACGAAACACGTTCACAGAGTGATGGTCGCGCCTACGGAGACGTACCAGTGTCCCGCTCCTTAGAGAGTCACATGTTCACAGTCACACAGTAGTAGCATCTGATGACATTAGCATTAATGCATCCACAGGGTCACAGGGAACAGGAAGAAAACATGAGGCTCCAACACCTGTCAAGTTAAACCTGCTCTTGATCTGTTATTGACATCACTAGCCCCGCCCCTTTCTTTCTATTTAGCATCGAAGCAGTCAGACTTCTGCAATACCTCCCCAGGCCTTTCTTTGGACGCTGGCTGCTTTTATCCATGTACCAGATGACTTTCAGATAATTTTTTATGTGTTTGTTACTTAAACCACATCACTTTGACCTCTGAATCACTAAAGCATAAAAGGGTCAAGATCTGCGAGGCAGATCGTCAGGAGATGAGAAGTGTGGACCCAAGTGCAAGCGCTGACAACTGAGTAAATGAATGAGTTTTCTTTTCAGGGAAAGGTGAAGCACAAACAAAAGCAGAGCATCGCAGGGAACTAAACCAAACAAAGGCTAAACTGGAAGCAGCTACAAAACAATAACACAGAGGAACAAAAACCTGCGAAACCTGAAACGTCCAACAGGAGACGATACACAGACGAACCAGCAACTAACAGAGGCAGACACAAGGCTTAAATACACAGAGGGACAACGAGGGAATGAGACACAGCTGGGAGTAAGACATGACGAGACCATGGGGACGCAAAACTCAATACACTGACATGAGACACAGACCTTCACTATAAAACAGGAAATGCACGAGGGCGAGCACAGACACGACGAGCTGCAGAGACATGGAATAAAACACGAGGGGGAAACCCAGTAAACTAATCTGAACAACTTAGGACTGAGAATAACTCCAAGAACAACAAATGAACGTAAGATGATACAGAAACGCAAGGAAACAAAGAACGCCGGGTCAAATGACCCAAAGGAGCTGTTTACTAAAGGGACGAACCAGTCAGCACATAACAGACAACCAAAGAACACATACAAGTGTATCTTTGTTAAAAGCAGCATGTTGCACTGCAGGGCAACCTGCTTGTGACAAATAAAGCTTTGAGTGATTGATTGATGTCGAAAAACACTCCATACAAATGATTTTTGCACCAACAGCATGATTCCCAAAGACAACGACGTGACACGGTGTCTGTAGGACGTCTGAGGAAACTGGAGGCTAAAAAACCTGATCAGCAGGTGATCAGGAACTGAAACGATGCTGCAGTGTTAGCATTGAATCAGGAGGAAGACGTATGGTGTCCTGATCAGGGTGCATTTGTTTGTATGGACTGTGAGTCTGGAATGAATCACTATTAGAAACAAAGGATTCGTCATTTTCAAATGCATCAAACTTTAATGACTGGGTCATTTGGAAAAACAAAACACATGTGACACGTGGCTTATTTCAAAGGTCCGTGCTCCTGAGCAGACTTCAGCACGTGGCAGCTGCAGATACAAAGACTGAGTGATTAAAGCAGCAGGCTCTTCATCTCTGTGGTCCCACAGCGAGTGTCCTCAAAGACAAACCACAAGCCAGCCACAACAGTGTCATCGCACACGACAGCAGGCTGTCCTCACAGCGCCACATCTGCCCCCAACAGTCCAACGGGACAAAGGATCCCTGATGGCGGCGGAGACGATCAAAGCCCCGCTGTCGACACTAGAGGCATCTAAAAGATGCTGCTGACATTAAGAGTCACGGACATGTTTTGACACGGGACACTAAATGATGCCTTCAGAGGCAAGACAGGTCATAATAAAGGATGGAAATATGACAAAACTGTGGTGCAGAGGAGTAAAGCTGTAATTAGCTGTGCGCCTCCAGCTGCTGACAGCTGGAATCAGTATTACTCTGACTGCTGGCTGCGCTTCTGTTTGTCTTCTTTTAGTAACACACACACTTTCAGAAAAAGAAAGAAAACATGAATCAGGAACAAAAAACGCTGCTGTTTCCTCAACACTAACTGTACTTGAATGCGTCACATGTTGAGTTAGATCAGACAGAGAATGTGCTGCTGTGCTCCGAGCAGCATCAGAACCATGCAGCTGGAGCTGCAGGACGACACTCTTACTGGAACGCACAAATCAAAACACTCTCATGGGTCTCAGTGTCTCCGTTTACAGTGATACATGCATGGCTGGGGTGTTTAAACAGACTCCTCCAGGATGACCTGTTTCACGATTAAAACAATGAATGGGGGCAGTCACTCTGGAACCAGCAACCCTCTGTCTGTAAACCTGTGAATGTGCTGGTTACCCACCTGAGAACGTGGGACTGCAGTGGAAGCCATCTCCGTGGAAACCAGGACGACACTGACAGGTAAAGGAGCCCTGTGTGTTGGAGCAGGAGGCCTCGGCGTGGCATCGATCCTGCTGCTGGCACTCATCCACATCTGAACAGGCAGAAAAAACAGAGGCTCCTCACATTCTGGATCTTGCAGTACCAGTAATGGCCACCAGATGGTGAAAAGTTTGAAGGTAGATCTTTAGTTGAATGCTGCAAATAGACTATGTGCGCCTTAGCATGTGCTACTTCCGGCACTCCTGCAGAGCGCTTAGTTTCCGGTGTGATATTCGTGCCTTGTTTATGCTCGGGTTTTCTAAAACAAGTCAACCAAATTGACGATTTACATTTCTCAAGGTGTCTTGGGCATTTACCGAATATATCTGTAGATGTTCGTCAACTTGTCGATATTTCTTCCTCCGCGCCTCAGAGCAAAAGAGAGGAAGGATTCTAATTTTATATTTCTCAGTATCTGTATACAGCGGTCCCTCGTTTATCGCGGGTGTTATGTTCTAAAAATATCCCACGATAAGTGAAATCCACAATGTAGCCACCTTTATTTTTTGCATGTTTTAAGGCTGTAAAACCCCTCACTGCACACTTTATACTCTTTTCTCAGGCAGGCATGAACATTTTCACACTTTTCTCTCTTGTTTAAACTCTCAAAGTTCAAACCTTTGTAGAAGAATAAGTCGAGTATAAACCAAAGATCAAACCCTGTTTTCAGCTGCAAGAGAATTCAACATTAATGAATCAGAAGTCCAAGTTTTAGTGTGATGGTCAGCATCTTCCTCTGCCTTCTGGGTGCTACCGCAGGTGCCTTTGACGGTGCAGAACGTTTTGTCGACGTTGTGTTTGTTGGGGGAAACGAACATACAGTACAGCACTGCAGAGTCATACTGCCGGTGATCGATGGAGAACCGTCCAGTAGATCACAGGAGAGACGGCACAGAGGAGATCGTCTGCAGCAACCAGGACGCAGGAAAGTGAGCCGCGTCATAGAGAGGGACCGCTGTAATTTTGAAGGTACGTCACAACATACTCGTTGTAAATACTCATGTATACAGACCCTAACCAGCAATCAAGCAGTGGGCAGCCACCAATGCAGCACCCGGGGAGCAGTGTGTAGGGACGGTACCTTGCTCAGGGGTACCTCAGGGTGGCCGTTCAGTGGAGTCGAACCCCCGACCTTCCGGTCATGGGGTGTCAGGGCCACCACTCTACCTACTGAGCTATCCCTGTTCACCTGTGGCTTGAATGCTGAACATTTGCCTGTTTAAATCATAATAACTGTCACTATACAGAGATGTGTCTTCTGCTGCAGTGATGCAGTTCTGCTTGTGTTGAGTGATGTAAACAAACAATCGATCTGCACGCTTCAAACGTCAAAACTGATCATTTGACTTTTTTGACACAGCAGTAGCGATTGACCGCAAAATAAAGCTACTTTACATCCAGTCTTAAAACAGGAAGTTAGCATTTTCCCGTGCACAGGGTCTATTGTAATGAAGCCATAACGCCAGAGTTCCCGGGCGCGACAGCCTGGCAGGCTCCCGCAGCAGCAAAATCCTCCTAAACCTGTTTGGTCGTGTCTTTGAGAGCAGCTGTGTTATCACTGCTTGCGAATATGGACCCGAACACAAACAGCCGATGGACACTGAACAGTCGTACGTCTGTGGGCAGAATTTAGATGACTATGTGCATCACAGACTGAATTTAAAGATAAATCAACGACACCAAGTCACCCAAATGACCCCCTGGTGGCTGGGTGAGGTACAGGTTTTAACATAGTCCCTTTTTGCAGCTGCTAATTACGGGCTCTGAGTAGACTCTTCTTCAGCCAACGTTGAATCGACAAAGCATGCTGACAGACCCGTCTCTTTAACCAGACGGTGTATTTATAGCAGCAATAGTTTTGTCCTCCTGTCTTGCAGCCCTCTGTCCACAGAGGCTCAGATCCAGCCAGCGGTCATAAGTCTAGTGGCTCGACGGCTGAGTTAGTGACAGGTAGCATAAACGCTATGAGAGGAAAGCATCTTCATTGCATTCTGTAGCCCAAACATCCAGCCGGTCATCACGAGCCATCTCCAGCCACAAGAACAAAGAGTCCTGCCACACAGAGCCCTGATCGAAGCAGCCAGTCTGAGACAGGGCTGAGCACTATCAGCCCACAGCGCTGTGAGGCGTGGCTGCATGTTTCAGCACGTCGATCAACGGTTAGATAACAGGAGCTAAAGGTGTCAGACCCGAACATCGTGATGTTTGTAACTGTAAGTACACTGATTCTGAAGCACTTTACAGTCTGTACCATTAGCACTGGAGCATGGTGTACGTTACATGCTGTCTGCGAGCACGACAAACATCTCCAGACTCAAGGACACACAGTTTTACATGGAGGACGACAGACATCCAATCAGCTTACAGATATTTAGAGCAATGTGCTGAAAATGACTCTGAAACCTAACAGCAAACTAGAACGCATTATTACTCGAGCCACGAGTGTCAGCGTGTTAATCCATCAAACCCATAAAGATCCAGCTCTTCAAACAGGCTGTAAGAGAGCGTTGAGATGGGCCTGAGCCCCGTGGTGACCTTTCACCCCCAAACACCTGTAATCTGAGTAAACTGATGACACACAGGTCCTGGCTGTGTTGAACATTTCACACACAGAGCCTTTGAAAGGTTTCTGTCATGTAGCTGGAGAGAGGTGCAGAACTGTGGATTGCATGAGGCTGTGCTGAGCCTCACTTGTAAAAGCTCGACCTGCAGTTACCACTCAGTAGCTGTGACTGTGGACAGACAGAGGTCTGTGGTAAAGGACTGACTGCTGTGCAGCACACACTGATACGAGCCTGTAAAGCTGTGGAGTGACTCTTCATTCTGTGACAGGTGAACATACCTGTCAGGCATACGATCCCAAACATTTGTTGTATTCATGCAGCAGTGTCTCTTACATTTACAATGCATCTGTTTATTAAGGATGAGACATCAGCGAGCACCGTGAACTCACCCCGACAGCCCCGGCCGTTACCCTCAAACCCCGGCAGACAGGAGCAGGTGTAGGCTGAACCTCCGGTGTAGCGGCACAGTGCTCTCTGTGGAACATCGCAGTCATGAGAGCCTCTCTGGCAGTGATCTACTGGACGGTTCTCCTCTGCAGGACCAGAGAGAAACATGTTTTGATGAACCTGTCCCAAACTACACGTCCCCATTCATTAGTATGATAATAAAGACCAGTGGTGTCTATCTAGCCATCCATCTTCTTCCCCCTTATCCTGGGCCGGTCGTGGGGGCAGCAGCCTACGCAGAGAAGCCCAGACCTCCCTCTTTCTGGCCACCTCCTCCACCACCACCTCCATTTCCTCCAAGGCATTCCCAGGACACGCTGTCCTGGGTCTGCCCCGGGGCCTCCTCCCGGTGGGACGTCTCACCCAGGAGGCGAACAGGAGGCATCCTTATCAGATGCCCGACCCACCTCACCTCTTTTCAATGTGGAGGAGCAGCGGCTCTACTCTGAGCCCCTCCCGGATGGCCAAACTCCTCACCCAGTCTCCAAGGGAGAGGCCAGCCACCCTTCAGAGGAAGCCCATTTCTGCTGGTTGTATCCGCGAGCTCGTTCTTTCGGTCACTACCCACAGCTCGTGATCACAGGTGAGGGTAGGGACGTAGATGGACCGGTAAATTGAGAGCTTTGCTTTTACACTCAGCTCCCTCTTCACCACGACGGACCGGCGCAGCGTCCGCATTACTGCAGCTGCAGCACCGATCCGTCTGTCGATCTCCCGTCACTCGTGAACAAGACCCAGAGACATTTCAAATCCTCCACTCGGGGCAGGAATGTACTGCCCCGGTGAAACTTCCAGGCCTTTAGTTTTTGAGATCACCTCAAAGTGCCCTGCTGTAGGTGGGTGGACAGGTCGTTTTGAAAAAAAGATTAATCTTGAAGAGTATTTGACTTATGAAGCTAAAATTCCACAGTACTCATTAACCATCCAAACTATTATATTTAAACACATCCTACATTACAACATCCCATCAGAGGGACGAGGTCCAACCAACGAACCCGACAGCATCTTCATTTTAGGTTGAAGCAGTCACATCTCGTCACTACAGACCAGGCAGGAAACATCTCGTCTGTGCTGCACAGATCGTTATTGTTTATGTCCGCTGTCAGCTTTAGGTGCAACAAAGTCATACTCACCCACAGGAACCAGATACCCCCCAGCTGTCAACACACACACACACACACACACACACACACACACACACACACACACACACACACACACACACACACACACACACACACACACACAACCCACCGACACACGTCTTTCCATCACTGGCGAACACAAAGCCGGCGGAGCACTCGCAGCGCAAACTTCCAGGCTGATTACTGCAGACGGCGTTGGGTCCACACACTGAAGGAGTCTCCCTGCACTCGTCAATATCTGCCAACAACATACATGTAATGTTACTGCACATTACATGATCTCTGCTCCATGTGCTGCTTGTAGACGCTCAGATTAAATGTAATCCAGGTTCAGATCATCATTTTACTACTATGGAGCGTTTCCACGTGACTGTCACATTTTTGAAATTATTCTCTCATCTGTTCTTTCCCATTTTCAGCACTGCCCATGTGACCAAGTGTGGGTTTGTTACCGTGGCAATATCGTCCATCTCCAGCGAAACCAGCTGTGCATTCACAGCTGAACCGGACGCCCTCGCCAGGTGTACAGACAGCGTTAATGTCGCAGCCGTGTCGGCCGCTGAAGCACGGATTCTGCTCCAGAAGACTGCCTGTCAGAAAATTAGACACACCTCCAGTCAGAAACAATGTGACTCTTCACAGCACACAAAGGCAGAACCGCGCACACCGAGCAGAAAAGATTGTGCAGTTTGGCAACAAACCCTGAAGGTCAACCAGATAATGATAACCCTGAAAATAGATCCAGTGTCTCCAGAAAGTAGCGCTCACGGTAAACCACCAGCACAGCAAGAAGCGAGGCAGCGAGAGAGAACAGTGAGCTGTGTCACCTGCACGTTGTTTACCAATAAAATCTAACCGTGAAGAACAACAAGCATCATGTAAATGTGCAAACACACATATGCACACATATGTTACATGTGTTGGTGTTAGAAAGCTCTCCCATCCAGCTCTTCAGCTGTTACAGTTTCACTTTGTCACAGTTGTTGTTCGCCTGGAGACACGCTTAGTTTCCATCGTCAGCAACACAAACATCTATAGACTGTATAGAAAAGATGGACCTAACCACCGCGACGTCACCACTCATTAGTGACTTCCTGAGTGCTTCTTCCAAAGCCACCATGGTTCTTGATATTTGATGTGAATACACGAAGTACAGCTGCTGTGTAACATCAGAGCTGCTCTGTTATTCAAGTATTTAAGGAAAATCTGCGTTTGTCTGTCGAGTTTGCAGAAATGAGAATTTAAATATTTGGGGATATTTTGGTGGAATATCGAGACATGCATGTTGTAGGCGACTGCTGCTCCTTCTTCATGATAAAAGGATTAATGGATAAAAGCGAATCTGTGGTTCACTCACTGACTGCTTTCTGCTCGTGCAGCTGGGCGGAGCTCCTGGCAGGAAACATGTCCCAGATGCTCTGCTGTTTGCCAACAAAGCCCAGCTCAGTGTTGTTTGCTTGTATAACTCTAAACCCCCCGAGCTTCTCCAACCAACCTCACCTGCATATTTACCTCAAATCCTGCCCCTCCCCCAACCCCCACCCCCAGCCCGGGCTGGTATCTTGTTGACATCAGCCGCTGATCTTCGCCCCCTGCCTGCAGCACTCTCACTCTGATTGCAGCTGAGGAAACAGAGCCAGGCTCAGATTACTGTTTACCTTCCTCCGATGTCCCACTGCAACACCGCTGAGGGTTTAAACTATTGGATATGTGTTTCCGAACATTCCTCGGAGTAACAACACGCACCGCTTCGCTGTGACTGTCCCTGACAATGTGGGAAACCTTCTGTGACCTTCAGCATGAGTCTGCTCCCTGACCTGTGCCGTCTGCATCTGTGACACATGTGGAACTAAAATAAATACACCACACATTCACAGAGGCAGATTTTTACATCACTGCTGTTTGTGCCAAGAACTCAAGTACTAATAATCACAGCCTCCAAATGCTGTTCGGTTAAATATGTGGAGGCTAAACTTGGAGCCTCCTGTAGGGTCCATCCACAAACGAGACGTCAGGTCGGCTGTAAAATAAAACAAACTCTGTGGCAGGTTTAACACATTTGACAAAGACTGTGGCCTCGTCCTTCCAGGTTACATCAGCGATATTTTTACAGCCCATTTCAGCTGGAAAGATTCGTGTCACCTGTGTCTCTGATTGCTATTACACACTTTCAAACATGAAAGACTTATTCTGGTTTGTTAAATACAACAACAGTGCGACGGCCACCTTTTTTCTACTGTTTGTGCTTTTGGTTCATTTCCAGTATTTTAATGGGACCTCACCTCACCTCACTACAGGCCTTTGAAGACGTTTGTTTCATTTCGCTCAGTCAGATTCTAGTTTTGTTTGTCTGTTATGTAGCACTAACTCATGGCACCTGTACATCTTACTGAGTAACTTCTTAACCAAATCCACCCATCCACCCACTTCTGGTGGAGGCAGGGTACACAATGGACAGGTCACCAGTAGAGTCACTAGTGACTCAAAAATCAATGCAATTAGTGGTGGCGCGCCAACATACACACTCACAGACACACACACGGATACATATGTGGACGTGTAACATACTGTGGATGGGACCAATTTTGTTGCTCATGGCGTAGCGGATAAGGTGGTTGTTAGCGTCAAACATCACAAAGATTTGGTCTACACTGAGCTGCTGGGTGGTCAGCGTTGCCCCCGCCCACCCAGCCTCATCATACGGGCAGGTCTGAAAGATGATGGACTGACGCCACTGGTAGCTTCTAGTCTGGACGTCTCCATCAGGGGAGGTGATGGTGTAGTTGCAGCTGGAGGAGGAGATGATGACTAGAAAGAGGAGGAGAAATACGTTAGCATTGAGCTACCTTCAGTGGGAAGTGAATCTTTTAATGTCCTAAAACATTGATTTGGCTGAAATATTTACACAGAAAGATTGAAAACAGAAAAACGGACTGTTAGGCCCTGACTGCGTGACGAGCTTAGTGTCAGAGCTGCTGGCCTTACAGTTTCTGCTGTACTGGTGAATCTCCTTGTATGGCTTGATCTGGACAGTGGAGCCTAACGGGACAGCCGGCAGACGTCCATCCAGGTCTGTGCTCATCACCAGGTGGTCGTGTTCATCGATGCCTTTAAACTCTTGCTTGATGGTCAGATGCTCGTTGCCCGGCTGGAAGACCACCTCGGCCTGTCGGGAAAACACGCCGCCTACAGGAATGTGAAAACACACGTTTTCAATGCATTTAGGCAAAGACAACCTACTGAGTGCAATGTGCATTAAGTGCAAACTGAGCGTCAGAATGAAGAAGACTGTCTGATGTGTGGTTGTTGGTGCCAGACAGGCTGGTCTGAGTGTTTGGAAGCTGCTGATCTGCAGGCATTTTCCCACATAGCCATCACTGAGGTTTGCTGCTTCCAGCTCACAGTGAGCTCAGCATGAATGGAATCATTTCTGAATCTGTTTTGGACTTTCTGCATACAAACATGATAAACATTACAGTTACAGTATTTAACTGTTCCCAGGCTCTAGAGGCCCAGAGTCTTTGCAGTTCTGAGCAGTTTTGTGAGCACACGAGGGACAAATTGATGCAGCTTTACACAACAATCATCATCAACCTGCAGCCTTACCAATGAGACTGAATCCATTCTCGTAGCCGGGCTGTTCCAAGGCAAAGGCCCAGCCGATGACGCCCCCCAGTGAGGACAGAAGCTGCAGGGAGGGCCCCACGCTGTCGGGGATGTTGCTGATGGCCACATAGGCCCGTCCATCATTGGCTACCACGTACGAGTGCAAATCATTGTTAGTGAGCCTTATCGGTGAAGGTAAGTTTCCCACAAACACTTGGCCGTTCACTTTTCCGTTCATCCTCTGGGGTTTGCCTGAAAAACAACTTCTCCATTAAATCATTTTATTGTTTCTTTTATCTTCAGTCATCTTTTTTCCTACGAAAACTCCTGATAAATATAGACAAAGGGAATAATATTTACATGACATTTACCAAGTTTGAATGCTTTTAAAGAAGCTTTAATAGAAGAAAAGTTTGGATAGTTTTGACTACACTGTCTTACACAATAAGAAATGACCAAAGCTGCTTTCCTGTTATTAAAATAATCCACAGCTTCACTGATAAGGAACTCAGTTCTTCTTACCTTCTGCAACACAGTCCTTCCCATTCCCATAATAACCAGGCCTGCAGTGGCAGCAGTACCCCCTGCTGTGATCTCGGCAGTCAGCAAAAGCTGAGCATTTGTGCCTGTTGTGGGCACACGTCTCCAGGTTGTATGCAAACACTGTGAAAGGAACAAAAGAAGGCAGGCCGGTAGCTTCAGAATGAAACTATGACAATCTCACCCAAAGAAAAATAAAACACAAACGTCCTGTTATTGAAATCTACCGTTCACATCCAAATCTTCATCGACCACAACGATCTGAGGATGCTGTGGAGCTGAACGTGGTGGTGCTGGTACGTGCCGCTGTTGCAGCCCCGGCTTCTCTGAAGTGTATCTGGGTTCACTGGGCGTGGGAGTGGTGTGTCTTGGTTGCAAAGTCTCAGAGGTGGTGTATCTGGTTTCAGTCTCATGTTGCTCGGTTGGATGTATTCGTTGAATTGTCCCAGTGCTGGTGGGTGCTGGTGCAATAGTGTCTGATTCCACAAAGTGTGGCTCCTGAGTTTTCAGCGTTGCGTTTCCTGGTGTGACGGTTTCTGGATAACCGGTTTGGAAGCTGCTGGGGGTCTCAGATGGCTGCTCATGCTTTTCCTCCGGTACTGTTCCAGCTGTCTTTATCCCCTGGGTTGTATAGGTCAAGAAGTCCACCCCCACATGATCAGCAGTCTGTGTTGGTAACATGGTCACAGGAGGCTCAGTAACACCCTCATTCTCAGGAGAGCTAGTCACTTTCCCCGGTTGGATCTCAACGAAGAACGGGGAGGATCCAATCTTGTACACCCAAACTCCACTGCGTGCTGCGTTGGTCTTTCTGGTTGGATAAAGAATAACATGAAATGTTTCCAAAGTGGACGACAGTGAAAATCAAACTAATGAAGTGGAAACTAGAAATGACAGACAGCATTTCTAAGATGTGTTGTAGCAAAAAGAATCGTGAGCGTCTCCAGTCAGTCCAGAATGCTGCAGCAAGGCTTTTAACAAAGACATGAAAAGAGAGCACCAGCTCATTACACTGGCTTCCAGTACATCTCAGAATTCATTTTAAAATCTTGGTACTGACTTTTAAAGCTCTGAATCATGACGCTCCTGCCCATATTTCTGAGCTCTTAGAACGCCACGCTCCCTCTCGCAGCCTGAGATCGTCTAATCTAAGGCTGCTGGTAGTTCCCCGAACACGTTTTAAAACCAGAGGTGATCTTTCAGAGCGGCGGCCCCAGGTTGTGGAACGCTCTCCCTCCATCTCGACGTTGCCTGGATTGTATTTGTTCTTTTAAACATCATCTTAAGACTCATTTATTGAGACTGGCTTTTAATCCGATTTGTGCTGTATGTTTGACTGTACTGTTTTATATTATTGTGAAGCACTTTATCCTGTGAAGAGTGCTATACAAATCAATAAAGTAAAGTAAGTGTATTTCAGAACTTAATTACAAGGACTACTGGAACTTTGATTTTGCTTAAATAAAGTCTACAGCTCTGTGAAAAGGCGTTTCCTGTCTTGTGTGGATGCACGCTCAGTCATCAGTCAAATGGATTCTGTTCACGTCACTCTCAGCACATTGTTCCTTCAGTGGTGCTGGTTTCAGTCATTGTGCAGATGTCCTGTTTATATGGTTGGTCTGGGGCTGCCTGCTGCTTCAGGACCTGCTGTCATTGATGAATTCTGCTCTCTGCCAGAAAGTCCTGACGGAAAACATCCGATCATCGTTTACCGAAGCTCGAGCACATTTGGGTTTCGCAACAATGATGCAAAACACAGCAGCAAGTCCACCCGTGAATGGCTCCAAACAAAAAACCTCAAAATGAAGGTTTTGAAGAGGCCTGATGAACGTCTGGACTTGCTGTGCTATGACCTTAAGACCATGCTGAGAAACCCTCCATTGTGCCTCAAGTCAAACAATCCTGCAAAGAGTGGGACTAACGATGTTTCAGACATTTGATTAAGGCGCCACAGCCATGACTCCTTTTTCACACACAGTAGGTTTGGACAGCTTCTTTAACAGGACTTCGGATTTACTCAGGTTTTCTGTGTCAAACATTAAAACTTGTTTGTTCTGAAACATTAAAGTGACAAATACACCAGGAAGGGAGCGGGCACTTTATCACAGCACCACGTACAAACACAGACTTCATATTTTCAGTTCCACTATAGCAAAAGCATCAGCAGCAGTCATACTTGGTAAGTTGGCTGATGGAGGCCTCGTCATCAGAGGTAATGTTGAAGTACAGCCCCTGTTTTTTCCAGAACCAGCCCACCAGGCCTTCGTTGAAGCCTGACTCGAGCAGCTTTCTTTCTCCTCCTATTGATGTGTAGAGAAACTGCAGGCCGTTCCTGGGGTACAAGAGGATGGCCCAGGCAGATGATGCTGTGTAGGCTACAACCAGCTGGAAGGTGATTCTCTGAAAGTGCAAGATAACATGTTTATATCCACACCACTGCTTATTTTTCATTCTGGGTGGGTTTGTGTGTGTTTTTGCTCACTGTGTGTTTATACACCACTCTACATTTAATCATCACTGATATTCCACACCATGTCCTGTCTCTCCCATCATGGCCCCGCCCCTCCCTGAGCATGGAGGTTTCTTCCTGTTAAAAGGGAGTTTTTCCTTCCCACTGTGGCCAAAGTGCTGCTCATAGGGGGTCATATGATTGTTGGGTTTTCTCTGTATGTATTACTGTAGGGTCTACCTTACAATATAAAGCGCCCTGAGGCGACTGTTGTTGTGATTTGGCGCTAATAAAACTGACTTAGACGGAGACAGGGTAGAATGAGTGTTTATGCCGTAGAACTAAAAAATAATCCGTTTTTCTGCACTAAGGAAAATACACTCAGAATAAATTAGTAAATAAAAGTATATAATATATATAAAAAATAAATACATACTATCTAATTGAGAGAAATTGAAATCCTCACCTTAGTGTCCAGTTGGTCTCCTCGTCCAGATGTCCCCTGGGCAGCCATGTTCTCCCAGGTAACAATGAAGGTGTTGGTGGGCTTCTCTACCTTACCATCTGGGAAACCCTGCCTGATGTGGTCAGCGGCTCGACCCAGGATATTGGGGGTGCTGTCGTGCCTGAAGTACACCTTGCCTTGTCCGTCACTGTTGTCCAGGTCTCCCAGAAGGACTGCAATCATTTTAAACTCACTGGGCGTCTTCCCCAGGTATTTCTCCTCAGCGGGAGGCTCGGCAACAGCCACAAACCCATTGGTGTTGATCTGAAACAGGAGGATCAGGTTCTTTGGTTAATGAACAGACACCTCATATTTCATGTGAAATCACACAGTGCATTTATGCACCTCAGATTTTAGTAATTGTGAGAATGTATCATTTTATTTTAAGGTTAAATGTTTTTACTGATGACCAATCTGGACATTTCCCACAATCCTGAGGTCTGAACTATAAATGTGGTCCAGTACTGTCTGATTAAATTTCATGAGCCAGTAACTGACGTGAGATAAAGTGAGGACTGTTGATGCTCCGTCATTATCATAAGTTTCTCAAAGCTAGGACAAACAAACCCTGCACTACAGTTATTCTCAGAATGATAACTTATTATTTAAATAAATGATTTGCTTATTCAGCACAAAGTGTAAGCAGAGTGCACAAAGTTCTCTTGCTGCTATTCTGTGCTCTGTCAGCTCCAGGAATTCCACACAAATAATTCACTCAGAAAAGAAAGATCTCTTTAAGCTGGGCAGACACTGGGCGATTTTTTCAGTTGTGCGATTCAGCTGCTGCTCAAACTGTACGATTGACTCGCAGGGGTGAGAAGTTCATAGGTCACGATGCAGGTCACACACTATACGGCCGATGCTCTGATGCGACCTGAGTCACACTGTGCGTCCATAACATGAAGGTTATAACAGAAAATCTGTCGCTCTCTCCCTCTCTGTCTCTCACTCACACAGACACACCACCACCATCAACTTTGCTAAATTGCTAATGAAAAACATGATCAGGCAGCTGTGATTGAGCAGCAGTGTAGATCCAACTATTCACGGTTGTTGTGGTCGTGATGATTTTGTGAGGCCACATCGAAAAGGCTCGGATGAGCTCTCTACAAGTTGTGCCTCCATCGCTTGTGTCCGGATCACACGCTGCACTGCTGCTCCGTCTTTTTCAACAACCTTTATGTGTTTGCGCGTGTGCAGTGTGAGAAGCTGCGGTGATAACCTCACGACGGTCCTCACGACCAAGCGATTGATGATCTGGAGCTGGTCGTGAGGTGTTAATCGCTTCTCGTTACCCCACGTATACTACACGATGCACGACGCACGATGAAGGCCAAATTCGGGCCGATCACCAAAACGGTCGCACGACTGAAAAATCGGCTCAAAATGGGCCAAAAATCACAGAGTGTAAGCCCAGCATTAGCCCATCATTAGCCCAGCTTTAGTCCAGCATTAGCCCAGCTTAAGCCCAGCATTAGCCCAGCATTAGCCCAGGTTAAGCCCAGCATTAGCCCATCATTAGCCCATCTTTAGCCCAGCATTAGCCCAGCTTAAGCCCAGCATTAGCCCAGCATTAGCCCAGCATTATCGCAGCATTAGCCCAGCATTAGCCCATCATTAGCCCAGCTTTAGTCCAGCATTAGCCCAGCTTAAGCCCAGCATTAGCCCAGCATTAGCCCAGGTTAAGCCCAGCATTAGCCCATCATTAGCCCAGCATTAGCCCATCATTAGCCCATCTTTAGCCCAGCATTAGCCCAGCTTAAGCCCAGCATTAGCCCAGCATTAGCCCAGAATTAGCCCAGGTTAAGCCCAGCATTAGCCCATCATTAGCCCAGCTTTAGCCCAGCATTAGCCCAGTTTAAGCCCAGCATTAGCCCATCATTAGCCCAGTTTAAGCCCAGCATTAGCCCATCATTAGCCCAGTTTAAGCCCAGCATTAGCCCATCATTAGCCCATCTTTAGCCCAGCATTAGCCCAGCATTATCGCAGCATTATCGCAGCATTAGCCCATCATTAGCCCAGATTTAGTCCAGCATTAGCCCAGCATTAGCCCAGCATTAGCCCAGCATTAGCCCAGGTTAAGCCCAGCATTAGCCCATCATTAGCCCAGCATTAGCCCATTATTAGCCCATCTTTAGCCCAGCATTAGCCCATCATTAGCCCAGCTTAAGCCCAGCATTAGCCCAGCAATAGCCCAGTTTAAGCCCAGCATTAGCCCAGCTTTAGCCCAGCATTAGCCCATCATTAGCCCAGCATTAGCCCATCATTAGCCCAGCTTTAGCCCATCATTAGCCCAGCTTAAGCCTGATTCGAATCGTGACCGTGTGAAGCCACACCACCATGAACTGAGTGCAGTCTCCTTTCAAGGACAAGGCAGTAAATGCAGACAAAATAGCAAAAATATGTCATAATAATCAACTTCTTCAGTTCAGATAATGAGACAATCATTCATTTGTTTAGGTTTCAAAATATGAGCAATGGTGGTGACTGACGCAGGATTTCTACAACAGGAGATAAACCTAGACATGCCCCGCTGTGACTGAGCTTTAATACGCATCGTATGCCTTCTGCATATTATATGACAAAACATAGACAGAGAGAGGTATGCAAAGCAGTTTGTGCTCTAAGTTATTTGGTAATATTCACTTGTCAAACATCCAGTACACACTGCGCGCTTCATATAAAGTTGTCCTGTTGCTCTGTGATTTTATCTCATTCTCACAGTTAAACCTTCCCAACCTCGTGTCTCACAGGCTGTTCATCATCTGTTTAGTGTCACAGATTCAGATTCTTTCCCAAACCTGATGATCAGTCACTAAACCACCGTCACCTTTAGCATTTTTAACAAAGCAAAGCAGAATTTCACCGTAGCTGTGCCACGACACAGGTTTACATTCACCGTTGCATACAACAATGAGACAAACCAGATCTGTCAGCTGTTTATCAAAGGCTTTACAAACATGCATCTTTCATGTGTCAGCCAGCATGCAGCCTGTTTCAGTGTTAGTTACTGTTCTTACTGTCCGGGAGGAACTTTGACCACATCATTGCCTTGGCACTGATAAAGTATTCTGATTCTGAGATGCTCACAGCTGATGATGTGCGACCCAAAAGCAAACTAATTCAGTTCAATTCAGTTTAATTTATACAGCACCAAATCACAACAACAGTCGCCTCAGGGCGCTTTATACTGTGAGGTAAAGACCCTACAGTAATACAGAGAAAACCCAACAATCATATGACTCCCTATGAGCAAACACATGGCGACAGTGGAGAGGAAGAAACCTCCGGCAGAGCCAGGCTCAGGGAGGGGCGGCAATAACTGGCTGGGTATGAGTGGAGGACGAAGGCAGACTGTGGAAGAGCCAGACAAGAGCCTCACTTAGTGCAGAGAGCCGTCTGAACAGAAGAAGCACTGAGTGCATCATGGGAAACACTCAGCAGCAAAACTAAGCAATCCAGAACTTTATCAGACATGAGAGGGAAAAGACTGCTGAACATTTGGGTAATTATATTAAATGAAACTAAATCATGATGATTTTCATTCATGGTATTAGTCTTGTTTCTGATGTTATGGATTATTTTAATGTTTAATCAACAAGCTGACAGTAAAAATCCCTCAAAAACACACTGATCTTGTCTGTTTTTACACACTCACTGCACCAGAAATAAACTGTACGAGTCGCTCATCATACCTCCATGTGTACCACACACACACACACACTCACACTCCTAATGTCATCTTCATGTCCTGCTTTCATCTTTAACATTTGAGCTAAAGCTGACACTAAATTTGTAGAAATCTCAGAGGTGTACAGCAAATATGTCCCCAACTATAATAAATCCTACCTGTGCTTTCTATACTCTGAAATAGGGCTGCTCGATTATGGCAAAAATGATAATCACGATTATTTTCACTGAAATTGAGATCGATTATTTGACGATATTTATTTAACCCTTTAAGACCTACTATAGAACCAAGTCCGCCAGAGCTTATATTATTTTTTTTTACATGCTGTGGAGCCATTTTTGGGAGCATTTCAAGTTGCTATATATCAATACAACTGTTATAGCCCATATTTTAATAATATGTATTCATTAAGTCCATAGTAACTACATTAATTGCAAAAAAGTGCAATAAACTACAAAAAAATTGAAAATCGTTTTTGTTTTGTTTTTTACATATATTTCTACTTGGAGAAATTTAAGAGGTTTATCCCTCAAAACTTTAAATACAAAAAAGTTGCAAAAAAATAGTTTACAGCAACAGGAAATTTATTTTGAGTGTCTTCATAGTTTTATTTTGGAGATACACCAATTTTTATATACTGCAGGAAAAACAAAAAAACAATCCTATGATGCAAATTTGCAAAGAAAACAGCAGGTGCATCAAAATAAACTATTTCCAGCAGTGCAATTCGAGTCCTAAGCATCCCAGCAACTATTCAGAAAAGTCAAACATGACTTATAAAAACACCAGTATAGGCTTTTAAGGCCTACAAGTAAAAAACTACATTTTCCGCGAAAATGCCGTCACTTCCGGTTTCGGACAGGAAATGAAATGAAAGCTTTATGTGGAAGGAAACCGTGACAAGCTGATGGCATCAGATGTAAGTACAACTCCTCCGGTTTCATATGCAAAACAAATTATTGCGCTAGCTTACACGGTTCCAGTTCTACAGGGATTTAAAGGGTTAACAATAACAATGTATTGAATAATGACTTTAAAAAATAATATAAAATAGTGCAAATACTGATAACAGTGCAAATGTTTGCAATATAAAAAATAAATGAAAAATGTAAACATCTATGTTTAGTGAGCTTTGCAGTGTTGCTCTGTGGTGCAGCTACGACACCGTAGCAAAGTTTACACACTGTGTCTACTTGATCCACGTCTGACTGAACCCACAATGTTTCCACACCACTGAAGTTTTTTTTCTTTTTTTACCTGTCTTTTCAACCAACGGCAGTCACTCTCCTCTCCAAATAACTTCTGCTTAGCTTTCCGAGCTTTCCGAACTTCCCTCGGGTCCTCTTAATTGTTGTGACGTATGTTCGAAATGCAGAGAGGTGCGCTCGATTTGCCACACGGAGCAGCGCGAGAGTAAAGCACGAGGGAGGGGCTAATAATCGGCTCAGTCATTTTTAATGATCGTTGAAAGCCCAGATCGTAATCGTGATTAAAATTCGATTAATTGAGCAGCCCTACTCTGAAAGTAACACACCATTGATTAATGCTTCAATATTAAATATGATTGCTACCGAAACACAGGCCCTTAAATAGTTAAATGATTACTTAAAAAGCCATCACCCGGCCGTCTTAGCTAATCATAGGCCCATCACCAACGTCCTTATATTTCCATAAATCATAAAAGAGTAGCTGTCAAACAGCTAACTGATCATCTGCACAGATAAAGGTCCCAAGTTCGACTCCCCCCTCTGACCTGTCAGTGTGGAGTTTACTCATGGCAGTGACATGGTCTCGTACTGTCACATTCCCAGTAAAGAGTGATTTATTTTAACTGGAACATTTTGGGCTGCAGGTAGTTTTTCTGCATCTTTATGCAGAAACAATCCAAAAACTAAGAATGGAAACTATCCATTTCTCTACTGCTTTGTGACCTCTGGGATTGAGATAACTGGAGCTGAGTCGAACCTAAACGTGTGTTTGTGAGCAAAGACATTCTTAGCTTTGAAGGTCACATAATCATCAAAGCACAGCAGAGACAAAACACATACTGAGCAGGCACGTCTGATATCTTTACAAGCAGCCAGCATCAAAAATGTTGAAAACATATCTGCAACCTTGAGATGAGACAGGAAGAGGAGAGGAAACATGAGACAAAGAGGAAAGCCACATTGCTCGAGTGCCTCTGTAAAGAGGGTCTCAGCAAAGTCATGTCTTCAGGGGAGCTTTCCCCCACCCTCCCCCATCACACCCTCCTCCCAGAGACAGGCTTCCTTCAGAGAAATGCACGAGCGGCTCGAATGGCTGCTCTCCCAGCCGGTATCTGACACTGCAGAGCTGAAGAAGCTCCACCTTCATCACAGAGCAGACAGCAACACACTGCAAAGGAACACGGCTGATGAGAAACTCTACCAACAGCTGTGTGTCCAGTTCAATGAAATGTGCTTCATGCTCACTGGTTAGCTAACAGGACTTAGTGTTAGCAGCAATCAACCAACCCACTGATGTCATATTCCTGACTTTATTCTGATGTAAACACTGTAACTAAAAGCAATGTTTTAGGTGTTAGACCTGCATCAGTTTTTCCGCGGGGGCTTCATACATGTAGTTTTTTCATGCCCACTTTAATATGAGCAGTACACGATTTAATGTTTTTAAAAGCACAGCGCCTGGACAGCAACTCTCTTAATAATTCTGATTTCATTTCTACTAGTGGAGCATTAAGGAAAATACTGGTAATTTTTTATTTAAAGATTATCATATGTTCAATTCAATTTTATTTATATAGCGCCAAATCACAACAAAAGTCGCCTGAAGGCGCTTCATAGGTACTTGTAAGGCCTCTTTATCAGAATATTAAAATTCTGCTCACAAAAACATTGAGAATTGAGATATTTTATGCAGTTTCCCTTTCTTACGTGTAGTGTACAGGATGATGGTGGAGGTAGTGTTTTTACTGGACACTGGTGATGCTGGTGCAAAAGTACTTATGGGGCCTGACATGTGCCCAGATGATCTACAGCCCGGGTAGAATAGAAAGCCTCACAGCTAGTAACGTCCTGATGTGTGGTGATTTCCTGAATCTACTAATGAACTTTGAGAAGACACCTCTCCTGACTTTAACACTATGCTATTTAAAAGCATGTCATGGACTTGCCAGTGTCAAGCATGTTGGTGGTAGCACTGTGCTCTGGGACTGGTTTGCTGCCACTGGTACACTGTGCAGTAACAGAATAATGAAGGAGCACTATCTTCAAATTCACCAACTTCACCTCAAATCAACAGTTAGACGACTGAAACTTGGACACAGACGGGAGTTCCAACAGAACAACGATCCCAAGCACACAACACTGTTTTTGGAATGGATAAAGCAAGCTAGCATTAAGGTTCTGGAATGTCCCTCTGGACGCCCCCAAACTCGGGTCTTCTGCCCAGAAGACTCATCACATATCTGGGCTGAAATATGCAGAAGCTTGTTGATGGCTACATGTGCAACGTGCTAAGAGATGTTTAACCCAATATTAGTGGGGGTGTATGCATCTATTTGAGCCGTATATACACTTTTGACCCGGTTTGGATTAGCGAAACTCCAAATTTTAATCCAACTCAAGCATTTCAAAGTAATTAATGATGCTGTACAATCACTCCACCGTAGAAAATGAACAGTTCAAAGAAACTGACAATCACGCAGATGATGAGTGTATGTATGTATGTAATCATTAGTGTATTAGCTAAAATCATATGCCATATTGTATCAGTGTACACAAAATGCTACCTGTAGTGAGCACACCGCCTCTTCCAGGCTATACCAAGACATCTGCATCACCCGAACCACAGGACAAGACTGTTTTCAATGTGTGTTACACTGAGGCAAAGCCCAGCGATGGAAAATCAAGGGTGAAAATGGCTCTTCAAACTGTCACTGATAAAATGCTGCATTTATAATTTGCATCTCACTAATAAACCATTTGTTACATAAAGACAAGGCGAGCAAGGGATTAAACCGGCAGCTGCCTGGGTCTCATCATCGTAACAAGCGGTCAATGTTGGGCCAAAACACGTGACCCGGCTGCTGCAGCCTTTGTAGAGCCTACGATGTAACCTAGCTAACTGTCCAATGCCGCTGTCAGCATCCATGCTTGTGTGTAATGATGTGTTCATGTGTGGTCGTCTCCCGGGGTTTCGTACGTGGTGCCAGCAAAGAGGAAAAATAAAACGCTGGGATTGTTTTTCCTTCTCGCTAGCTTCCACCTAAGCATGATATAGCATGTTCTGACTGAGAGATTTCTGAACAAATTCAAACGTACAGCTCTGTTATCACTTCCAGCATAAATGAAGACAGAAAACTAAACAGCAGTGACGTTTGTAGGGTTACTGAAGTTGGGCTAGCTGGTATATAATGATGTGCTATGTGATCGCTAGCGACACAGCTATGTTAGGTAAACACAGTGAAGCTGGAGGATGAACGCTAACTTTCTTCCACTCGATAAAAGTTAACGTGAAGGTTCCTGATGGTTAGAGACAAATGCAATCGCATGGCAGGATGCTGTAAACGGACCAAACTTCAGTCAGGAGAACAACTGAGATTATTCAGCCACAATACGGTGGCTGTAGCTCAGGTGGTAGAGCAGGTCATCTACTGATCGGAAGGTTGGTGGTTCGATTCCTGGCTTCCCCTAGTCTGCATGCCAAATATCCTTGGGCAAGATACTAACCCCAAATTGCTCTCCGATGCATCCATCGGAGTATGTGTGTGTGAATGTTAGCTATAAAGCACTTAGAAAAATGTGCGAATGTGTCAGGGTCCTGGGTCTGAGCGACCCAGGATCCCTGCGCAGTTATGAATTGTATTATTATATGTATTTTGGTGTTGCTTCCCTTCTCTGTGCTTGTGTGTGTGTATATATATATGTGTGTGTGTGGCTGAGCACCTGTTTATAGGCGGCGTCAGGCCTGGAGGGTGTGGTCCTGCAAGGGGACTGGCCACACCCGAAGCCACACACCTGCTGCTGATCAGGCCTCGTCGGGGGAGCTACTTAAGAGAGTCTTGGAGCTCCCACCGACGCGGGATCATTCCATGAGACTCCACGTTAGTCTTCTGCTTAGTTAAAGTCTGAGTGTATGCCTACTGGAATTAAGTGTCTTGACGGCTGCCTCTGTCATTTTCCCCTCAGGAGGAGCGTGGAACATCGGAGGGCAGCAGGCACGGGGTGTGTGTGGACACACGAGAGTGGAGAACACGGAGCACGGACTTTTTGGGAAGACACGACACGGGAGTCACGGGAGAGCACGGGGATTTACTGTTATTGTTTCCATCACTGTAAATAAACGCACTGTTTATACACAGAGTACCGCGCCTGGGTCCTCCTTCCCCACTCCTTCCACGGTGTGCCATGCCGCACCGTGACAGAATGGGTGAATGCACAAGTTGTGTAAAAAAGCGCTATATAAGAACCAGTCCATTTACAATACGAGGTTAGTCATTAATGTACTGCAACAACATGGGAATAGAGCAGCTGTGAGAGGATTCAGCATTAATGAATCAATGGTACAGAAGTGGAGGAAGCAAGAAGAATGAGTTGAGTAAAGTTTTATCCAATTTTGTTTCGCTTAATGCGCCTTATAATCCGGTGTGCCTTATGTATGAAAACAGACCCGTTCATCAACAGTGTGCCTTATGGTCTGAAAAACACGATATGTTGGATGACACTGTGTGGAGCTGTTAAAAGCCTGGCTCAACATGCAGTACTGCATGTACTGTTTAAGGAGCTGTAGCAGTACCCCGGGCAAACTTGCCAGGACGTTGCTGACATCACACATGTCTGACCCCTGAGATCATCATTATCAGTGTGAGAACAACACAGGGAGGAAACACCCTGAGACGTGACATCTGGTTTGGGAGGACAAATGTGTCATTCTTCCATGTTCCAGATGTGCCGGCTCTCCAAAGAGCCTCCATTTACTGTCAAGGATCAAACTACAACCCAGATAACCTCCTCAGCAGCAAACCCTGGAGCTGAGCCAGGAGACTGCATCTTGTGGTTTTCAACCCGGGCATCATATTAAATGTAAAGGACTCATAAACACTGGTGAAGCACAAAGCAGCAGGATATTACTCGCTCTGACGCGCTACGGGGTGGGACTGGTGATGGATAGATGGAGATGCTTGAAAAAGAGCTGGTGGGGGCCGACTACACACTTACTATTAGATCTTCACACTGAGTGAAACCCAGCAGCAGAGGCTGAGAGCAGCTTTTAGTTTCATGCTTTCACCCTGAAACTCTGTTAATACAAATTCATAATGTTTAAATGACACACAACACACAACCTTTGCTTGATATTCTATCATCTGCATGAAAATGGAACAACCACAAAATCAGAGACTTTTCTCTGGAAGTGAGAAAACACGTCCTAACACAGCACATTTAAAAAAGGAATATAGTTTGGAAAGCACACCCCGACTTTCAATCTCCACCAGCACCTTGAAGCTTTTCCACTCGAGCCTCATGTCACCCACCCACCCACCCACTCGGACTCGACGTAATGATGAACACATCAGGGTTCACTATCTCACCCAGTGACACACTGATGTGCAGACCGGCGTGGCCGGGGCTCAAACCACAGCTCCTTAAAGCTCTTTGACTGTTAGCTTTACCTGTGGGTTCAACAGGAAACCAACATTCATAGATTTCCTGTCCTATATGCAAATAACTCGTTCTACCCCCAGTAACAGCTCTGTGTCTGAAATAATGTGAAAAGACAGGAGTTTACTGGAGCTGGACCTTGACTGTGTCTCATCAACTTCCTGTTGAGCCAGGGAGATGTGTGTGGTCTTTTTGTTTTTGTTTTGGGGGATGGAAAGCAAACAGTTGTGGGACAGAAGAGCAGTGGACATGGATGCGTGAGGAGAGTGTTCAGCAGGTGTGCAAATCTGAGCACATCAGTCTAAAAGTGTGTGACCGAGCTCTGTGTGTCATCCACACTGGACGTCTCTCTGTGGAGACGACTGCAGTAACATGTTTACAGTAAGCTACAGTCAGCAACTCTGACCATCCCGCTTTCTGAGCTATTTTGCCCCGCCCCCCAAAAAAGCCACAAACGATATTGAGGCTGACACAGTCTATGACGTGTATGTACTCTGCACTGAGCTAATGATAATAATTGGTATTAAATATTTAATACTTACTTTGTTACTATAATACTATAGTTTCTGTCACAGTTCATTTTACCTGTTATAGAGTGAAATAATGTGGAGCTTTGGACACGAGCGAGCTGGGAGCAGCCTGGCTTTGCTCCGGACTTTAACTGTGTCAGTAACAGCTCACATTTAAATTCACATATTCACAAAGAGTCGAGCACCTGTGTCAGACTGAGCCAATCCAATCGCACACCTGTCTGTTCACACATGTCACACAAACCCACAAATCAAACAACGAAAGTCAGAAAGCAGCAGGAGGATGGACAAAGGTATAGCGCCAATAAAAAAGCTCATCAGGTGACAAACAGACAACGACTGCACTGAGAAAGGAATTCACTCCTCAGGTAGGTGCGAGGAGCCTGAAACGAAGGCAGAGCTGCATTTGCAAAGTGAACTAAGTTTGAATCATGAAGAGTGAGCGAAAGACAGAGCTGAGTGTCCTGGAGCTGAACGAAAGGATGAGGAGCTGTGAGACTTTACTGAAAAAGTCACTTAAACATGTGATCAGCGCCAAGAAAGATGGAGGACATCCTCACCTCTCTGACCACACACCTCTGAAAGCAGTTCCCAGAAATGTTGCGCTAAACTTCAGCGTTCAACATGCGCACGCAGCGCACTGAACCTGACCATGAGCAGATCCTACAGGACACAAAACCGCACAGCCCTCAGCTTTGTCCTTAGAAATTCTAATAAATCAGAAATGATTTCTCCCACTGAGACTCTCAGTCTTTACCAGCTTCACTTCACTTTGGTTTTTGATGCTTTGAAAGGTGACAAAAAGCTGATTCTGGATTTTTTTTTTCTGCGTACTCCTCTTTTTACGAAGAAACTTTAACACATCATCATCATCCTCTAGATATGACACTCACATAAACTGTGTCGTATTCTTCCTCCAAGTACACCAGTGACCCTTTCAGAGGCAGCTTTGCCGTGGAGTCGGAGCCGGGTGGCAGCTGCAGGTCTCCGGCTGCTTCTCCAAACTCAAACAGCTCCTCCAGCTTCAGAGCCCGAGTCACAGCACCCAGACCCGCCAAGTACCAGCAGAGCCACCAGCAGAGTCGGGACACGGCCTTCATCTCCATCTTCACCTGAGGATTCCCACCGACCTACGAGCTGAGCGCAGCGGCGGAGTGACACCGGCGGGAGGACGGGCGCACGGATGGATGGATGGAGAGCGATGGGAGTGACGACCGCACAACTTCCGGAGACTTTTTCAAAATAACGTGAAGTAAAGCTAGAAGTTAGAACTTTTTAAAAGATAAAAAACTGAGTGAGGGACAGCTTTAGAAATGCGCGCCATCCTTTTTTGCTTTTAGCCTTTACACGTGACGTGTTGTCTAAGTTGAACTTGTGTCTGTAAAATATAAGTTTGTCACACAGTGCTCCGTTGGTCCCATGCATCACTGCCATCTACCGAGCGCAGTCTGTAACTTCATACAACCACAATCGGACTTGTTCGGAAACCCGAGAAGATGATGAGCTGATTTGTGCTGCTGGGGTCAGCGGGGGGTCAGGTGTGCAGCTACCTGAGGTGTTCCGGGGCCTGTGAGGGAATGAAGCTTGTGATGACGTCACTACAGCGTGCTGCTTTCATCACTGGCATAGGGTCTCTGACTGATATAAATGAAGACATTTGGTCTGAGTTGTTGGACCCCATGAAAAGGCCAGTTTACACAGGAGCATCGTCACAGGAACCTTTTTTGAAAAAGGTCACAGATTTGAATCTGGTGTGAGGTGTGATGCAGGCAACATCCAATCAGCTGCAAAATATTTTTTAATCCTTCAACAGATTAATTTTCCTTACAAAGCCTGTATATAAAGGGTGGAAGTAACAGCTGTTGCTTATTGTTTTCTGGACTCATTTCTGTTTTCAAGGTTCAAGGTTTCAAGGTTCTTTATTTGTCACATGCATAGTTATACAAGTATAACACACAGTGAAATGTAACCTGACACGCTCCTCGACATGTGCAAAAATGGGGGGGGGGGGGGGGGGGGGGGGGGGGGTAGAGGAAGAACATTATATATATATATATATATATGTAGTATATACACTGGGTGAATGTGCAGTAGTAGCAGCAAGCAGGTGAATTCTGTACATTAATATGAATAGACATCTGACTATTTTACAGGATAGACAATATAAACATATTTAAAGTTAAAGGAATTGAAATGTACATTGTGCCTTGGTTTAGTGTCTGGAAGAGTCCTGTCTCAGTCAATTATAGATGATGTGAGAGGGCGGGTGTGTGTGTTTAGGGCACGGATGGCTTGGGGATAGAAGCTCCTCTTGAGTCTCTCTGTCCTTGCCCGGAAGATGCGGAACCTTCTACCAGATTGCAGAAGTTGGAACAGTTTGTTGCCAGGATGGGACGGGTCCTTCAGTATCTGCGCTGCTCTAGTCCGGCATCTCCTGGTGTAGGTGTCCTGAAGCGGGGGGAGAGCAATCCTGCAAATTCAAATTCAAATTTTATTTGTCACATGCATAGTTATACAAGTATAACACACAGTGAAATGTAACCTGACACGCTCCTCGACATGTACAAAAATGGGGGGGGGGTAGAGGAAGAACATTATATATATATATATACACATATAGTATATACACTGGGTGAATGTGCAGTAGTAGCAGCAAGCAGGTGAATTCTGTACATTAATATGAATAGACATCTGACTATTTTACAGGATAGACAATATAAACATATTTGAAATAAAAGGAATTGAAATGTACATTGTGCCTTGGTTTAGTGTCTGGAAGAGTCCTGTCTCAGTCAATTATAGATGATGTGAGAGGGCGGGTGTGTGTGTTTAGGGCACGGATGGCTTGGGGATAGAAGCTCCTCTTGAGTCTCTCTGTCCTTGCCCGGAAGATGCGGAACCTTCTACCAGATTGCAGAAGTTGGAACAGTTTGTTGCCAGGATGGGACGGGTCCTTCAGTATCTGCGCAGCTCTAGTCCGGCATCTCCTGGTGTAGGTGTCCTGAAGCGGGGGGAGAGCAATCCTGCAGCAGCGTTCTGCTGTACGGATCACTCTCTGGAGAGCTTTTTGGTCCTTCACACAGCTGTTCCCAAACCACGATGTCATGTTCTGTGTGAGGATGCTCTCCACAGCACCGGTATGTTTTTTTACAAACCATGTAGGTAGAAGGATTTTAAGCTTTGTGGACAGACTGCAGCACTCAGCAAGTAGTGTTATTTGTATGAGGTGCCGTAAGGGACATTACTACTGAAATGCTCTCACACACACTACTGAAAAACCAAGGCGTTTCAGTTGAACAGGAAGTTAATTCTTGACAAGGAAACTGAAGGAAAAAGTGGTAGATTTCAAACAAACCACTACACAGATGTCTACTCAGCAACCTGCTAGTTAGGGGTGGGTTTTTATAATCGATTTATCAATTAAAATCGATTCTGGCTTGGATAACGTGAAATTGATTCATTAAAATCCTGAATCAATTTTTTTATTTAAATTTATTTTGCCCGAAATGCCAAAATCTCTGGTTAAACCTCACAAAATTTCAACAACCACCAAACAGCTAAGACAGTAAATGAGAGCAGGAGATTGTGCACAAAGACGTAAACACAAAGCTCGACCCGCCGACGGATCAGGATCAGTGAGATGTCGCCTTTCTCACCGACGGCACGGACACGGTCGGGGCTGAAAGCCGACAGCTCGCTGATTCTGATCCGTCGGTGGGTCGAGCTTTGTGTTCACGCCCTTTTTGCGCTGATTCTGAAGCTGTTAGTTTGATCTCTCTCCAAACATTATTGACCGAACCAGCAGCAAAAGAAGATCCAAACTGCGCTTCACATAAACATCGTCATGAATTCACTCTGACTTTTGCTGTTTTGCTTCCACCACGATGCACAGCTCTCTCTCTCTCTCTCTCTCTCCAACAACAGTTTCCCGTCTAAAAATCTGTTTTCTGCATTATTCGCTTGCTTGTTACGCACAAGTCTACCGTTGTTTACAGCCTGTCGGACGCTGTTTTTTTCCTTTTACTTACTTCCGAAAAGAAAACCTAATTTCTGCCATTCAATACTGAACAAATTTAAACTTTTTAAAATTATGCAAAATTGCAAAACGCTGTGTCTCTAAAACCTCTGTAACTTCAGAGGTAATGTTCATATGTTGATTAATGGTTTTCTTTCATTTGTGATGTACTGCAGAATATTTTTATAAAATCCCAGAACAGGAAAATCTCCTTCATGTTTTTCTGTTTTATCTTCAGCTACTTTGACACAAAGGCCTCTGCTGTGATGCTCACACCTTTGATAAAGTCTTGCGTGTGTCAGCTTCCTTTTTATAGATACAAAAATATGTAAATGTACTGATCTGAATTATAATATTTCTGACTGTCAAAATTTCCCAGAATCAAATCGAATTGAATCAAATCAAATTGAATCGAATCGATTCTGGACCTTAGTGAGACAGCTGCATTACTTAACAATATGTTAGCCTCAGCATAAGTCAAAATTTAGAATATGGTTTCTATGGTTATTTTTTTGGCATATGTGCTTTTTGTCTTTTTTAGCAAAGAAAAAAATATCTTAAAATCATCAATAAAACCAGGGAGAGAAGGCTTAGCGTTCCTCCATTTAGCACAATGGATATGATATTTACTCAAAAGTAAAAAGCTGACATTGCCCTAGCAATAAATTTGGGAGCACTGATGAGAAATTATTGTATATCATAAAAATATTAATCAAATGAAGCAGAGGCAGTGGGACCAGTTCACAAAATATGTTATATTCTCTTTGAGAACAGTTTAGACATTGACTTATTTTGAAGTCTTTCTTAAAAATTGATATTCCTTGTATGTCGTTAGAATTTTTGATGTGTTAACAACTGAGTTGCCAATATAAAAAGCTTAGGGGAAACAGGACATACTTGCCGAATTCCCTGTTTCACCTTGAATCCATTCCTTGATTCAAAGAAGTTAAATATTGTTAAGTAATGCGGCTGCTTCACTTAGGCTACAAGTACAGCAGTCCCCAGCCCCCAGGTCCTGGACCAGTACTGGTCTGTGAGTCGTTTGGTACCAGGTCGCAAGAGTTGAGGCTTGAGTTTGAAATGTATGGTTTTCAGGGTATTTATCGTTTTTTTATTTTTATGTCGTTTACGTGGCGAAAAAAAGGTTGGGGACCGCTGTACTGGCAGGTTGCTGAGTAGACATCCTTGTAGTGTTTTGAAATATACCACTTTTTCCATCAGTTTCCTTGTCAGGAAATAACTTCCTGTTCAGCGGAAATGCCTCTGGTTTCAGTGGAGTGTGTCAGAGCGTTTCAGTTGTGCGTGTGAGAGCGTTTCAGTAGTGTGTCAGAGCGTTTCAGTAGTGTGTGTGAGAACGTTTCAGTAGTGTGTGTGAGAGCGTTTCAGTAGTGCGTGTGAGAGCGTTTCAGTAGTACTTGTGAAAGCCTTTCAGTAGTGCGTGTGAAAGCGTTTCAGTTGTGCGTGTGAGAGCGTTTCAGTTGTTTGTGTGAGAGCGTTTCAGTAGTGTGTGTGAAAGCGTTTCAATTGTGCGTGTGAGAGCATTTCAGTAGTACGTGTGAAAGCGTTTCAGTAGTGCATGTGAAAGCGTTTCAGTTGTTTGTGTGAGAGCGTTTCAGTAGTGTGTGTGAGTGCTAAAATTTCAGTAGTGTGTGTGAAAGCGTTTCAGTAGTGCGTGTGAGAGCGTTTCAGTTGTGCGTGTGAGAGCGTTTCAGTAGTGTGTGTGAGAACGTTTCAGTAGTGTGTGTGAGAGCGTTTCAGTAGTGCGTGTGAGAGCGTTTCAGTTGTGCGTGTGAGAGCATTTCAGTAGTACGTGTGAAAGCGTTTCAGTAGTGCGTGTGAAAGCGTTTCAGTTGTTTGTGTGAGAGCGTTTCAGTAGTGTGTGTGAAAGCGTTTCAATTGTGCGTGTGAGAGCGTTTCAGTAGTGTGTGTGAAAGCGTTTCAGTAGTGCGTGTGAGAGCGTTTCAGTTGTGCGTGTGAGAGCTTTTCAGTAGTACGTGTGAAAGCGTTTCAGTAGTGCGTGTGAAAGCGTTTCAGTTGTGTGTGTGAGAGCGTTTCAGTAGTGCGTGTGAAAGCGTTTCAGTTGTGCGTGTGAGAGCGTTTCAGTAGTGTGTGTGAAAGCGTTTCAGTAGTGTGTGTGAAAGCGTTTCAGTTGTGCGTGTGAGAGCGTTTCAGTAGTGTGTGTGAAAGCGTTTCAGTAGTGCATGTGAAAGCGTTTCAGTAGTGTGTGTGAAAGCGTTTCAGTAGTGCGTGTGAGAGCGTTTCAGTAGTGTGTGTGAAAGCGTTTCAGTTGTGCGTGTGAGAGCGTTTCAGTTGTGTGTGTGTGAGAGCGTTTCAGTAGTGTGTGTGAGAGCTAAAATTTCAGTAGTGTGTGTGAGAGCGTTTCAGTAGTGTGTGTGAGAGCGTTTCAGTAGTGTGTGTGAGAGCTAAAATTTCAGTAGTGTGTGTGAGAGCGTTTCAGTAGTGTGTGTGAAAGCGTTTCAGTAGAGTGTGTGAGAGTGTTTCAGCTGTGTGTGTGAGAGCGTTTCAGTAGTGTGTGTGAAAGCGTTTCAGTAGTGTGTGTGAGAGCTAAAATTTCAGTAGTGTGTGTGAGAGCGTTTCAGTAGTGTGTGTGTGAGAGCGTTTCAGTAGTGTGTGTGAAAGCGTTTCAGTAGTGTGTGTGAGAGTGTTTCAGTTGTGTGTGTGAGAGCGTTTCAGTAGTGTGTGTGAGAGCTAAAATTTCAGTAGTGTGTGTGAGAGCGTTTCAGTAGTGTGTGTGAGAGCGTTTCAGTAGTGTGTGTGAGAGCTAAAATTTCAGTAGTGTGTGTGAGAGCGTTTCAGTAGTGTGTGTGAAAGCGTTTCAGTAGTGCGTGTGAGAGCGTTTCAGTAGTACGTGTGAGAGCGTTTCAGTAGTGTGTGTGAGAGCGTTTCAGTTGTGTATGTGAGTGCTAAAATTTCAGTAGTGTGTGTGAAAGCGTTTCAGTAGTGCGTGTGAGAGCGTTTCACTTGTGCGTGTGAGAGCGTTTCAGTAGTGTGTGTGAGAGCTAAAATTTCAGTAGTGTGTGTGAGAGCGTTTCAGTAGTACGTGTGAGAGCGTTTCAGTAGTGTGTGTGAAAGCGTTTCAGTAGTGTGTGTGAAAGCGTTTCAGTAGTGTGTGTGAGAGTGTTTCAGTTGTGTGTGTGAGAGCGTTTCAGTAGTGTGTGTGAGAGCTAAAATTTCAGTAGTGTGTGTGAGAGCGTTTCAGTAGTGTGTGTGAGAGCTAAAATTTCAGTAGTGTGTGTGAGAGCGTTTCAGTAGTGTGTGTGAAAGCGTTTCAGTAGTGCGTGTGAGAGCGTTTCAGTAGTACGTGTGAGAGCGTTTCAGTAGTGTGTGTGAGAGCGTTTCAGTTGTGTATGTGAGTGCTAAAATTTCAGTAGTGTGTGTGAAAGCGTTTCAGTAGTGCGTGTGAGAGCGTTTCAGTTGTGCGTGTGAGAGCGTTTCAGTAGTGTGTGTGAGAACGTTTCAGTAGTGTGTGTGAGAGCGTTTCAGTAGTGCGTGTGAGAGCGTTTCAGTTGTGCGTGTGAGAGCATTTCAGTAGTACGTGTGAAAGCGTTTCAGTAGTGCGTGTGAAAGCGTTTCAGTTGTTTGTGTGAGAGCGTTTCAGTAGTGTGTGTGAAAGCGTTTCAATTGTGCGTGTGAGAGCGTTTCAGTAGTGTGTGTGAAAGCGTTTCAGTAGTGCGTGTGAGAGCGTTTCAGTTGTGCGTGTGAGAGCTTTTCAGTAGTACGTGTGAAAGCGTTTCAGTTGTGCGTGTGAGAGCGTTTCAGTAGTGTGTGTGAAAGCGTTTCAGTTGTGCGTGTGAGAGCGTTTCAGTTGTGTGTGTGTGAGAGCGTTTCAGTAGTGTGTGTGAGAGCTAAAATTTCAGTAGTGTGTGTGAGAGCGTTTCAGTAGTGTGTGTGAGAGCGTTTCAGTAGTGTGTGTGAGAGCTAAAATTTCAGTAGTGTGTGTGAGAGCGTTTCAGTAGTGTGTGTGAGAGCGTTTCAGTTGTGCGTGTGAGAGCGTTTCAGTAGTGTGTGTGAGAACGTTTCAGTAGTGTGTGTGAGAGCGTTTCAGTAGTGCGTGTGAGAGCGTTTCAGTTGTGCGTGTGAGAGCATTTCAGTAGTACGTGTGAAAGCGTTTCAGTAGTGCGTGTGAAAGCGTTTCAGTTGTTTGTGTGAGAGCGTTTCAGTAGTGTGTGTGAAAGCGTTTCAATTGTGCGTGTGAGAGCGTTTCAGTAGTGTGTGTGAAAGCGTTTCAGTAGTGCGTGTGAGAGCGTTTCAGTTGTGCGTGTGAGAGCTTTTCAGTAGTACGTGTGAAAGCGTTTCAGTAGTGCGTGTGAAAGCGTTTCAGTTGTGTGTGTGAGAGCGTTTCAGTAGTGCGTGTGAAAGCGTTTCAGTTGTGCGTGTGAGAGCGTTTCAGTAGTGTGTGTGAAAGCGTTTCAGTAGTGCGTGTGAAAGCGTTTCAGTAGTGTGTGTGAAAGCGTTTCAGTAGTGCGTGTGAGAGCGTTTCAGTAGTGTGTGTGAAAGCGTTTCAGTTGTGCGTGTGAGAGCGTTTCAGTAGTGTGTGTGAAAGCGTTTCAGTAGTGCATGTGTGAAAGCGTTTCAGTAGTGTGTGTGAAAGCGTTTCAGTAGTGCGTGTGAGAGCGTTTCAGTAGTGTGTGTGAAAGCGTTTCAGTTGTGCGTGTGAGAGCGTTTCAGTTGTGTGTGTGTGAGAGCGTTTCAGTAGTGTGTGTGAGAGCTAAAATTTCAGTAGTGTGTGTGAGAGCGTTTCAGTAGTGTGTGTGAGAGCGTTTCAGTAGTGTGTGTGAGAGCTAAAATTTCAGTAGTGTGTGTGAGAGCGTTTCAGTAGTGTGTGTGAAAGCGTTTCAGTAGTGTGTGTGAGAGCGTTTCAGCTGTGTGTGTGAGAGCGTTTCAGTAGTGTTTGTGAAAGCGTTTCAGTAGTGTGTGTGAGAGCTAACATTTCAGTAGTGTGTGTGAGAGCGTTTCAGTAGTGTGTGTGAAAGCGTTTCAGTAGTGTGTGTGAAAGCGTTTCAGTAGTGTGTGTGAGAGTGTTTCAGTTGTGTGTGTGAGAGCGTTTCAGTAGTGTGTGTGAGCGCTAAAATTTCAGTAGTGTGTGTGAGAGCGTTTCAGTAGTGTGTGTGAGAGCGTTTCAGTAGTGTGTGTGAGAGCTAAAATTTCAGTAGTGCGTGTGAGAGCGTTTCAGTAGTGTGTGTGAAAGCGTTTCAGTAGTGCGTGTGAGAGCGTTTCAGTAGTACGTGTGAGAGCGTTTCAGTAGTGTGTGTGAGAGCGTTTCAGTTGTGTATGTGAGTGCTAAAATTTCAGTAGTGTGTGTGAAAGCGTTTCAGTAGTGCGTGTGAGAGCGTTTCAGTTGTGCATGTGAGAGCGTTTCAGTAGTGTGTGTGAGAGCGTTTCAGTAGTGCGTGTGAGAGCGTTTCAGTTGTGCGTGTGAGAGCATTTCAGTAGTACGTGTGAAAGCGTTTCAGTAGTGCGTGTGAAAGCGTTTCAATTGTGCGTGTGAGAGCGTTTCAGTAGTGTGTGTGAAAGCGTTTCAGTAGTGCGTGTGAGAGCGTTTCAGTTGTGCGTGTGAGAGTGTTTCAGTAGTACGTGTGAAAGCGTTTCAGTAGTGCGTGTGAAAGCGTTTCAGTTGTGTGTGTGAGAGCGTTTCAGTAGTGCGTGTGAAAGCGTTTCAGTTGTGCGTGTGAGAGCGTTTCAGTAGTGTGTGTGAAAGCGTTTCAGTAGTGCATGTGAAAGCGTTTCAGTAGTGTGTGTGAAAGCGTTTCAGTAGTGCGTGTGAGAGCGTTTCAGTAGTGTGTGTGAAAGCGTTTCAGTTGTGCGTGTGAGAGCGTTTCAGTTGTGTGTGTGAGAGCTAAAATTTCAGTAGTGTGTGTGAGAGCGTTTCAGTAGTGTGTGTGAGAGCGTTTCAGTAGTGTGTGTGAGAGCTAAAATTTCAGTAGTGTGTGTGAGAGCGTTTCAGTAGTGTGTGTGAAAGCGTTTCAGTAGTGTGTGTGAGAGTGTTTCAGCTGTGTGTGTGAGAGCGTTTCAGTAGTGTGTGTGAAAGCGTTTCAGTAGTGTGTGTGAGAGCTAAAATTTCAGTAGTGTGTGTGAGAGCGTTTCAGTAGTACGTGTGAGAGCGTTTCAGTAGTGTTTGTGAAAGCGTTTCAGTAGTATGTGTGAAAGCGTTTCAGTAGTGTGTGTGAGAGTGTTTCAGTTGTGTGTGTGAGAGCGTTTCAGTAGTGTGTGTGAGAGCTAAAATTTCAGTAGTGTGTGTGAGAGCGTTTCAGTAGTGTGTGTGAAAGCGTTTCAGTAGTGCGTGTGAGAGCGTTTCAGTAGTACGTGTGAGAGCGTTTCAGTAGTGTGTGTGAGAGCGTTTCAGTTGTGTATGTGAGTGCTAAAATTTCAGTAGTGTGTGTGAAAGCGTTTCAGTAGTGCGTGTGAGAGCGTTTCAGTTGTGCGTGTGAGAGCGTTTCAGTAGTGTGTGTGAGAACGTTTCAGTAGTGTGTGTGAGAGCGTTTCAGTAGTGCGTGTGAGAGCGTTTCAGTTGTGCGTGTGAGAGCATTTCAGTAGTACGTGTGAAAGCGTTTCAGTAGTGCGTGTGAAAGCGTTTCAGTTGTTTGTGTGAGAGCGTTTCAGTAGTGTGTGTGAAAGCGTTTCAATTGTGCGTGTGAGAGCGTTTCAGTAGTGTGTGTGAAAGCGTTTCAGTAGTGCGTGTGAGAGCGTTTCAGTTGTGCGTGTGAGAGCTTTTCAGTAGTACGTGTGAAAGCGTTTCAGTAGTGCGTGTGAAAGCGTTTCAGTTGTGTGTGTGAGAGCGTTTCAGTAGTGCGTGTGAAAGCGTTTCAGTTGTGCGTGTGAGAGCGTTTCAGTAGTGTGTGTGAAAGCGTTTCAGTAGTGCGTGTGAAAGCGTTTCAGTAGTGTGTGTGAAAGCGTTTCAGTAGTGCGTGTGAGAGCGTTTCAGTAGTGTGTGTGAAAGCGTTTCAGTAGTGCATGTGAAAGCGTTTCAGTAGTGCGTGTGAGAGCGTTTCAGTAGTGTGTGTGAAAGCGTTTCAGTAGTGCGTGTGAGAGCGTTTCAGTAGTGCATGTGAAAGCGTTTCAGTAGTGCGTGTGAAAGCGTTTCAGTAGTGTGTGTGAAAGCGTTTCAGTAGTGCGTGTGAGAGCGTTTCAGTAGTGTGTGTGAAAGCGTTTCAGTTGTGCGTGTGAGAGCGTTTCAGTTGTGTGTGTGTGAGAGCGTTTCAGTAGTGTGTGTGAGAGCTAAAATTTCAGTAGTGTGTGTGAGATCGTTTCAGTAGTGTGTGTGAGAGCGTTTCAGTAGTGTGTGTGAGAGCTAAAATTTCAGTAGTGTGTGTGAGAGCGTTTCAGTAGTGTGTGTGAAAGCGTTTCAGTAGTGTGTGTGAGAGTGTTTCAGCTGTGTGTGTGAGAGCGTTTCAGTAGTGTGTGTGAAAGCGTTTCAGTAGTGTGTGTGAGAGCTAAAATTTCAGTAGTGTGTGTGAGAGCGTTTCAGTAGTGTGTGTGAAAGCGTTTCAGTAGTGTGTGTGAAAGCGTTTCAGTAGTGTGTGTGAGAGTGTTTCAGTTGTGTGTGTGAGAGCGTTTCAGTAGTGTGTGTGAGAGCTAAAATTTCAGTAGTGTGTGTGAGAGCGTTTCAGTAGTGTGTGTGAGAGCGTTTCAGTAGTGTGTGTGAGAGCTAAAATTTCAGTAGTGTGTGTGAGAGCGTTTCAGTAGTGTGTGTGAAAGCATTTCAGTAGTGCGTGTGAGAGCGTTTCAGTAGTACGTGTGAGAGCGTTTCAGTAGTGTGTGTGAGAGCGTTTCAGTTGTGTATGTGAGTGCTAAAATTTCAGTAGTGTGTGTGAAAGCGTTTCAGTAGTGCGTGTGAGAGCGTTTCAGTTGTGCGTGTGAGAGCGTTTCAGTAGTGTGTGTGAGAGCGTTTCAGTAGTGTGTGTGAGAGCGTTTCAGTAGTGCGTGTGAAAGCGTTTCAGTAGTGCGTGTGAAAGCGTTTCAGTTGTTTGTGTGAGAGCGTTTCAGTAGTGTGTGTGAAAGCGTTTCAATTGTGCGTGTGAGAGCATTTCAGTAGTGCGTGTGAAAGCGTTTCAGTTGTTTGTGTGAGAGCGTTTCAGTAGTGTGTGTGAAAGCGTTTCAATTGTGCGTGTGAGAGCGTTTCAGTAGTGTGTGTGAAAGCGTTTCAGTAGTGCGTGTGAGAGCGTTTCAGTTGTGCGTGTCAGAGCGTTTCAGTAGTACTTGTGAAAGCCTTTCAGTAGTGCGTGTGAAAGCGTTTCAGTTGTGCGTGTGAGAGCGTTTCAGTTGTTTGTGTGAGAGCGTTTCAGTAGTGTGTGTGAAAGCGTTTCAATTGTGCGTGTGAGAGCATTTCAGTAGTACGTGTGAAAGCGTTTCAGTAGTGCATGTGAAAGCGTTTCAGTTGTTTGTGTGAGAGCGTTTCAGTAGTGTGTGTGAAAGCGTTTCAATTGTGCGTGTGAGAGCATTTCAGTAGTACGTGTGAAAGCGTTTCAGTAGTGCGTGTGAAAGCGTTTCAGTTGTTTGTGTGAGAGCGTTTCAGTAGTGTGTGTGAAAGCGTTTCAATTGTGCGTGTGAGAGCGTTTCAGTTGTGCGTGTGAGAGCGTTTCAGTAGTGTGTGTGAGAGCGTTTCAGTAGTGTGTGTGAGAGCGTTTCAGTTGTGCGTGTGAGAGCGTTTCAGTAGTGTGTGTGAAAGCGTTTCAGTAGTGCGTGTGAGAGCGTTTCAGTAGTACGTGTGAGAGCGTTTCAGTAGTGTGTGTGAGAGCGTTTCAGTTGTGTATGTGAGTGCTAAAATTTCAGTAGTGTGTGTGAAAGCGTTTCAGTAGTGCGTGTGAGAGCGTTTCAGTAGTGCGTGTGAGAGCGTTTCAGTAGTGTGTGTGAGAGCGTTTCAGTAGTGCGTGTGAGAGCGTTTCAGTTGTGCGTGTGAGAGCATTTCAGTAGTACGTGTGAAAGCGTTTCAGTAGTGCGTGTGAAAGCGTTTCAGTTGTTTGTGTGAGAGCGTTTCAGTAGTGTGTGTGTGAAAGCGTTTCAGTTGTGCGTGTGAGAGCGTTTCAGTAGTGTGTGTGAAAGCGTTTCAGTAGTGCGTGTGAGAGCGTTTCAGTTGTGCGTGTGAGAGCGTTTCAGTAGTACGTGTGAAAGCGTTTCAGTAGTGCGTGTGAAAGCGTTTCAGTTGTGTGTGTGAGAGCGTTTCAGTAGTGCGTGTGAAAGCGTTTCAGTTGTGCGTGTGAGAGCGTTTCAGTAGTGTGTGTGAAAGCGTTTCAGTAGTGCGTGTGAAAGCGTTTCAGTACTGTGTGTGAAAGCGTTTCAGTAGTGCGTGTGAGAGCGTTTCAGTAGTGCGTGTGAAAGCGTTTCAGTTGTGCGTGTGAGAGCGTTTCAGTAGTGTGTGTGAAAGCGTTTCAGTAGTGTGTGTGAAAGCGTTTCAGTTGTGCGTGTGAAAGCGTTTCAGTTGTGCGTGTGAGAGCGTTTCAGTAGTGTGTGTGAAAGCGTTTCAGTAGTGTGTGTGAAAGCGTTTCAGTAGTGTTAGTGAAAGCGTTTCAGTTGTGCGTGTGAGAGCGTTTCAGTAGTGTGTCTGAGAGCGTTTCAGTAGTGCGTGTGAGAGCGTTTCAGTTGTGCGTGTGAGAGCGTTTCAGTAGTCCGTGTCAGAGCGTTTCAGTTGTGTGTGTCACAGCGTTTCAGTAGTGCGTGTGAGAGCGTTTCAGTAGTGCATGTCAGAGCGGTGTGTGTGAAAGCGTTTCAGTAGTGTGTGTGAGAGCGTTTCAGTAGTGTGTGTGAAAGCGTTTCAGTAGTGTGTGTGAGAGCGTTTCAGTAGTGTGTGTGAAAGCGTTTCAGTAGTGTGTGTGAGAGCGTTTCAGTAGTGTGTGTGAGAGCGTTTCAGTAGTGTGTGTGAAAGCGTTTCAGTAGTGTGTGTGAGAGCGTTTCAGTAGTGCGTGTGAGAGCGTTTCAGTAGTGCATGTGAGAGCGTTTCAGTAGTGTGTGTGAAAGCGTTTCAGTAGTGTGTGTGAAAGCTTTTCAGTAGTGCGTGTGAGAGCGTTTCAGTAGTGCGTGTGAGAGCGTTTCAGTAGTGTGTGTGAAAGCGTTTCAGTAGTATGTGTGAAAGCGTTTCAGTAGTGTGTGTGAAAGCATTTCAGTAAGATAAGATAAGATAAGATAGAACTTTATTAATCCCTCGGGTGGGTTCCTCTGGGAAATTCGATTTCCAAAAAAGCACAGCACCGACAGAAGTTAGAGTTATACACACACACATATATATAAATACAGAGACAATATAAATAAAATATACGAAGGGGATAAATAGAATAAATAGGAATAAAAATAAAAATACAAGTGAATTGCACATTTCAAGTATTGAGTCTATTGCACCGTTGACTATTTACAAAAGTATTGCACAAAAGGTATTGCACAGTGAGGTGAAGAGGCACTACAGCTTAGTTGTTCCCTCCTTTGTCCTCCTGTTTCCCCTCCCTCTCCCCTCCAGAGAGGAGTTAAACAGTCTGATGGCGTGTGGGACAAAGGAGTTTTTAAGTCTGTTAGTTCTTGTCTTTGGGAGAAGCAACCTGTCACTGAACAGACTCTTCTGGTTGTTAATGGCCGTGTGCAGAGGATGCCTGGCATTGTCCATAATGTCCATCAGTTTCTTTAATGTCCTTTTCTCTGCCACTGTCACCAGAGTGTCCAGCTTCATGCCGACCACAGAGCTAGCCCTCCTGATCAGTTTCTCCAGCCTGGATGAGTCCTTCTTTGCTGTGCTGCTCCCCCAGCACACCACAGCATAGAAAAGTACTCCAGCAACCACCGACTGGTAAAACATCCTCAGGAGCTTCCTGCAGATGTTAAAAGACCTCAGCCTCCTGAGGAAGTACAGTCGGCTTTGGGCTTTTTTATACAGGTGCTCTGTGTTGCATGACCAGTCCAGTTTATTGTCCACCCACAGCCCGAGGTACTTGTACTTGTTGACCACCTCCACCTCCTCCCCCTCTATCTGAACCGGCAGTGGACCTGCTCTAGACCTCCCGAAGTCCACAACCAGTTCCTTAGTCTTTGAGGTGTTGAGTTGCAGGTGGTTTGTGTGACTCCATGCGACAAAGTTCCTCACCAGACTTCTGTACTCCTCTTCCTGATCATCCCAGATACACCCCATGATGGCTGTGTCGTCTGCAAACTTCTGAATGTGGCATAATTCAGAGTTGTAGCAGAAGTCAGAGGTGTACAGGGTGAAGAGAAGAGGGGACAGCACAGTTCCCTGTGGTGCTCCTGTGCTGCTGACCACTGTGTCAGACGTGATGTCCTTCAGCCTGACGTACTGTGGTCTGTCGGTGAGGTAGTCGGAGATCCAAGCCACCAGGCAGGGGTCCACCTCCATCCTGTTCAGTTTTTCTTGAAGCATACAGGGCCGGATGGTATTAAAGGCACTGGAAAAGTCAAGAAACAGGATCCTGACCGTGCCTTTTCCCCCATCCAGGTGTGAGTGGGCTCTGTGTAGGAGGTACAGGATGGCATCCTCCACTCCGACACCCGCCTTGTATGCAAACTGTAGTGGGTCCTGGGCATGTTGTACCTGTGGTCGGAGGAGGTTGAGGAAGAGCCGCTCTAGAGTCTTCATAAGATGTGACGTCAGTGCCACCGGTCGGAAGTCATTCAGCTCATTGGGCCGGTTCTTTTTGGGGACCGGGACGATGCAGGATGTCTTCCATAGGGCGGGCACTCTCCCCAATCGCAGACTGAGGTTGAAGACTCGTTGTAGCGGCTCCCCAAGTTCAGCAGCACACGCCTTTAGCATCCTAGGACACACCTTGTCTGGGCCTGCTGCCTTTCTGGGGCGTAGTGTGTGTGAAAGCTTTTCAGTAGTGCGTGTGAAAGCGTTTCAGTAGTGCGTGTGAAAGCGTTTCAGTAGTGAGTGTGAAAGCGTTTCAGTTGTTTGTGTGAGAGCGTTTCAGTTGTGTGTGTGAGAGCGTTTCAGTAGTGCGTGTGAGAGCGTTTCAGTTGTGTGTGTGAAAGCGTTTCAGTAGTGTGTGTGAAAGATTTTCAGTAGTGCGTGTGAAAGCGTTTCAGTAGTGCGTGTGAAAGCGTTTCAGTTGTTTGTGTGAGAGCGTTTCAGTTGTGTGTGTGAGAGCGTTTCAGTTGTGCGTGTGAGAGCGTTTCAGTAGTGTGTGTGAAAGCGTTTCAGTTGTGCGTGTGAGAGCGTTTCAGGAGTGCGTGTGAGAGCGTTTCAGTTGTGTGTGTGAGAGCGTTTCAGTAGTGCATGTCAGAGCGTTTCAGTAGTGTGTGTGAGAGCGTTTCAGTTGTGTGTGTGAGAGCGTTTCAGTTGTGCGTGTGAGAGCGTTACAGTAGTGCGTGTCAGAGCGTTTCAGTAGTGCGTGTGAAAGCGTTTCAGTAGTCTGTGTGAAAGCGTTTCAGTTGTGCGTGTGAGAGTGTTTCAGTAGTGTGTGTGAAAGCGTTTCAGTAGTGCGTGTGAAAGCGTTTCAGTTGTGCGTGTGAGAGCGTTTCAGTAGTGTGTGAAAGCGTTTCAGTTGTGCGTGTGAAAGCGTTTCAGTTGTGCGTGTGAGAGCGTTTCAGTAGTGCGTGTGAGAGCGTTACAGTAGTGCGCGTGAGAGCGTTTCAGTAGTGCGTGTGAAAGCGTTTCAGTAGTGCGCGTGAGAGCGTTACAGTAGTGCGTGTGAGAGCGTTTCAGTAGTGCGCGTGAGAGCGTTTCAGTAGTGCGCGTGAGAGCGTTACAGTAGTGCGCGTGAGAGCTTTTCAGTAGTGCGGGTGAGAGCTTTTCAGTAGTGCGGGTGAGAGCGTTTCAGTAGTGCGCGTGAGAGCGTTTCAGTAGTGCGTGTGAGAGCGTTTCAGGAGTGCGTGTGAGAGCGTTTCAGTTGTGTGTGTGAGAGCGTTTCAGGAGTCCGTGTGAAAGCGTTTCAGTAGTGCGCGTGAGAGCGTTACAGTAGTGCGCGTGAGAGCGTTACAGTAGTGCGCGTGAGAGCGTTACAGTAGTGCGCGTGAGAGCGTTTCAGTAGTGCGCGTGAGAGCGTTTCAGTAGTGCGTGTGAAAGCGTTTCAGTAGTGCGCGTGAGAGCGTTACAGTAGTGCGTGTGAGAGCGTTTCAGTAGTGCGCGTGAGAGCGTTTCAGTAGTGCGCGTGATAGCTTTTCAGTAGTGCGGGTGAGAGCGTTTCAGTAGTGCGCGTGAGAGCGTTTCAGTAGTGTGCGTGAGAGCGTTACAGTAGTGCGTGTCAGAGCGTTACAGTAGTGCGCGTGAGAGCGTTTCAGTAGTGCGAGTGAGAGCGTTTCAGTAGTGCGCGTGAGAGCGTTTCAGTAGTGCGCGTGAGAGCGTTACAGTAGTGCGCGTGAGAGCGTTTCAGTAGTGCGTGTGAGAGCGTTACAGTAGTGCGCGTGAGAGCGTTACAGTAGTGCGCGTGAGAGCGTTTCAGTAGTGCGTGTGAGAGCGTTACAGTAGTGCGCGTGAGAGCGTTTCAGTAGTGCGTGTGAAAGCGTTTCAGTAGTGCGCGTGAGAGCGTTACAGTAGTGCGCGTGAGAGCGTTTCAGTAGTGCGCGTGAGAGCGTTTCAGTAGTACGCGTGAGAGCGTTTCAGTAGTGCGCGTGATAGCTTTTCAGTAGTGCGGGTGAGAGCGTTTCAGTAGTGCGCGTGAGAGCGTTTCAGTAGTGTGCGTGAGAGCGTTACAGTAGTGCGTATCAGAGCGTTACAGTAGTGCGCGTGAGAGCGTTTCAGTAGTGCGAGTGAGAGCGTTACAGTAGTGCGCGTGAGAGCGTTTCAGTAGTGCGCGTGAGAGCGTTACAGTAGTGCGCGTGAGAGCGTTTCAGTAGCGCGTGTGAGAGCGTTACAGTAGTGCGCGTGAGAGCGTTACAGTAGTGCGTGTCAGAGCGTTTCAGTAGTGCATGTGAGAGCGTTTCAGTTGTGCGTGTGAGAGCGTTTCAGTAGTGCGTGTGAGAGCGTTTCAGTTGTGCGTGTGAAAGCGTTTCAGTTGTGTGTTTGAGAGCGTTTCAGTAGTGCGTGTCAGAGCGTTTCAGTAGTGCGTTTGAGAGCGTTTCAGGAGTGCGTGTGAGAGCGTTTCAGGAGTCCGTGTGAAAGCGTTTCAGTAGTGCGTGTGAGAGCGTTTCAGTAGTGCGTGTGAGAGCGTTACAGTAGTGCGTGTGAGAGCGTTTCAGTAGTGTGTGTGAAAGCGTTTCAGTTGTGCGTGTGAGAGCGTTTCAGTAGTGTGTGTGAAAGCGTTTCAGTAGTGCGTGTGAAAGCGTTTCAGTAGTGCGCGTGAGAGCGTTTCAGTAGTGCGCGTGAGAGCGTTACAGTAGTGCGCGTGAGAGCGTTTCAGTAGTGCGTGTGAGAGCGTTACAGTAGTGCGCGTGAGAGCGTTACAGTAGTGCGCGTGAGAGCGTTTCAGTAGTGCGTGTGAGAGCGTTACAGTAGTGCGCGTGAGAGCGTTTCAGTAGTGCGTGTGAAAGCGTTTCAGTAGTGCGCGTGAGAGCGTTACAGTAGTGCGCGTGAGAGCGTTTCAGTAGTGCGCGTGAGAGCGTTTCAGTAGTACGCGTGAGAGCGTTTCAGTAGTGCGCGTGATAGCTTTTCAGTAGTGCGGGTGAGAGCGTTTCAGTAGTGCGCGTGAGAGCGTTTCAGTAGTGTGCGTGAGAGCGTTACAGTAGTGCGTATCAGAGCGTTACAGTAGTGCGCGTGAGAGCGTTTCAGTAGTGCGAGTGAGAGCGTTACAGTAGTGCGCGTGAGAGCGTTTCAGTAGTGCGCGTGAGAGCGTTACAGTAGTGCGCGTGAGAGCGTTTCAGTAGCGCGTGTGAGAGCGTTACAGTAGTGCGCGTGAGAGCGTTACAGTAGTGCGTGTCAGAGCGTTTCAGTAGTGCATGTGAGAGCGTTTCAGTTGTGCGTGTGAGAGCGTTTCAGTAGTGCGTGTGAGAGCGTTTCAGTTGTGCGTGTGAAAGCGTTTCAGTTGTGTGTTTGAGAGCGTTTCAGTAGTGCGTGTCAGAGCGTTTCAGTAGTGCGTTTGAGAGCGTTTCAGGAGTGCGTGTGAGAGCGTTTCAGGAGTCCGTGTGAAAGCGTTTCAGTAGTGCGTGTGAGAGCGTTTCAGTAGTGCGTGTGAGAGCGTTACAGTAGTGCGTGTGAGAGCGTTTCAGTAGTGCGTGTGAGAGCATTTCAGTTGTGCGGTGAAAGCATTTCAGTTGTGCGTGTGAGAGCGTTTCAGTAGTGCGCGTGAGAGCGTTTCAGTAGTGCGCGTGAGAGCGTTTCAGTAGTGCGTGTGAGAGCGTTTCAGTAGTGCATGTCAGAGCGGTGTGTGTGAAAGCGTTTCAGTAGTGTGTGTGAGAGCGTTTCAGTAGTGTGTGTGAAAGCGTTTCAGTAGTGTGTGTGAGAGCGTTTCAGTAGTGTGTGTGAAAGCGTTTCAGTAGTGTGTGTGAGAGCGTTTCAGTAGTGTGTGTGAGAGCGTTTCAGTAGTGTGTGTGAGAGCGTTTCAGTAGTGTGTGTGAAAGCGTTTCAGTAGTGTGTGTGAGAGCGTTTCAGTAGTGCGTGTGAGAGCGTTTCAGTAGTGCATGTGAGAGCGTTTCAGTAGTGCGTGTGAAAGCGTTTCAGTAGTGTGTGTGAAAGCTTTTCAGTAGTGCGTGTGAGAGCGTTTCAGTAGTGCGTGTGAGAGCGTTTCAGTAGTGTGTGTGAAAGCGTTTCAGTAGTATGTGTGAAAGCGTTTCAGTAGTGTGTGTGAAAGCATTTCAGTAAGATAAGATAAGATAAGATAGAACTTTATTAATCCCTCGGGTGGGTTCCTCTGGGAAATTCGATTTCCAAAAAAGCACAGCACCGACAGAAGTTAGAGTTATACACACACACATATATATAAATACAGAGACAATATAAATAAAATATACGAAGGGGATAAATAGAATAAATAGGAATAAAAATAAAAATACAAGTGAATTGCACATTTCAAGTATTGAGTCTATTGCACCGTTGACTATTTACAAAAGTATTGCACAAAAGGTATTGCACAGTGAGGTGAAGAGGCACTACAGCTTAGTTGTTCCCTCCTTTGTCCTCCTGTTTCCCCTCCCTCTCCCCTCCAGAGAGGAGTTAAACAGTCTGATGGCGTGTGGGACAAAGGAGTTTTTAAGTCTGTTAGTTCTTGTCTTTGGGAGAAGCAACCTGTCACTGAACAGACTCTTCTGGTTGTTAATGGCCGTGTGCAGAGGATGCCTGGCATTGTCCATAATGTCCATCAGTTTCTTTAATGTCCTTTTCTCTGCCACTGTCACCAGAGTGTCCAGCTTCATGCCGACCACAGAGCTAGCCCTCCTGATCAGTTTCTCCAGCCTGGATGAGTCCTTCTTTGCTGTGCTGCTCCCCCAGCACACCACAGCATAGAAAAGTACTCCAGCAACCACCGACTGGTAAAACATCCTCAGGAGCTTCCTGCAGATGTTAAAAGACCTCAGCCTCCTGAGGAAGTACAGTCGGCTTTGGGCTTTTTTATACAGGTGCTCTGTGTTGCATGACCAGTCCAGTTTATTGTCCACCCACAGCCCGAGGTACTTGTACTTGTTGACCACCTCCACCTCCTCCCCCTCTATCTGAACCGGCAGTGGACCTGCTCTAGACCTCCCGAAGTCCACAACCAGTTCCTTAGTCTTTGAGGTGTTGAGTTGCAGGTGGTTTGTGTGACTCCATGCGACAAAGTTCCTCACCAGACTTCTGTACTCCTCTTCCTGATCATCCCAGATACACCCCATGATGGCTGTGTCGTCTGCAAACTTCTGAATGTGGCATAATTCAGAGTTGTAGCAGAAGTCAGAGGTGTACAGGGTGAAGAGAAGAGGGGACAGCACAGTTCCCTGTGGTGCTCCTGTGCTGCTGACCACTGTGTCAGACGTGATGTCCTTCAGCCTGACGTACTGTGGTCTGTCGGTGAGGTAGTCGGAGATCCAAGCCACCAGGCAGGGGTCCACCTCCATCCTGTTCAGTTTTTCTTGAAGCATACAGGGCCGGATGGTATTAAAGGCACTGGAAAAGTCAAGAAACAGGATCCTGACCGTGCCTTTTCCCCCATCCAGGTGTGAGTGGGCTCTGTGTAGGAGGTACAGGATGGCATCCTCCACTCCGACACCCGCCTTGTATGCAAACTGTAGTGGGTCCTGGGCATGTTGTACCTGTGGTCGGAGGAGGTTGAGGAAGAGCCGCTCTAGAGTCTTCATAAGATGTGACGTCAGTGCCACCGGTCGGAAGTCATTCAGCTCATTGGGCCGGTTCTTTTTGGGGACCGGGACGATGCAGGATGTCTTCCATAGGGCGGGCACTCTCCCCAGTCGCAGACTGAGGTTGAAGACTCGTTGTAGCGGCTCCCCAAGTTCAGCAGCACACGCCTTTAGCATCCTAGGACACACCTTTTCTGGGCCTGCTGCCTTTCTGGGGCGTAGTGTGTGTGAAAGCTTTTCAGTAGTGCGTGTGAAAGCGTTTCAGTAGTGCGTGTGAAAGCGTTTCAGTAGTGAGTGTGAAAGCGTTTCAGTTGTTTGTGTGAGAGCGTTTCAGTTGTGTGTGTGAGAGCGTTTCAGTAGTGCGTGTGAGAGCGTTTCAGTTGTGTGTGTGAAAGCGTTTCAGTAGTGTGTGTGAAAGCTTTTCAGTAGTGCGTGTGAAAGCGTTTCAGTAGTGCGTGTGAAAGCGTTTCAGTTGTTTGTGTGAGAGCGTTTCAGTTGTGTGTGTGAGAGCGTTTCAGTTGTGTGTGTGAGAGCGTTTCAGTAGTGTGTGTGAAAGCGTTTCAGTTGTGCGTGTGAGAGCGTTTCAGGAGTGCGTGTGAGAGCGTTTCAGTTGTGTGTGTGAGAGCGTTTCAGTAGTGCATGTCAGAGCGTTTCAGTAGTGTGTGTGAGAGCGTTTCAGTTGTGTGTGTGAGAGCGTTTCAGTTGTGCGTGTGAGAGCGTTACAGTAGTGCGTGTCAGAGCGTTTCAGTAGTGCGTGTGAAAGCGTTTCAGTAGTCTGTGTGAAAGCGTTTCAGTTGTGCGTGTGAGAGCGTTTCAGTAGTGTGTGTGAAAGCGTTTCAGTAGTGCGTGTGAAAGCGTTTCAGTTGTGCGTGTGAGAGCGTTTCAGTAGTGTGTGAAAGCGTTTCAGTTGTGCGTGTGAAAGCGTTTCAGTTGTGCGTGTGAGAGCGTTTCAGTAGTGCGTGTGAGAGCGTTACAGTAGTGCGCGTGAGAGCGTTTCAGTAGTGCGTGTGAAAGCGTTTCAGTAGTGCGCGTGAGAGCGTTTCAGTAGTGCGGTGAAAGCATTTCAGTTGTGCGTGTGAGAGCGTTTCAGTAGTGCGGTGAAAGCATTTCAGTTGTGCGTGTGAGAGCGTTTCAGTAGTGCGTGTGAGAGCGTTTCAGTAGTGCGTGTGAAAGCGTTTCAGTTGTGCGTGTGAAAGCGTTTCAGTTGTGCGTGTGAGAGCGTTTCAGTAGTGCGTGTGAGAGCGTTACAGTAGTGCGCGTGAGAGCGTTTCAGTAGTGCGTGTGAAAGCGTTTCAGTAGTGCGCGTGAGAGCGTTACAGTAGTGCGCGTGAGAGCGTTTCAGTAGCGCGGGTGAGAGCTTTTCAGTAGTGCGGGTGAGAGCGTTTCATAGTGCGCGTGAGAGCGTTTCAGTAGTGCGGTGAAAGCATTTCAGTTGTGCGTGTGAGAGCGTTTCAGTAGTGCGTGTGAGAGCGTTACAGTAGTGCGTGTGAGAGCGTTACAGTAGTGCGTGTGAAAGCGTTTCAGTAGTGTGTGTGAAAGCGTTTCAGTAGTGCGTGTGAGAGCGTTACAGTAGTGCGTGTGAGAGCGTTACAGTAGTGCGTGTGAAAGCGTTTCAGTAGTGTGTGTGAAAGCGTTTCAGTTGTGCGTGTGAGAGCGTTTCAGTAGTGTGTGTGAAAGCGTTTCAGTAGTGCGTGTGAAAGCGTTTCAGTTGTGCGTGTGAGAGCGTTTCAGTTGTGCGTGTGAGAGCGTTTCAGTAGTGTGTCTGAGAGCGTTTCAGTAGTGCGTGTGAAAGCGTTTCAGTAGTCCGTGTCAGAGCGTTTCAGTAGTGCGTGTCAGAGCGTTTCAGTAGTGCGTGTCAGAGCGTTTCAGTAGTGCGTGTCAGAGCGTTTCAGTAGTGCATGTCAGAGCGGTGTGTGTGAAAGCGTTTCAGTAGTGTGTGTGAAAGCGTTTCAGTAGTGTGTGTGAAAGCGTTTCAGTAGTGTGTGTGAAAGCGTTTCAGTAGTGTTTGTGAGAGCGTTTCAGTAGTGTGTGTGAAAGCGTTTCAGTAGTGCTTGTGAGAGCGTTTCAGTAGTACGTGTCAGCGCGTTTCAGTAGTGTGTGTGAAAGCGTTTCAGTAGTGTGTGTGAGAGCGTTTCAGTAGTGCGTGTGAGAGCGTTTCAGTAGTGTGTTTGAAAGCGTTTCAGTAGTGTGTGTGAAAGCTTTTCAGTAGTGCGTGTGAAAGCGTTTCAGTAGTGCGTGTGAAAGCGTTTCAGTTGTTTGTGTGAGAGCGTTTCAGTTGTGTGTGTGAGAGCGTTTCAGTTGTGTGTGTGAGAGCGTTTCAGTTGTGCGTGTGAAAGCGTTTCAGTAGTGTGTGTGAAAGCTTTTCAGTAGTGCGTGTGAAAGCGTTTCAGTAGTGCGTGTGAAAGCGTTTCAGTTGTTTGTGTGAGAGCGTTTCAGTTGTGCGTGTGAGAGCGTTACAGTAGTGCGTGTCAGAGCGTTTCAGTAGTGCGTGTGAGAGCGTTTCAGGAGTGCGTGTGAGAGCGTTTCAGTTGTGCGTGTGAGAGCGTTTCAGTAGTGCGTGTGAGAGCGTTACAGTAGTGCGTGTGAAAGCGTTTCAGTAGCGCGTGTGAGAGCGTTACAGTAGTGCGCGTGAGAGCGTTACAGTAGTGCGTGTCAGAGCGTTTCAGGACTGCGTGTGAGAGCGTTTCAGTAGTGCATGTGAGAGCGTTTCAGTTGTGCGTGTGAGAGCGTTTCAGTAGTGCGTGTGAGAGCGTTTCAGTTGTGTGTGTGAGAGCGTTTCAGTAGTGCGTGTGAGAGCGTTTCAGTTGTGTGTGTGAAAGCGTTTCAGTAGTGTGTGTGAAAGCGTTTCAGTTGTGCGTGTGAGAGCGTTTCAGGAGTGCGTGTGAGAGCGTTTCAGTTGTGTGTGTGAGAGCGTTTCAGTAGTGCATGTCAGAGCGTTTCAGTAGTGTGTGTGAGAGCGTTTCAGTTGTGTGTGTGAGAGCGTTTCAGTTGTGCGTGTGAGAGCGTTACAGTAGTGCGTGTCAGAGCGTTTCAGTAGTGTGTGTGAAAGCGTTTCAGTAGTGCGTGTGTGAAAGCGTTTCAGTTGTGCGTGTGAAAGCGTTTCAGTTGTGCGTGTGAGAGCGTTTCAGTAGTGCGTGTGAGAGCGTTACAGTAGTGCGCGTGAGAGCGTTTCAGTAGTGCGTGTGAAAGCGTTTCAGTAGTGCGCGTGAGAGCGTTTCAGTAGTGCGGTGAAAGCATTTCAGTTGTGCGTGTGAGAGCGTTTCAGTAGTGCGGTGAAAGCATTTCAGTTGTGCGTGTGAGAGCGTTTCAGTAGTGCGTGTGAGAGCGTTTCAGTAGTGCGTGTGAAAGCGTTTCAGTTGTGCGTGTGAAAGCGTTTCAGTTGTGCGTGTGAGAGCGTTTCAGTAGTGCGTGTGAGAGCGTTACAGTAGTGCGCGTGAGAGCGTTTCAGTAGTGCGTGTGAAAGCGTTTCAGTAGTGCGCGTGAGAGCGTTACAGTAGTGCGCGTGAGAGCGTTTCAGTAGCGCGGGTGAGAGCTTTTCAGTAGTGCGGGTGAGAGCGTTTCATAGTGCGCGTGAGAGCGTTTCAGTAGTGCGGTGAAAGCATTTCAGTTGTGCGTGTGAGAGCGTTTCAGTAGTGCGTGTGAGAGCGTTACAGTAGTGCGTGTGAGAGCGTTACAGTAGTGCGTGTGAAAGCGTTTCAGTAGTGTGTGTGAAAGCGTTTCAGTAGTGCGTGTGAAAGCGTTTCAGTAGTGCGTGTGAAAGCGTTTCAGTTGTTTGTGTGAGAGCGTTTCAGTTGTGTGTGTGAGAGCGTTTCAGTTGTGTGTGTGAGAGCGTTTCAGTAGTGTGTGTGAAAGCGTTTCAGTTGTGCGTGTGAGAGCGTTTCAGGAGTGCGTGTGAGAGCGTTTCAGTTGTGTGTGTGAGAGCGTTTCAGTAGTGCATGTCAGAGCGTTTCAGTAGTGTGTGTGAGAGCGTTTCAGTTGTGTGTGTGAGAGCGTTTCAGTTGTGCGTGTGAGAGCGTTACAGTAGTGCGTGTCAGAGCGTTTCAGTAGTGCGTGTGAAAGCGTTTCAGTAGTCTGTGTGAAAGCGTTTCAGTTGTGCGTGTGAGAGCGTTTCAGGAGTGCGTGTGAGAGCGTTTCAGTTGTGTGTGTGAGAGCGTTTCAGTAGTGCATGTCAGAGCGTTTCAGTAGTGTGTGTGAGAGCGTTTCAGTTGTGTGTGTGAGAGCGTTTCAGTTGTGCGTGTGAGAGCGTTACAGTAGTGCGTGTCAGAGCGTTTCAGTAGTGCGTGTGAAAGCGTTTCAGTAGTCTGTGTGAAAGCGTTTCAGTTGTGCGTGTGAGAGCGTTTCAGTAGTGTGTGTGAAAGCGTTTCAGTAGTGCGTGTGAAAGCGTTTCAGTTGTGCGTGTGAGAGCGTTTCAGTAGTGTGTGAAAGCGTTTCAGTTGTGCGTGTGAAAGCGTTTCAGTAGTGTGTGAAAGCGTTTCAGTTGTGCGTGTGAAAGCGTTTCAGTTGTGCGTGTGAGAGCGTTTCAGTAGTGCGTGTGAGAGCGTTACAGTAGTGCGCGTGAGAGCGTTTCAGTAGTGCGTGTGAAAGCGTTTCAGTAGTGCGCGTGAGAGCGTTACAGTAGTGCGTGTGAGAGCGTTTCAGTAGTGCGCGTGAGAGCGTTTCAGTAGTGCGCGTGAGAGCGTTACAGTAGTGCGCGTGAGAGCTTTTCAGTAGTGCGGGTGAGAGCTTTTCAGTAGTGCGGGTGAGAGCGTTTCAGTAGTGCGCGTGAGAGCGTTTCAGTAGTGCGTGTGAGAGCGTTTCAGGAGTGCGTGTGAGAGCGTTTCAGTTGTGTGTGTGAGAGCGTTTCAGGAGTCCGTGTGAAAGCGTTTCAGTAGTGCGCGTGAGAGCGTTACAGTAGTGCGCGTGAGAGCGTTACAGTAGTGCGCGTGAGAGCGTTTCAGTAGTGCGCGTGAGAGCGTTTCAGTAGTGCGTGTGAAAGCGTTTCAGTAGTGCGCGTGAGAGCGTTACAGTAGTGCGTGTGAGAGCGTTTCAGTAGTGCGCGTGAGAGCGTTTCAGTAGTGCGCGTGATAGCTTTTCAGTAGTGCGGGTGAGAGCGTTTCAGTAGTGCGCGTGAGAGCGTTTCAGTAGTGTGCGTGAGAGCGTTACAGTAGTGCGTGTCAGAGCGTTACAGTAGTGCGCGTGAGAGCGTTTCAGTAGTGCGAGTGAGAGCGTTTCAGTAGTGCGCGTGAGAGCGTTTCAGTAGTGCGCGTGAGAGCGTTACAGTAGTGCGCGTGAGAGCGTTTCAGTAGTGCGTGTGAGAGCGTTACAGTAGTGCGCGTGAGAGCGTTACAGTATTGCGCGTGAGAGCGTTTCAGTAGTGCGTGTGAGAGCGTTACAGTAGTGCGCGTGAGAGCGTTTCAGTAGTGCGTGTGAAAGCGTTTCAGTAGTGCGCGTGAGAGCGTTACAGTAGTGCGCGTGAGAGCGTTTCAGTAGTGCGCGTGAGAGCGTTTCAGTAGTACGCGTGAGAGCGTTTCAGTAGTGCGCGTGATAGCTTTTCAGTAGTGCGGGTGAGAGCGTTTCAGTAGTGCGCGTGAGAGCGTTTCAGTAGTGTGCGTGAGAGCGTTACAGTAGTGCGTATCAGAGCGTTACAGTAGTGCGCGTGAGAGCGTTTCAGTAGTGCGAGTGAGAGCGTTACAGTAGTGCGCGTGAGAGCGTTTCAGTAGTGCGCGTGAGAGCGTTACAGTAGTGCGCGTGAGAGCGTTTCAGTAGCGCGTGTGAGAGCGTTACAGTAGTGCGCGTGAGAGCGTTACAGTAGTGCGTGTCAGAGCGTTTCAGTAGTGCATGTGAGAGCGTTTCAGTTGTGCGTGTGAGAGCGTTTCAGTAGTGCGTGTGAGAGCGTTTCAGTTGTGCGTGTGAAAGCGTTTCAGTTGTGTGTTTGAGAGCGTTTCAGTAGTGCGTGTCAGAGCGTTTCAGTAGTGCGTTTGAGAGCGTTTCAGGAGTGCGTGTGAGAGCGTTTCAGGAGTCCGTGTGAAAGCGTTTCAGTAGTGCGTGTGAGAGCGTTTCAGTAGTGCGTGTGAGAGCGTTACAGTAGTGCGTGTGAGAGCGTTTCAGTAGTGCGTGTGAGAGCATTTCAGTTGTGCGGTGAAAGCATTTCAGTTGTGCGTGTGAGAGCGTTTCAGTAGTGCGCGTGAGAGCGTTTCAGTAGTGCGCGTGAGAGCGTTTCAGTAGTGCGTGTGAGAGCGTTTCAGTAGTGCATGTCAGAGCGGTGTGTGTGAAAGCGTTTCAGTAGTGTGTGTGAGAGCGTTTCAGTAGTGTGTGTGAAAGCGTTTCAGTAGTGTGTGTGAGAGCGTTTCAGTAGTGTGTGTGAAAGCGTTTCAGTAGTGTGTGTGAGAGCGTTTCAGTAGTGTGTGTGAGAGCGTTTCAGTAGTGTGTGTGAGAGCGTTTCAGTAGTGTGTGTGAAAGCGTTTCAGTAGTGTGTGTGAGAGCGTTTCAGTAGTGCGTGTGAGAGCGTTTCAGTAGTGCATGTGAGAGCGTTTCAGTAGTGCGTGTGAAAGCGTTTCAGTAGTGTGTGTGAAAGCTTTTCAGTAGTGCGTGTGAGAGCGTTTCAGTAGTGCGTGTGAGAGCGTTTCAGTAGTGTGTGTGAAAGCGTTTCAGTAGTATGTGTGAAAGCGTTTCAGTAGTGTGTGTGAAAGCATTTCAGTAAGATAAGATAAGATAAGATAGAACTTTATTAATCCCTCGGGTGGGTTCCTCTGGGAAATTCGATTTCCAAAAAAGCACAGCACCGACAGAAGTTAGAGTTATACACACACACATATATATAAATACAGAGACAATATAAATAAAATATACGAAGGGGATAAATAGAATAAATAGGAATAAAAATAAAAATACAAGTGAATTGCACATTTCAAGTATTGAGTCTATTGCACCGTTGACTATTTACAAAAGTATTGCACAAAAGGTATTGCACAGTGAGGTGAAGAGGCACTACAGCTTAGTTGTTCCCTCCTTTGTCCTCCTGTTTCCCCTCCCTCTCCCCTCCAGAGAGGAGTTAAACAGTCTGATGGCGTGTGGGACAAAGGAGTTTTTAAGTCTGTTAGTTCTTGTCTTTGGGAGAAGCAACCTGTCACTGAACAGACTCTTCTGGTTGTTAATGGCCGTGTGCAGAGGATGCCTGGCATTGTCCATAATGTCCATCAGTTTCTTTAATGTCCTTTTCTCTGCCACTGTCACCAGAGTGTCCAGCTTCATGCCGACCACAGAGCTAGCCCTCCTGATCAGTTTCTCCAGCCTGGATGAGTCCTTCTTTGCTGTGCTGCTCCCCCAGCACACCACAGCATAGAAAAGTACTCCAGCAACCACCGACTGGTAAAACATCCTCAGGAGCTTCCTGCAGATGTTAAAAGACCTCAGCCTCCTGAGGAAGTACAGTCGGCTTTGGGCTTTTTTATACAGGTGCTCTGTGTTGCATGACCAGTCCAGTTTATTGTCCACCCACAGCCCGAGGTACTTGTACTTGTTGACCACCTCCACCTCCTCCCCCTCTATCTGAACCGGCAGTGGACCTGCTCTAGACCTCCCGAAGTCCACAACCAGTTCCTTAGTCTTTGAGGTGTTGAGTTGCAGGTGGTTTGTGTGACTCCATGCGACAAAGTTCCTCACCAGACTTCTGTACTCCTCTTCCTGATCATCCCAGATACACCCCATGATGGCTGTGTCGTCTGCAAACTTCTGAATGTGGCATAATTCAGAGTTGTAGCAGAAGTCAGAGGTGTACAGGGTGAAGAGAAGAGGGGACAGCACAGTTCCCTGTGGTGCTCCTGTGCTGCTGACCACTGTGTCAGACGTGATGTCCTTCAGCCTGACGTACTGTGGTCTGTCGGTGAGGTAGTCGGAGATCCAAGCCACCAGGCAGGGGTCCACCTCCATCCTGTTCAGTTTTTCTTGAAGCATACAGGGCCGGATGGTATTAAAGGCACTGGAAAAGTCAAGAAACAGGATCCTGACCGTGCCTTTTCCCCCATCCAGGTGTGAGTGGGCTCTGTGTAGGAGGTACAGGATGGCATCCTCCACTCCGACACCCGCCTTGTATGCAAACTGTAGTGGGTCCTGGGCATGTTGTACCTGTGGTCGGAGGAGGTTGAGGAAGAGCCGCTCTAGAGTCTTCATAAGATGTGACGTCAGTGCCACCGGTCGGAAGTCATTCAGCTCATTGGGCCGGTTCTTTTTGGGGACCGGGACGATGCAGGATGTCTTCCATAGGGCGGGCACTCTCCCCAGTCGCAGACTGAGGTTGAAGACTCGTTGTAGCGGCTCCCCAAGTTCAGCAGCACACGCCTTTAGCATCCTAGGACACACCTTTTCTGGGCCTGCTGCCTTTCTGGGGCGTAGTGTGTGTGAAAGCTTTTCAGTAGTGCGTGTGAAAGCGTTTCAGTAGTGCGTGTGAAAGCGTTTCAGTAGTGAGTGTGAAAGCGTTTCAGTTGTTTGTGTGAGAGCGTTTCAGTTGTGTGTGTGAGAGCGTTTCAGTAGTGCGTGTGAGAGCGTTTCAGTTGTGTGTGTGAAAGCGTTTCAGTAGTGTGTGTGAAAGCTTTTCAGTAGTGCGTGTGAAAGCGTTTCAGTAGTGCGTGTGAAAGCGTTTCAGTTGTTTGTGTGAGAGCGTTTCAGTTGTGTGTGTGAGAGCGTTTCAGTTGTGTGTGTGAGAGCGTTTCAGTAGTGTGTGTGAAAGCGTTTCAGTTGTGCGTGTGAGAGCGTTTCAGGAGTGCGTGTGAGAGCGTTTCAGTTGTGTGTGTGAGAGCGTTTCAGTAGTGCATGTCAGAGCGTTTCAGTAGTGTGTGTGAGAGCGTTTCAGTTGTGTGTGTGAGAGCGTTTCAGTTGTGCGTGTGAGAGCGTTACAGTAGTGCGTGTCAGAGCGTTTCAGTAGTGCGTGTGAAAGCGTTTCAGTAGTCTGTGTGAAAGCGTTTCAGTTGTGCGTGTGAGAGCGTTTCAGTAGTGTGTGTGAAAGCGTTTCAGTAGTGCGTGTGAAAGCGTTTCAGTTGTGCGTGTGAGAGCGTTTCAGTAGTGTGTGAAAGCGTTTCAGTTGTGCGTGTGAAAGCGTTTCAGTTGTGCGTGTGAGAGCGTTTCAGTAGTGCGTGTGAGAGCGTTACAGTAGTGCGCGTGAGAGCGTTTCAGTAGTGCGTGTGAAAGCGTTTCAGTAGTGCGCGTGAGAGCGTTACAGTAGTGCGTGTGAGAGCGTTTCAGTAGTGCGCGTGAGAGCGTTTCAGTAGTGCGCGTGAGAGCGTTACAGTAGTGCGCGTGAGAGCTTTTCAGTAGTGCGGGTGAGAGCTTTTCAGTAGTGCGGGTGAGAGCGTTTCAGTAGTGCGCGTGAGAGCGTTTCAGTAGTGCGTGTGAGAGCGTTTCAGGAGTGCGTGTGAGAGCGTTTCAGTTGTGTGTGTGAGAGCGTTTCAGGAGTCCGTGTGAAAGCGTTTCAGTAGTGCGCGTGAGAGCGTTACAGTAGTGCGCGTGAGAGCGTTTCAGTAGTGCGCGTGAGAGCGTTTCAGTAGTGCGTGTGAAAGCGTTTCAGTAGTGCGCGTGAGAGCGTTACAGTAGTGCGTGTGAGAGCGTTTCAGTAGTGCGCGTGAGAGCGTTTCAGTAGTGCGCGTGATAGCTTTTCAGTAGTGCGGGTGAGAGCGTTTCAGTAGTGCGCGTGAGAGCGTTTCAGTAGTGTGCGTGAGAGCGTTACAGTAGTGCGTGTCAGAGCGTTACAGTAGTGCGCGTGAGAGCGTTTCAGTAGTGCGAGTGAGAGCGTTTCAGTAGTGCGCGTGAGAGCGTTTCAGTAGTGCGCGTGAGAGCGTTACAGTAGTGCGCGTGAGAGCGTTTCAGTAGTGCGTGTGAGAGCGTTACAGTAGTGCGCGTGAGAGCGTTACAGTAGTGCGCGTGAGAGCGTTTCAGTAGTGCGTGTGAGAGCGTTACAGTAGTGCGCGTGAGAGCGTTTCAGTAGTGCGTGTGAAAGCGTTTCAGTAGTGCGCGTGAGAGCGTTACAGTAGTGCGCGTGAGAGCGTTTCAGTAGTGCGCGTGAGAGCGTTTCAGTAGTACGCGTGAGAGCGTTTCAGTAGTGCGCGTGATAGCTTTTCAGTAGTGCGGGTGAGAGCGTTTCAGTAGTGCGCGTGAGAGCGTTTCAGTAGTGTGCGTGAGAGCGTTACAGTAGTGCGTATCAGAGCGTTACAGTAGTGCGCGTGAGAGCGTTTCAGTAGTGCGAGTGAGAGCGTTACAGTAGTGCGCGTGAGAGCGTTTCAGTAGTGCGCGTGAGAGCGTTACAGTAGTGCGCGTGAGAGCGTTTCAGTAGCGCGTGTGAGAGCGTTACAGTAGTGCGCGTGAGAGCGTTACAGTAGTGCGTGTCAGAGCGTTTCAGTAGTGCATGTGAGAGCGTTTCAGTTGTGCGTGTGAGAGCGTTTCAGTAGTGCGTGTGAGAGCGTTTCAGTTGTGCGTGTGAAAGCGTTTCAGTTGTGTGTTTGAGAGCGTTTCAGTAGTGCGTGTCAGAGCGTTTCAGTAGTGCGTTTGAGAGCGTTTCAGGAGTGCGTGTGAGAGCGTTTCAGGAGTCCGTGTGAAAGCGTTTCAGTAGTGCGTGTGAGAGCGTTTCAGTAGTGCGTGTGAGAGCGTTACAGTAGTGCGTGTGAGAGCGTTTCAGTAGTGCGTGTGAGAGCATTTCAGTTGTGCGGTGAAAGCATTTCAGTTGTGCGTGTGAGAGCGTTTCAGTAGTGCGCGTGAGAGCGTTTCAGTAGTGCGCGTGAGAGCGTTTCAGTAGTGCGTGTGAGAGCGTTACAGTAGTGCGTGTGAGAGCGTTACAGTAGTGCGTGTGAAAGCGTTTCAGTAGTGTGTGTGAAAGCGTTTCAGTTGTGCGTGTGAGAGCGTTTCAGTAGTGTGTGTGAAAGCGTTTCAGTAGTGCGGTGAAAGCATTTCAGTTGTGCGTGTGAGAGCGTTTCAGTAGTGTGTGTGAAAGCGTTTCAGTAGTGCGTGTGAAAGCGTTTCAGTTGTGCGTGTGCGAGCGTTTCAGTAGTGTGTGTCACAGCGTTTCAGTAGTGCGTGTGAGAGCGTTTCAGTAGTGCGTGTGAGAGCGTTTCAGTAGTGCGGTGAAAGCATTTCAGTTGTGCGTGTGAGAGCGTTTCAGTAGTGCGCGTGAGAGCGTTTCAGTAGTGCGCGTGAGAGCGTTTCAGTAGTGCGTGTGAGAGCGTTACAGTAGTGCGTGTGAGAGCGTTACAGTAGTGCGTGTGAAAGCGTTTCAGTAGTGTGTGTGAAAGCGTTTCAGTAGTGCGTGTGAGAGCGTTACAGTAGTGCGTGTGAGAGCGTTACAGTAGTGCGTGTGAAAGCGTTTCAGTAGTGTGTGTGAAAGCGTTTCAGTTGTGCGTGTGAGAGCGTTTCAGTAGTGTGTGTGAAAGCGTTTCAGTAGTGCGTGTGAAAGCGTTTCAGTTGTGCGTGTGAGAGCGTTTCAGTTGTGCGTGTGAGAGCGTTTCAGTAGTGTGTCTGAGAGCGTTTCAGTAGTGCGTGTGAAAGCGTTTCAGTAGTCCGTGTCAGAGCGTTTCAGTAGTGCGTGTCAGAGCGTTTCAGTAGTGCGTGTCAGAGCGTTTCAGTAGTGCATGTCAGAGCGGTGTGTGTGAAAGCGTTTCAGTAGTGTGTGTGAGAGCGTTTCAGTAGTACGTGTCAGCGCGTTTCAGTAGTGTGTGTGAAAGCGTTTCAGTAGTGTGTGTGAGAGCGTTTCAGTAGTGCGTGTGAGAGCGTTTCAGTAGTGTGTTTGAAAGCGTTTCAGTAGTGTGTGTGAAAGCTTTTCAGTAGTGCGTGTGAAAGCGTTTCAGTAGTGCGTGTGAAAGCGTTTCAGTTGTTTGTGTGAGAGCGTTTCAGTTGTGTGTGTGAGAGCGTTTCAGTAGTGCGTGTGAGAGCGTTTCAGTAGTGTGTTTGAAAGCGTTTCAGTAGTGTGTGTGAAAGCTTTTCAGTAGTGCGTGTGAAAGCGTTTCAGTAGTGCGTGTGAAAGCGTTTCAGTTGTTTGTGTGAGAGCGTTTCAGTTGTGTGTGTGAGAGCGTTTCAGTTGTGTGTGTGAGAGCGTTTCAGTTGTGCGTGTGAAAGCGTTTCAGTAGTGTGTGTGAAAGCTTTTCAGTAGTGCGTGTGAAAGCGTTTCAGTAGTGCGTGTGAAAGCGTTTCAGTTGTTTGTGTGAGAGCGTTTCAGTTGTGTGTGTTAGAGCGTTTCAGTAGTGCGTGTGAGAGCGTTTCAGTTGTGCGTGTGAGAGCGTTTCAGGAGTGCGTGTGAGAGCGTTTCAGTTGTGTGTGTGAGAGCGTTTCAGTAGTGCGTGTCAGAGCGTTTCAGTAGTGTGTGTGAGAGCGTTTCAGTTGTGCGTGTGAGAGCGTTTCAGTTGTGCGTGTGAGAGCGTTACAGTAGTGCGTGTCAGAGCGTTTCAGTAGTGCGTGTGAGAGCGTTTCAGGAGTGCGTGTGAGAGCGTTTCAGTTGTGCGTGTGAGAGCGTTTCAGTAGTGCGTGTGAGAGCGTTACAGTAGTGCGTGTGAAAGCGTTTCAGTAGCGCGTGTGAGAGCGTTACAGTAGTGCGCGTGAGAGCGTTACAGTAGTGCGTGTCAGAGCGTTTCAGGACTGCGTGTGAGAGCGTTTCAGTAGTGCATGTGAGAGCGTTTCAGTTGTGCGTGTGAGAGCGTTTCAGTAGTGCGTGTGAGAGCGTTTCAGTTGTGCGTGTGAAAGCGTTTCAGTTGTGTGTTTGAGAGCGTTTCAGTAGTGCGTGTCAGAGCGTTTCAGTAGTGCGTTTGAGAGCGTTTCAGGAGTGCGTGTGAGAGCGTTTCAGGAGTCCGTGTGAAAGCGTTTCAGTTGTGCGTGTGAGAGCGTTTCAGTAGTGCGTGTGAGAGCGTTACAGTAGTGCGTGTGAGAGCGTTTCAGTAGTGCGTGTGAGAGCGTTACAGTAGTGCGTGTGAGAGCGTTACAGTTGTGCGTGTGAGAGCGTTTCAGTAGTGCGTGTGAGAGCGTTACAGTAGTACGTGTGAAAGCGTTTCAGTAGTGCGTGTGAGAGCGTTTCAGTAGTGCGTGTGAGAGCGTTACAGTAGTGCGTGTGAGAGCGTTACAGTAGTGCGTGTGAAAGCGTTTCAGTAGTGTGTGTGAAAGCGTTTCAGTTGTGCGTGTGAGAGCGTTTCAGTAGTGTGTGTGAGAGCGTTTCAGTTGTGCGTGTGAAAGCGTTTCAGTAGTGTGTGTGAAAGCTTTTCAGTAGTGCGTGTGAAAGCGTTTCAGTAGTGCGTGTGAAAGCGTTTCAGTTGTTTGTGTGAGAGCGTTTCAGTTGTGTGTGTGAGAGCGTTTCAGTAGTGCGTGTGAGAGCGTTTCAGTTGTGCGTGTGAGAGCGTTTCAGGAGTGCGTGTGAGAGCGTTTCAGTTGTGTGTGTGAGAGCGTTTCAGTAGTGCATGTGAAAGCGTTTCAGTTGTTTGTGTGAGAGCGTTTCAGTAGTGTGTGTGAAAGCGTTTCAATTGTGCGTGTGAGAGCATTTCAGTAGTACGTGTGAGAGCGTTTCAGTAGTGTGTGTGAGAGCGTTTCAGTTGTGTATGTGAGTGCTAAAATTTCAGTAGTGTGTGTGAAAGCGTTTCAGTAGTGCGTGTGAGAGCGTTTCAGTAGTGCGTGTGAGAGCGTTTCAGTAGTGTGTGTGAGAGCGTTTCAGTAGTGCGTGTGAGAGCGTTTCAGTTGTGCGTGTGAGAGCATTTCAGTAGTACGTGTGAAAGCGTTTCAGTAGTGCGTGTGAAAGCGTTTCAGTTGTTTGTGTGAGAGCGTTTCAGTAGTGTGTGTGTGAAAGCGTTTCAGTTGTGCGTGTGAGAGCGTTTCAGTAGTGTGTGTGAAAGCGTTTCAGTAGTGCGTGTGAGAGCGTTTCAGTTGTGCGTGTGAGAGCGTTTCAGTAGTACGTGTGAAAGCGTTTCAGTAGTGCGTGTGAAAGCGTTTCAGTTGTGTGTGTGAGAGCGTTTCAGTAGTGCGTGTGAAAGCGTTTCAGTTGTGCGTGTGAGAGCGTTTCAGTAGTGTGTGTGAAAGCGTTTCAGTAGTGCGTGTGAAAGCGTTTCAGTACTGTGTGTGAAAGCGTTTCAGTAGTGCGTGTGAGAGCGTTTCAGTAGTGCGTGTGAAAGCGTTTCAGTTGTGCGTGTGAGAGCGTTTCAGTAGTGTGTGTGAAAGCGTTTCAGTAGTGTGTGTGAAAGCGTTTCAGTTGTGCGTGTGAAAGCGTTTCAGTTGTGCGTGTGAGAGCGTTTCAGTAGTGTGTGTGAAAGCGTTTCAGTAGTGTGTGTGAAAGCGTTTCAGTAGTGTTAGTGAAAGCGTTTCAGTTGTGCGTGTGAGAGCGTTTCAGTAGTGTGTCTGAGAGCGTTTCAGTAGTGCGTGTGAGAGCGTTTCAGTTGTGCGTGTGAGAGCGTTTCAGTAGTCCGTGTCAGAGCGTTTCAGTTGTGTGTGTCAGAGCGTTTCAGTAGTGCGTGTGAGAGCGTTTCAGTAGTGCATGTCAGAGCGGTGTGTGTGAAAGCGTTTCAGTAGTGTGTGTGAGAGCGTTTCAGTAGTGTGTGTGAAAGCGTTTCAGTAGTGTGTGTGAGAGCGTTTCAGTAGTGTGTGTGAAAGCGTTTCAGTAGTGTGTGTGAGAGCGTTTCAGTAGTGTGTGTGAGAGCGTTTCAGTAGTGTGTGTGAGAGCGTTTCAGTAGTGTGTGTGAAAGCGTTTCAGTAGTGTGTGTGAGAGCGTTTCAGTAGTGCGTGTGAGAGCGTTTCAGTAGTGCATGTGAGAGCGTTTCAGTAGTGTGTGTGAAAGCGTTTCAGTAGTGTGTGTGAAAGCTTTTCAGTAGTGCGTGTGAGAGCGTTTCAGTAGTGCGTGTGAGAGCGTTTCAGTAGTGTGTGTGAAAGCGTTTCAGTAGTATGTGTGAAAGCGTTTCAGTAGTGTGTGTGAAAGCATTTCAGTAAGATAAGATAAGATAAGATAGAACTTTATTAATCCCTCGGGTGGGTTCCTCTGGGAAATTCGATTTCCAAAAAAGCACAGCACCGACAGAAGTTAGAGTTATACACACACACATATATATAAATACAGAGACAATATAAATAAAATATACGAAGGGGATAAATAGAATAAATAGGAATAAAAATAAAAATACAAGTGAATTGCACATTTCAAGTATTGAGTCTATTGCACCGTTGACTATTTACAAAAGTATTGCACAAAAGGTATTGCACAGTGAGGTGAAGAGGCACTACAGCTTAGTTGTTCCCTCCTTTGTCCTCCTGTTTCCCCTCCCTCTCCCCTCCAGAGAGGAGTTAAACAGTCTGATGGCGTGTGGGACAAAGGAGTTTTTAAGTCTGTTAGTTCTTGTCTTTGGGAGAAGCAACCTGTCACTGAACAGACTCTTCTGGTTGTTAATGGCCGTGTGCAGAGGATGCCTGGCATTGTCCATAATGTCCATCAGTTTCTTTAATGTCCTTTTCTCTGCCACTGTCACCAGAGTGTCCAGCTTCATGCCGACCACAGAGCTAGCCCTCCTGATCAGTTTCTCCAGCCTGGATGAGTCCTTCTTTGCTGTGCTGCTCCCCCAGCACACCACAGCATAGAAAAGTACTCCAGCAACCACCGACTGGTAAAACATCCTCAGGAGCTTCCTGCAGATGTTAAAAGACCTCAGCCTCCTGAGGAAGTACAGTCGGCTTTGGGCTTTTTTATACAGGTGCTCTGTGTTGCATGACCAGTCCAGTTTATTGTCCACCCACAGCCCGAGGTACTTGTACTTGTTGACCACCTCCACCTCCTCCCCCTCTATCTGAACCGGCAGTGGACCTGCTCTAGACCTCCCGAAGTCCACAACCAGTTCCTTAGTCTTTGAGGTGTTGAGTTGCAGGTGGTTTGTGTGACTCCATGCGACAAAGTTCCTCACCAGACTTCTGTACTCCTCTTCCTGATCATCCCAGATACACCCCATGATGGCTGTGTCGTCTGCAAACTTCTGAATGTGGCATAATTCAGAGTTGTAGCAGAAGTCAGAGGTGTACAGGGTGAAGAGAAGAGGGGACAGCACAGTTCCCTGTGGTGCTCCTGTGCTGCTGACCACTGTGTCAGACGTGATGTCCTTCAGCCTGACGTACTGTGGTCTGTCGGTGAGGTAGTCGGAGATCCAAGCCACCAGGCAGGGGTCCACCTCCATCCTGTTCAGTTTTTCTTGAAGCATACAGGGCCGGATGGTATTAAAGGCACTGGAAAAGTCAAGAAACAGGATCCTGACCGTGCCTTTTCCCCCATCCAGGTGTGAGTGGGCTCTGTGTAGGAGGTACAGGATGGCATCCTCCACTCCGACACCCGCCTTGTATGCAAACTGTAGTGGGTCCTGGGCATGTTGTACCTGTGGTCGGAGGAGGTTGAGGAAGAGCCGCTCTAGAGTCTTCATAAGATGTGACGTCAGTGCCACCGGTCGGAAGTCATTCAGCTCATTGGGCCGGTTCTTTTTGGGGACCGGGACGATGCAGGATGTCTTCCATAGGGCGGGCACTCTCCCCAGTCGCAGACTGAGGTTGAAGACTCGTTGTAGCGGCTCCCCAAGTTCAGCAGCACACGCCTTTAGCATCCTAGGACACACCTTGTCTGGGCCTGCTGCCTTTCTGGGGCGTAGTGTGTGTGAAAGCTTTTCAGTAGTGCGTGTGAAAGCGTTTCAGTAGTGCGTGTGAAAGCGTTTCAGTAGTGAGTGTGAAAGCGTTTCAGTTGTTTGTGTGAGAGCGTTTCAGTTGTGTGTGTGAGAGCGTTTCAGTAGTGCGTGTGAGAGCGTTTCAGTTGTGTGTGTGAAAGCGTTTCAGTAGTGTGTGTGAAAGCTTTTCAGTAGTGCGTGTGAAAGCGTTTCAGTAGTGCGTGTGAAAGCGTTTCAGTTGTTTGTGTGAGAGCGTTTCAGTTGTGTGTGTGAGAGCGTTTCAGTTGTGCGTGTGAGAGCGTTTCAGTAGTGTGTGTGAAAGCGTTTCAGTTGTGCGTGTGAGAGCGTTTCAGGAGTGCGTGTGAGAGCGTTTCAGTTGTGTGTGTGAGAGCGTTTCAGTAGTGCATGTCAGAGCGTTTCAGTAGTGTGTGTGAGAGCGTTTCAGTTGTGTGTGTGAGAGCGTTTCAGTTGTGCGTGTGAGAGCGTTACAGTAGTGCGTGTCAGAGCGTTTCAGTAGTGCGTGTGAAAGCGTTTCAGTAGTCTGTGTGAAAGCGTTTCAGTTGTGCGTGTGAGAGCGTTTCAGTAGTGTGTGTGAAAGCGTTTCAGTAGTGCGTGTGAAAGCGTTTCAGTTGTGCGTGTGAGAGCGTTTCAGTAGTGTGTGAAAGCGTTTCAGTTGTGCGTGTGAAAGCGTTTCAGTTGTGCGTGTGAGAGCGTTTCAGTAGTGCGTGTGAGAGCGTTACAGTAGTGCGCGTGAGAGCGTTTCAGTAGTGCGTGTGAAAGCGTTTCAGTAGTGCGCGTGAGAGCGTTACAGTAGTGCGTGTGAGAGCGTTTCAGTAGTGCGCGTGAGAGCGTTTCAGTAGTGCGCGTGAGAGCGTTACAGTAGTGCGCGTGAGAGCTTTTCAGTAGTGCGGGTGAGAGCTTTTCAGTAGTGCGGGTGAGAGCGTTTCAGTAGTGCGCGTGAGAGCGTTTCAGTAGTGCGTGTGAGAGCGTTTCAGGAGTGCGTGTGAGAGCGTTTCAGTTGTGTGTGTGAGAGCGTTTCAGGAGTCCGTGTGAAAGCGTTTCAGTAGTGCGCGTGAGAGCGTTACAGTAGTGCGCGTGAGAGCGTTACAGTAGTGCGCGTGAGAGCGTTACAGTAGTGCGCGTGAGAGCATTTCAGTAGTGCGCGTGAGAGCGTTTCAGTAGTGCGTGTGAAAGCGTTTCAGTAGTGCGCGTGAGAGCGTTACAGTAGTGCGTGTGAGAGCGTTTCAGTAGTGCGCGTGAGAGCGTTTCAGTAGTGCGCGTGAGAGCGTTTCAGTAGTGCGCGTGATAGCTTTTCAGTAGTGCGGGTGAGAGCGTTTCAGTAGTGCGCGTGAGAGCGTTTCAGTAGTGTGCGTGAGAGCGTTACAGTAGTGCGTGTCAGAGCGTTACAGTAGTGCGCGTGAGAGCGTTTCAGTAGTGCGAGTGAGAGCGTTACAGTAGTGCGCGTGAGAGCGTTTCAGTAGTGCGCGTGAGAGCGTTACAGTAGTGCGCGTGAGAGCGTTTCAGTAGTGCGTGTGAGAGCGTTACAGTAGTGCGCGTGAGAGCGTTACAGTAGTGCGCGTGAGAGCGTTTCAGTAGTGCGTGTGAGAGCGTTACAGTAGTGCGCGTGAGAGCGTTTCAGTAGTGCGTGTGAAAGCGTTTCAGTAGTGCGCGTGAGAGCGTTACAGTAGTGCGCGTGAGAGCGTTTCAGTAGTGCGCGTGAGAGCGTTTCAGTAGTACGCGTGAGAGCGTTTCAGTAGTGCGCGTGATAGCTTTTCAGTAGTGCGGGTGAGAGCGTTTCAGTAGTGCGCGTGAGAGCGTTTCAGTAGTGTGCGTGAGAGCGTTACAGTAGTGCGTATCAGAGCGTTACAGTAGTGCGCGTGAGAGCGTTTCAGTAGTGCGAGTGAGAGCGTTACAGTAGTGCGCGTGAGAGCGTTTCAGTAGTGCGCGTGAGAGCGTTACAGTAGTGCGCGTGAGAGCGTTTCAGTAGCGCGTGTGAGAGCGTTACAGTAGTGCGCGTGAGAGCGTTACAGTAGTGCGTGTCAGAGCGTTTCAGTAGTGCATGTGAGAGCGTTTCAGTTGTGCGTGTGAGAGCGTTTCAGTAGTGCGTGTGAGAGCGTTTCAGTTGTGCGTGTGAAAGCGTTTCAGTTGTGTGTTTGAGAGCGTTTCAATAGTGCGTGTCAGAGCGTTTCAGTAGTGCGTTTGAGAGCATTTCAGGAGTGCGTGTGAGAGCGTTTCAGGAGTCCGTGTGAAAGCGTTTCAGTAGTGCGTGTGAGAGCGTTTCAGTAGTGCGTGTGAGAGCGTTACAGTAGTGCGTGTGAGAGCGTTTCAGTAGTGCGTGTGAGAGCGTTACAGTAGTGCGTGTGAAAGCGTTTCAGTAGTGCGTGTGAGAGCGTTACAGTAGTGCGTGTGAAAGCGTTTCAGTAGTGTGTGTGAAAGCGTTTCAGTTGTGCGTGTGAGAGCGTTTCAGTAGTGTGTGTGAAAGCGTTTCAGTAGTGCGTGTGAAAGCGTTTCAGTTGTGCGTGTGCGAGCGTTTCAGTAGTGTGTGTCACAGCGTTTCAGTAGTGCGTGTGAGAGCGTTTCAGTAGTGCGTGTGAGAGCGTTACAGTAGTGCGTGTGAGAGCGTTACAGTAGTGCGCGTGAGAGCGTTTCAGTAGTGCGTGTGAAAGCGTTTCAGTAGTGCGTGTGAGAGCGTTTCAGTAGTGCGTGTGAGAGCGTTACAGTAGTGCGTGTGAGAGCGTTACAGTAGTGCGTGTGAAAGCGTTTCAGTAGTGTGTGTGAAAGCGTTTCAGTTGTGCGTGTGAGAGCGTTTCAGTAGTGTGTGTGAAAGCGTTTCAGTAGTGCGGTGAAAGCATTTCAGTTGTGCGTGTGAGAGCGTTTCAGTAGTGTGTGTGAAAGCGTTTCAGTTGTGCGTGTGAGAGCGTTTCAGTAGTGTGTGTGAAAGCGTTTCAGTAGTGCGTGTGAAAGCGTTTCAGTTGTGCGTGTGAGAGCGTTTCAGTTGTGCGTGTGAGAGCGTTTCAGTAGTGTGTCTGAGAGCGTTTCAGTAGTGCGTGTGAAAGCGTTTCAGTAGTCCGTGTCAGAGCGTTTCAGTAGTGCGTGTCAGAGCGTTTCAGTAGTGCGTGTCAGAGCGTTTCAGTAGTGCATGTCAGAGCGGTGTGTGTGAAAGCGTTTCAGTAGTGTGTGTGAGAGCGTTTCAGTAGTACGTGTCAGCGCGTTTCAGTAGTGTGTGTGAAAGCGTTTCAGTAGTGTGTGTGAGAGCGTTTCAGTAGTGCGTGTGAGAGCGTTTCAGTAGTGTGTTTGAAAGCGTTTCAGTAGTGTGTGTGAAAGCTTTTCAGTAGTGCGTGTGAAAGCGTTTCAGTAGTGCGTGTGAAAGCGTTTCAGTTGTTTGTGTGAGAGCGTTTCAGTTGTGTGTGTGAGAGCGTTTCAGTAGTGCGTGTGAGAGCGTTTCAGTAGTGTGTTTGAAAGCGTTTCAGTAGTGTGTGTGAAAGCTTTTCAGTAGTGCGTGTGAAAGCGTTTCAGTAGTGCGTGTGAAAGCGTTTCAGTTGTTTGTGTGAGAGCGTTTCAGTTGTGTGTGTGAGAGCGTTTCAGTTGTGTGTGTGAGAGCGTTTCAGTTGTGCGTGTGAAAGCGTTTCAGTAGTGTGTGTGAAAGCTTTTCAGTAGTGCGTGTGAAAGCGTTTCAGTAGTGCGTGTGAAAGCGTTTCAGTTGTTTGTGTGAGAGCGTTTCAGTTGTGTGTGTTAGAGCGTTTCAGTAGTGCGTGTGAGAGCGTTTCAGTTGTGCGTGTGAGAGCGTTTCAGGAGTGCGTGTGAGAGCGTTTCAGTTGTGTGTGTGAGAGCGTTTCAGTAGTGCGTGTCAGAGCGTTTCAGTAGTGTGTGTGAGAGCGTTTCAGTTGTGCGTGTGAGAGCGTTTCAGTTGTGCGTGTGAGAGCGTTACAGTAGTGCGTGTCAGAGCGTTTCAGTAGTGCGTGTGAGAGCGTTTCAGGAGTGCGTGTGAGAGCGTTTCAGTTGTGCGTGTGAGAGCGTTTCAGTAGTGCGTGTGAGAGCGTTACAGTAGTGCGTGTGAAAGCGTTTCAGTAGCGCGTGTGAGAGCGTTACAGTAGTGCGCGTGAGAGCGTTACAGTAGTGCGTGTCAGAGCGTTTCAGGACTGCGTGTGAGAGCGTTTCAGTAGTGCATGTGAGAGCGTTTCAGTTGTGCGTGTGAGAGCGTTTCAGTAGTGCGTGTGAGAGCGTTTCAGTTGTGCGTGTGAAAGCGTTTCAGTTGTGTGTTTGAGAGCGTTTCAGTAGTGCGTGTCAGAGCGTTTCAGTAGTGCGTTTGAGAGCGTTTCAGGAGTGCGTGTGAGAGCGTTTCAGGAGTCCGTGTGAAAGCGTTTCAGTTGTGCGTGTGAGAGCGTTTCAGTAGTGCGTGTGAGAGCGTTACAGTAGTGCGTGTGAGAGCGTTTCAGTAGTGCGTGTGAGAGCGTTACAGTAGTGCGTGTGAGAGCGTTACAGTTGTGCGTGTGAGAGCGTTTCAGTAGTGCGTGTGAGAGCGTTACAGTAGTACGTGTGAAAGCGTTTCAGTAGTGCGTGTGAGAGCGTTTCAGTAGTGCGTGTGAGAGCGTTACAGTAGTGCGTGTGAGAGCGTTACAGTAGTGCGTGTGAAAGCGTTTCAGTAGTGTGTGTGAAAGCGTTTCAGTTGTGCGTGTGAGAGCGTTTCAGTAGTGTGTGTGAGAGCGTTTCAGTTGTGCGTGTGAAAGCGTTTCAGTAGTGTGTGTGAAAGCTTTTCAGTAGTGCGTGTGAAAGCGTTTCAGTAGTGCGTGTGAAAGCGTTTCAGTTGTTTGTGTGAGAGCGTTTCAGTTGTGTGTGTGAGAGCGTTTCAGTAGTGCGTGTGAGAGCGTTTCAGTTGTGCGTGTGAGAGCGTTTCAGGAGTGCGTGTGAGAGCGTTTCAGTTGTGTGTGTGAGAGCGTTTCAGTAGTGCATGTGAAAGCGTTTCAGTTGTTTGTGTGAGAGCGTTTCAGTAGTGTGTGTGAAAGCGTTTCAATTGTGCGTGTGAGAGCATTTCAGTAGTACGTGTGAGAGCGTTTCAGTAGTGTGTGTGAGAGCGTTTCAGTTGTGTATGTGAGTGCTAAAATTTCAGTAGTGTGTGTGAAAGCGTTTCAGTAGTGCGTGTGAGAGCGTTTCAGTAGTGCGTGTGAGAGCGTTTCAGTAGTGTGTGTGAGAGCGTTTCAGTAGTGCGTGTGAGAGCGTTTCAGTTGTGCGTGTGAGAGCATTTCAGTAGTACGTGTGAAAGCGTTTCAGTAGTGCGTGTGAAAGCGTTTCAGTTGTTTGTGTGAGAGCGTTTCAGTAGTGTGTGTGTGAAAGCGTTTCAGTTGTGCGTGTGAGAGCGTTTCAGTAGTGTGTGTGAAAGCGTTTCAGTAGTGCGTGTGAGAGCGTTTCAGTTGTGCGTGTGAGAGCGTTTCAGTAGTACGTGTGAAAGCGTTTCAGTAGTGCGTGTGAAAGCGTTTCAGTTGTGTGTGTGAGAGCGTTTCAGTAGTGCGTGTGAAAGCGTTTCAGTTGTGCGTGTGAGAGCGTTTCAGTAGTGTGTGTGAAAGCGTTTCAGTAGTGCGTGTGAAAGCGTTTCAGTACTGTGTGTGAAAGCGTTTCAGTAGTGCGTGTGAGAGCGTTTCAGTAGTGCGTGTGAAAGCGTTTCAGTTGTGCGTGTGAGAGCGTTTCAGTAGTGTGTGTGAAAGCGTTTCAGTAGTGTGTGTGAAAGCGTTTCAGTTGTGCGTGTGAAAGCGTTTCAGTTGTGCGTGTGAGAGCGTTTCAGTAGTGTGTGTGAAAGCGTTTCAGTAGTGTGTGTGAAAGCGTTTCAGTAGTGTTAGTGAAAGCGTTTCAGTTGTGCGTGTGAGAGCGTTTCAGTAGTGTGTCTGAGAGCGTTTCAGTAGTGCGTGTGAGAGCGTTTCAGTTGTGCGTGTGAGAGCGTTTCAGTAGTCCGTGTCAGAGCGTTTCAGTTGTGTGTGTCAGAGCGTTTCAGTAGTGCGTGTGAGAGCGTTTCAGTAGTGCATGTCAGAGCGGTGTGTGTGAAAGCGTTTCAGTAGTGTGTGTGAGAGCGTTTCAGTAGTGTGTGTGAAAGCGTTTCAGTAGTGTGTGTGAGAGCGTTTCAGTAGTGTGTGTGAAAGCGTTTCAGTAGTGTGTGTGAGAGCGTTTCAGTAGTGTGTGTGAGAGCGTTTCAGTAGTGTGTGTGAGAGCGTTTCAGTAGTGTGTGTGAAAGCGTTTCAGTAGTGTGTGTGAGAGCGTTTCAGTAGTGCGTGTGAGAGCGTTTCAGTAGTGCATGTGAGAGCGTTTCAGTAGTGTGTGTGAAAGCGTTTCAGTAGTGTGTGTGAAAGCTTTTCAGTAGTGCGTGTGAGAGCGTTTCAGTAGTGCGTGTGAGAGCGTTTCAGTAGTGTGTGTGAAAGCGTTTCAGTAGTATGTGTGAAAGCGTTTCAGTAGTGTGTGTGAAAGCATTTCAGTAAGATAAGATAAGATAAGATAGAACTTTATTAATCCCTCGGGTGGGTTCCTCTGGGAAATTCGATTTCCAAAAAAGCACAGCACCGACAGAAGTTAGAGTTATACACACACACATATATATAAATACAGAGACAATATAAATAAAATATACGAAGGGGATAAATAGAATAAATAGGAATAAAAATAAAAATACAAGTGAATTGCACATTTCAAGTATTGAGTCTATTGCACCGTTGACTATTTACAAAAGTATTGCACAAAAGGTATTGCACAGTGAGGTGAAGAGGCACTACAGCTTAGTTGTTCCCTCCTTTGTCCTCCTGTTTCCCCTCCCTCTCCCCTCCAGAGAGGAGTTAAACAGTCTGATGGCGTGTGGGACAAAGGAGTTTTTAAGTCTGTTAGTTCTTGTCTTTGGGAGAAGCAACCTGTCACTGAACAGACTCTTCTGGTTGTTAATGGCCGTGTGCAGAGGATGCCTGGCATTGTCCATAATGTCCATCAGTTTCTTTAATGTCCTTTTCTCTGCCACTGTCACCAGAGTGTCCAGCTTCATGCCGACCACAGAGCTAGCCCTCCTGATCAGTTTCTCCAGCCTGGATGAGTCCTTCTTTGCTGTGCTGCTCCCCCAGCACACCACAGCATAGAAAAGTACTCCAGCAACCACCGACTGGTAAAACATCCTCAGGAGCTTCCTGCAGATGTTAAAAGACCTCAGCCTCCTGAGGAAGTACAGTCGGCTTTGGGCTTTTTTATACAGGTGCTCTGTGTTGCATGACCAGTCCAGTTTATTGTCCACCCACAGCCCGAGGTACTTGTACTTGTTGACCACCTCCACCTCCTCCCCCTCTATCTGAACCGGCAGTGGACCTGCTCTAGACCTCCCGAAGTCCACAACCAGTTCCTTAGTCTTTGAGGTGTTGAGTTGCAGGTGGTTTGTGTGACTCCATGCGACAAAGTTCCTCACCAGACTTCTGTACTCCTCTTCCTGATCATCCCAGATACACCCCATGATGGCTGTGTCGTCTGCAAACTTCTGAATGTGGCATAATTCAGAGTTGTAGCAGAAGTCAGAGGTGTACAGGGTGAAGAGAAGAGGGGACAGCACAGTTCCCTGTGGTGCTCCTGTGCTGCTGACCACTGTGTCAGACGTGATGTCCTTCAGCCTGACGTACTGTGGTCTGTCGGTGAGGTAGTCGGAGATCCAAGCCACCAGGCAGGGGTCCACCTCCATCCTGTTCAGTTTTTCTTGAAGCATACAGGGCCGGATGGTATTAAAGGCACTGGAAAAGTCAAGAAACAGGATCCTGACCGTGCCTTTTCCCCCATCCAGGTGTGAGTGGGCTCTGTGTAGGAGGTACAGGATGGCATCCTCCACTCCGACACCCGCCTTGTATGCAAACTGTAGTGGGTCCTGGGCATGTTGTACCTGTGGTCGGAGGAGGTTGAGGAAGAGCCGCTCTAGAGTCTTCATAAGATGTGACGTCAGTGCCACCGGTCGGAAGTCATTCAGCTCATTGGGCCGGTTCTTTTTGGGGACCGGGACGATGCAGGATGTCTTCCATAGGGCGGGCACTCTCCCCAGTCGCAGACTGAGGTTGAAGACTCGTTGTAGCGGCTCCCCAAGTTCAGCAGCACACGCCTTTAGCATCCTAGGACACACCTTGTCTGGGCCTGCTGCCTTTCTGGGGCGTAGTGTGTGTGAAAGCTTTTCAGTAGTGCGTGTGAAAGCGTTTCAGTAGTGCGTGTGAAAGCGTTTCAGTAGTGAGTGTGAAAGCGTTTCAGTTGTTTGTGTGAGAGCGTTTCAGTTGTGTGTGTGAGAGCGTTTCAGTAGTGCGTGTGAGAGCGTTTCAGTTGTGTGTGTGAAAGCGTTTCAGTAGTGTGTGTGAAAGCTTTTCAGTAGTGCGTGTGAAAGCGTTTCAGTAGTGCGTGTGAAAGCGTTTCAGTTGTTTGTGTGAGAGCGTTTCAGTTGTGTGTGTGAGAGCGTTTCAGTTGTGCGTGTGAGAGCGTTTCAGTAGTGTGTGTGAAAGCGTTTCAGTTGTGCGTGTGAGAGCGTTTCAGGAGTGCGTGTGAGAGCGTTTCAGTTGTGTGTGTGAGAGCGTTTCAGTAGTGCATGTCAGAGCGTTTCAGTAGTGTGTGTGAGAGCGTTTCAGTTGTGTGTGTGAGAGCGTTTCAGTTGTGCGTGTGAGAGCGTTACAGTAGTGCGTGTCAGAGCGTTTCAGTAGTGCGTGTGAAAGCGTTTCAGTAGTCTGTGTGAAAGCGTTTCAGTTGTGCGTGTGAGAGCGTTTCAGTAGTGTGTGTGAAAGCGTTTCAGTAGTGCGTGTGAAAGCGTTTCAGTTGTGCGTGTGAGAGCGTTTCAGTAGTGTGTGAAAGCGTTTCAGTTGTGCGTGTGAAAGCGTTTCAGTTGTGCGTGTGAGAGCGTTTCAGTAGTGCGTGTGAGAGCGTTACAGTAGTGCGCGTGAGAGCGTTTCAGTAGTGCGTGTGAAAGCGTTTCAGTAGTGCGCGTGAGAGCGTTACAGTAGTGCGTGTGAGAGCGTTTCAGTAGTGCGCGTGAGAGCGTTTCAGTAGTGCGCGTGAGAGCGTTACAGTAGTGCGCGTGAGAGCTTTTCAGTAGTGCGGGTGAGAGCTTTTCAGTAGTGCGGGTGAGAGCGTTTCAGTAGTGCGCGTGAGAGCGTTTCAGTAGTGCGTGTGAGAGCGTTTCAGGAGTGCGTGTGAGAGCGTTTCAGTTGTGTGTGTGAGAGCGTTTCAGGAGTCCGTGTGAAAGCGTTTCAGTAGTGCGCGTGAGAGCGTTACAGTAGTGCGCGTGAGAGCGTTACAGTAGTGCGCGTGAGAGCGTTACAGTAGTGCGCGTGAGAGCATTTCAGTAGTGCGCGTGAGAGCGTTTCAGTAGTGCGTGTGAAAGCGTTTCAGTAGTGCGCGTGAGAGCGTTACAGTAGTGCGTGTGAGAGCGTTTCAGTAGTGCGCGTGAGAGCGTTTCAGTAGTGCGCGTGAGAGCGTTTCAGTAGTGCGCGTGATAGCTTTTCAGTAGTGCGGGTGAGAGCGTTTCAGTAGTGCGCGTGAGAGCGTTTCAGTAGTGTGCGTGAGAGCGTTACAGTAGTGCGTGTCAGAGCGTTACAGTAGTGCGCGTGAGAGCGTTTCAGTAGTGCGAGTGAGAGCGTTACAGTAGTGCGCGTGAGAGCGTTTCAGTAGTGCGCGTGAGAGCGTTACAGTAGTGCGCGTGAGAGCGTTTCAGTAGTGCGTGTGAGAGCGTTACAGTAGTGCGCGTGAGAGCGTTACAGTAGTGCGCGTGAGAGCGTTTCAGTAGTGCGTGTGAGAGCGTTACAGTAGTGCGCGTGAGAGCGTTTCAGTAGTGCGTGTGAAAGCGTTTCAGTAGTGCGCGTGAGAGCGTTACAGTAGTGCGCGTGAGAGCGTTTCAGTAGTGCGCGTGAGAGCGTTTCAGTAGTACGCGTGAGAGCGTTTCAGTAGTGCGCGTGATAGCTTTTCAGTAGTGCGGGTGAGAGCGTTTCAGTAGTGCGCGTGAGAGCGTTTCAGTAGTGTGCGTGAGAGCGTTACAGTAGTGCGTATCAGAGCGTTACAGTAGTGCGCGTGAGAGCGTTTCAGTAGTGCGAGTGAGAGCGTTACAGTAGTGCGCGTGAGAGCGTTTCAGTAGTGCGCGTGAGAGCGTTACAGTAGTGCGCGTGAGAGCGTTTCAGTAGCGCGTGTGAGAGCGTTACAGTAGTGCGCGTGAGAGCGTTACAGTAGTGCGTGTCAGAGCGTTTCAGTAGTGCATGTGAGAGCGTTTCAGTTGTGCGTGTGAGAGCGTTTCAGTAGTGCGTGTGAGAGCGTTTCAGTTGTGCGTGTGAAAGCGTTTCAGTTGTGTGTTTGAGAGCGTTTCAATAGTGCGTGTCAGAGCGTTTCAGTAGTGCGTTTGAGAGCATTTCAGGAGTGCGTGTGAGAGCGTTTCAGGAGTCCGTGTGAAAGCGTTTCAGTAGTGCGTGTGAGAGCGTTTCAGTAGTGCGTGTGAGAGCGTTACAGTAGTGCGTGTGAGAGCGTTTCAGTAGTGCGTGTGAGAGCGTTACAGTAGTGCGTGTGAAAGCGTTTCAGTAGTGCGTGTGAGAGCGTTACAGTAGTGCGTGTGAAAGCGTTTCAGTAGTGTGTGTGAAAGCGTTTCAGTTGTGCGTGTGAGAGCGTTTCAGTAGTGTGTGTGAAAGCGTTTCAGTAGTGCGTGTGAAAGCGTTTCAGTTGTGCGTGTGCGAGCGTTTCAGTAGTGTGTGTCACAGCGTTTCAGTAGTGCGTGTGAGAGCGTTTCAGTAGTGCGTGTGAGAGCGTTACAGTAGTGCGTGTGAGAGCGTTACAGTAGTGCGCGTGAGAGCGTTTCAGTAGTGCGTGTGAAAGCGTTTCAGTAGTGCGTGTGAGAGCGTTTCAGTAGTGCGTGTGAGAGCGTTACAGTAGTGCGTGTGAGAGCGTTACAGTAGTGCGTGTGAAAGCGTTTCAGTAGTGTGTGTGAAAGCGTTTCAGTTGTGCGTGTGAGAGCGTTTCAGTAGTGTGTGTGAAAGCGTTTCAGTAGTGCGGTGAAAGCATTTCAGTTGTGCGTGTGAGAGCGTTTCAGTAGTGCGGTGAAAGCATTTCAGTTGTGCGTGTGAGAGCGTTTCAGTAGTGCGCGTGAGAGCGTTTCAGTAGTGCGCGTGAGAGCGTTTCAGTAGTGCGTGTGAGAGCGTTACAGTAGTGCGTGTGAGAGCGTTACAGTAGTGCGTGTGAAAGCGTTTCAGTAGTGTGTGTGAAAGCGTTTCAGTTGTGCGTGTGAGAGCGTTTCAGTAGTGTGTGTGAAAGCGTTTCAGTAGTGCGGTGAAAGCATTTCAGTTGTGCGTGTGAGAGCGTTTCAGTAGTGCGGTGAAAGCATTTCAGTTGTGCGTGTGAGAGCGTTTCAGTAGTGCGTGTGAGAGCGTTTCAGTAGTGCGTGTGAAAGCGTTTCAGTTGTGCGTGTGAAAGCGTTTCAGTTGTGCGTGTGAGAGCGTTTCAGTAGTGCGTGTGAGAGCGTTACAGTAGTGCGCGTGAGAGCGTTTCAGTAGTGCGTGTGAAAGCGTTTCAGTAGTGCGCGTGAGAGCGTTACAGTAGTGCGCGTGAGAGCGTTTCAGTAGCGCGGGTGAGAGCTTTTCAGTAGTGCGGGTGAGAGCGTTTCAGTAGTGCGCGTGAGAGCGTTTCAGTAGTGCGTGTGAGAGCGTTACAGTAGTGCGTGTGAAAGCGTTTCAGTAGTGTGTGTGAAAGCGTTTCAGTTGTGCGTGTGAGAGCGTTTCAGTAGTGTGTGTGAAAGCGTTTCAGTAGTGCGTGTGAAAGCGTTTCAGTTGTGCGTGTGCGAGCGTTTCAGTAGTGTGTGTCACAGCGTTTCAGTAGTGCGTGTGAGAGCGTTTCAGTAGTGCGTGTGAGAGCGTTTCAGTAGTGCGGTGAAAGCATTTCAGTTGTGCGTGTGAGAGCGTTTCAGTAGTGCGCGTGAGAGCGTTTCAGTAGTGCGCGTGAGAGCGTTTCAGTAGTGCGTGTGAGAGCGTTACAGTAGTGCGTGTGAGAGCGTTACAGTAGTGCGTGTGAAAGCGTTTCAGTAGTGTGTGTGAAAGCGTTTCAGTAGTGCGTGTGAGAGCGTTACAGTAGTGCGTGTGAGAGCGTTACAGTAGTGCGTGTGAAAGCGTTTCAGTAGTGTGTGTGAAAGCGTTTCAGTTGTGCGTGTGAGAGCGTTTCAGTAGTGTGTGTGAAAGCGTTTCAGTAGTGCGTGTGAAAGCGTTTCAGTTGTGCGTGTGAGAGCGTTTCAGTTGTGCGTGTGAGAGCGTTTCAGTAGTGTGTCTGAGAGCGTTTCAGTAGTGCGTGTGAATGCGTTTCAGTAGTCCGTGTCAGAGCGTTTCAGTAGTGCGTGTCAGAGCGTTTCAGTAGTGCGTGTCAGAGCGTTTCAGTAGTGCATGTCAGAGCGGTGTGTGTGAAAGCGTTTCAGTAGTGTGTGTGAAAGCGTTTCAGTAGTGTGTGTGAAAGCGTTTCAGTAGTGTTTGTGAGAGCGTTTCAGTAGTGTGTGTGAAAGCGTTTCAGTAGTGCTTGTGAGAGCGTTTCAGTAGTACGTGTCAGCGCGTTTCAGTAGTGTGTGTGAAAGATTTTCAGTAGTGCGTGTGAAAGCGTTTCAGTAGTGCGTGTGAAAGCGTTTCAGTTGTTTGTGTGAGAGCGTTTCAGTTGTGTGTGTGAGAGCGTTTCAGTTGTGCGTGTGAGAGCGTTTCAGTAGTGTGTGTGAAAGCGTTTCAGTTGTGCGTGTGAGAGCGTTTCAGGAGTGCGTGTGAGAGCGTTTCAGTAGTGCGCGTGAGAGCGTTTCAGTAGTGCGTGTGAGAGCGTTTCAGGAGTGCGTGTGAGAGCGTTTCAGTTGTGTGTGTGAGAGCGTTTCAGGAGTCCGTGTGAAAGCGTTTCAGTAGTGCGCGTGAGAGCGTTACAGTAGTGCGCGTGAGAGCGTTACAGTAGTGCGCGTGAGAGCGTTACAGTAGTGCGCGTGAGAGCGTTTCAGTAGTGCGCGTGAGAGCGTTTCAGTAGTGCGTGTGAAAGCGTTTCAGTAGTGCGCGTGAGAGCGTTACAGTAGTGCGTGTGAGAGCGTTTCAGTAGTGCGCGTGAGAGCGTTTCAGTAGTGCGCGTGATAGCTTTTCAGTAGTGCGGGTGAGAGCGTTTCAGTAGTGCGCGTGAGAGCGTTTCAGTAGTGTGCGTGAGAGCGTTACAGTAGTGCGTGTCAGAGCGTTACAGTAGTGCGCGTGAGAGCGTTTCAGTAGTGCGAGTGAGAGCGTTTCAGTAGTGCGCGTGAGAGCGTTTCAGTAGTGCGCGTGAGAGCGTTACAGTAGTGCGCGTGAGAGCGTTTCAGTAGTGCGTGTGAGAGCGTTACAGTAGTGCGCGTGAGAGCGTTACAGTAGTGCGCGTGAGAGCGTTTCAGTAGTGCGTGTGAGAGCGTTACAGTAGTGCGCGTGAGAGCGTTTCAGTAGTGCGTGTGAAAGCGTTTCAGTAGTGCGCGTGAGAGCGTTACAGTAGTGCGCGTGAGAGCGTTTCAGTAGTGCGCGTGAGAGCGTTTCAGTAGTACGCGTGAGAGCGTTTCAGTAGTGCGCGTGATAGCTTTTCAGTAGTGCGGGTGAGAGCGTTTCAGTAGTGCGCGTGAGAGCGTTTCAGTAGTGTGCGTGAGAGCGTTACAGTAGTGCGTATCAGAGCGTTACAGTAGTGCGCGTGAGAGCGTTTCAGTAGTGCGAGTGAGAGCGTTACAGTAGTGCGCGTGAGAGCGTTTCAGTAGTGCGCGTGAGAGCGTTACAGTAGTGCGCGTGAGAGCGTTTCAGTAGCGCGTGTGAGAGCGTTACAGTAGTGCGCGTGAGAGCGTTACAGTAGTGCGTGTCAGAGCGTTTCAGTAGTGCATGTGAGAGCGTTTCAGTTGTGCGTGTGAGAGCGTTTCAGTAGTGCGTGTGAGAGCGTTTCAGTTGTGCGTGTGAAAGCGTTTCAGTTGTGTGTTTGAGAGCGTTTCAGTAGTGCGTGTCAGAGCGTTTCAGTAGTGCGTTTGAGAGCGTTTCAGGAGTGCGTGTGAGAGCGTTTCAGGAGTCCGTGTGAAAGCGTTTCAGTAGTGCGTGTGAGAGCGTTTCAGTAGTGCGTGTGAGAGCGTTACAGTAGTGCGTGTGAGAGCGTTTCAGTAGTGTGTGTGAAAGCGTTTCAGTTGTGCGTGTGAGAGCGTTTCAGTAGTGTGTGTGAAAGCGTTTCAGTAGTGCGTGTGAAAGCGTTTCAGTAGTGCGCGTGAGAGCGTTTCAGTAGTGCGCGTGAGAGCGTTACAGTAGTGCGCGTGAGAGCGTTTCAGTAGTGCGTGTGAGAGCGTTACAGTAGTGCGCGTGAGAGCGTTACAGTAGTGCGCGTGAGAGCGTTTCAGTAGTGCGTGTGAGAGCGTTACAGTAGTGCGCGTGAGAGCGTTTCAGTAGTGCGTGTGAAAGCGTTTCAGTAGTGCGCGTGAGAGCGTTACAGTAGTGCGCGTGAGAGCGTTTCAGTAGTGCGCGTGAGAGCGTTTCAGTAGTACGCGTGAGAGCGTTTCAGTAGTGCGCGTGATAGCTTTTCAGTAGTGCGGGTGAGAGCGTTTCAGTAGTGCGCGTGAGAGCGTTTCAGTAGTGTGCGTGAGAGCGTTACAGTAGTGCGTATCAGAGCGTTACAGTAGTGCGCGTGAGAGCGTTTCAGTAGTGCGAGTGAGAGCGTTACAGTAGTGCGCGTGAGAGCGTTTCAGTAGTGCGCGTGAGAGCGTTACAGTAGTGCGCGTGAGAGCGTTTCAGTAGCGCGTGTGAGAGCGTTACAGTAGTGCGCGTGAGAGCGTTACAGTAGTGCGTGTCAGAGCGTTTCAGTAGTGCATGTGAGAGCGTTTCAGTTGTGCGTGTGAGAGCGTTTCAGTAGTGCGTGTGAGAGCGTTTCAGTTGTGCGTGTGAAAGCGTTTCAGTTGTGTGTTTGAGAGCGTTTCAGTAGTGCGTGTCAGAGCGTTTCAGTAGTGCGTTTGAGAGCGTTTCAGGAGTGCGTGTGAGAGCGTTTCAGGAGTCCGTGTGAAAGCGTTTCAGTAGTGCGTGTGAGAGCGTTTCAGTAGTGCGTGTGAGAGCGTTACAGTAGTGCGTGTGAGAGCGTTTCAGTAGTGCGTGTGAGAGCATTTCAGTTGTGCGGTGAAAGCATTTCAGTTGTGCGTGTGAGAGCGTTTCAGTAGTGCGCGTGAGAGCGTTTCAGTAGTGCGCGTGAGAGCGTTTCAGTAGTGCGTGTGAGAGCGTTTCAGTAGTGCATGTCAGAGCGGTGTGTGTGAAAGCGTTTCAGTAGTGTGTGTGAGAGCGTTTCAGTAGTGTGTGTGAAAGCGTTTCAGTAGTGTGTGTGAGAGCGTTTCAGTAGTGTGTGTGAAAGCGTTTCAGTAGTGTGTGTGAGAGCGTTTCAGTAGTGTGTGTGAGAGCGTTTCAGTAGTGTGTGTGAGAGCGTTTCAGTAGTGTGTGTGAAAGCGTTTCAGTAGTGTGTGTGAGAGCGTTTCAGTAGTGCGTGTGAGAGCGTTTCAGTAGTGCATGTGAGAGCGTTTCAGTAGTGCGTGTGAAAGCGTTTCAGTAGTGTGTGTGAAAGCTTTTCAGTAGTGCGTGTGAGAGCGTTTCAGTAGTGCGTGTGAGAGCGTTTCAGTAGTGTGTGTGAAAGCGTTTCAGTAGTATGTGTGAAAGCGTTTCAGTAGTGTGTGTGAAAGCATTTCAGTAAGATAAGATAAGATAAGATAGAACTTTATTAATCCCTCGGGTGGGTTCCTCTGGGAAATTCGATTTCCAAAAAAGCACAGCACCGACAGAAGTTAGAGTTATACACACACACATATATATAAATACAGAGACAATATAAATAAAATATACGAAGGGGATAAATAGAATAAATAGGAATAAAAATAAAAATACAAGTGAATTGCACATTTCAAGTATTGAGTCTATTGCACCGTTGACTATTTACAAAAGTATTGCACAAAAGGTATTGCACAGTGAGGTGAAGAGGCACTACAGCTTAGTTGTTCCCTCCTTTGTCCTCCTGTTTCCCCTCCCTCTCCCCTCCAGAGAGGAGTTAAACAGTCTGATGGCGTGTGGGACAAAGGAGTTTTTAAGTCTGTTAGTTCTTGTCTTTGGGAGAAGCAACCTGTCACTGAACAGACTCTTCTGGTTGTTAATGGCCGTGTGCAGAGGATGCCTGGCATTGTCCATAATGTCCATCAGTTTCTTTAATGTCCTTTTCTCTGCCACTGTCACCAGAGTGTCCAGCTTCATGCCGACCACAGAGCTAGCCCTCCTGATCAGTTTCTCCAGCCTGGATGAGTCCTTCTTTGCTGTGCTGCTCCCCCAGCACACCACAGCATAGAAAAGTACTCCAGCAACCACCGACTGGTAAAACATCCTCAGGAGCTTCCTGCAGATGTTAAAAGACCTCAGCCTCCTGAGGAAGTACAGTCGGCTTTGGGCTTTTTTATACAGGTGCTCTGTGTTGCATGACCAGTCCAGTTTATTGTCCACCCACAGCCCGAGGTACTTGTACTTGTTGACCACCTCCACCTCCTCCCCCTCTATCTGAACCGGCAGTGGACCTGCTCTAGACCTCCCGAAGTCCACAACCAGTTCCTTAGTCTTTGAGGTGTTGAGTTGCAGGTGGTTTGTGTGACTCCATGCGACAAAGTTCCTCACCAGACTTCTGTACTCCTCTTCCTGATCATCCCAGATACACCCCATGATGGCTGTGTCGTCTGCAAACTTCTGAATGTGGCATAATTCAGAGTTGTAGCAGAAGTCAGAGGTGTACAGGGTGAAGAGAAGAGGGGACAGCACAGTTCCCTGTGGTGCTCCTGTGCTGCTGACCACTGTGTCAGACGTGATGTCCTTCAGCCTGACGTACTGTGGTCTGTCGGTGAGGTAGTCGGAGATCCAAGCCACCAGGCAGGGGTCCACCTCCATCCTGTTCAGTTTTTCTTGAAGCATACAGGGCCGGATGGTATTAAAGGCACTGGAAAAGTCAAGAAACAGGATCCTGACCGTGCCTTTTCCCCCATCCAGGTGTGAGTGGGCTCTGTGTAGGAGGTACAGGATGGCATCCTCCACTCCGACACCCGCCTTGTATGCAAACTGTAGTGGGTCCTGGGCATGTTGTACCTGTGGTCGGAGGAGGTTGAGGAAGAGCCGCTCTAGAGTCTTCATAAGATGTGACGTCAGTGCCACCGGTCGGAAGTCATTCAGCTCATTGGGCCGGTTCTTTTTGGGGACCGGGACGATGCAGGATGTCTTCCATAGGGCGGGCACTCTCCCCAGTCGCAGACTGAGGTTGAAGACTCGTTGTAGCGGCTCCCCAAGTTCAGCAGCACACGCCTTTAGCATCCTAGGACACACCTTTTCTGGGCCTGCTGCCTTTCTGGGGCGTAGTGTGTGTGAAAGCTTTTCAGTAGTGCGTGTGAAAGCGTTTCAGTAGTGCGTGTGAAAGCGTTTCAGTAGTGAGTGTGAAAGCGTTTCAGTTGTTTGTGTGAGAGCGTTTCAGTTGTGTGTGTGAGAGCGTTTCAGTAGTGCGTGTGAGAGCGTTTCAGTTGTGTGTGTGAAAGCGTTTCAGTAGTGTGTGTGAAAGCTTTTCAGTAGTGCGTGTGAAAGCGTTTCAGTAGTGCGTGTGAAAGCGTTTCAGTTGTTTGTGTGAGAGCGTTTCAGTTGTGTGTGTGAGAGCGTTTCAGTTGTGTGTGTGAGAGCGTTTCAGTAGTGTGTGTGAAAGCGTTTCAGTTGTGCGTGTGAGAGCGTTTCAGGAGTGCGTGTGAGAGCGTTTCAGTTGTGTGTGTGAGAGCGTTTCAGTAGTGCATGTCAGAGCGTTTCAGTAGTGTGTGTGAGAGCGTTTCAGTTGTGTGTGTGAGAGCGTTTCAGTTGTGCGTGTGAGAGCGTTACAGTAGTGCGTGTCAGAGCGTTTCAGTAGTGCGTGTGAAAGCGTTTCAGTAGTCTGTGTGAAAGCGTTTCAGTTGTGCGTGTGAGAGCGTTTCAGTAGTGTGTGTGAAAGCGTTTCAGTAGTGCGTGTGAAAGCGTTTCAGTTGTGCGTGTGAGAGCGTTTCAGTAGTGTGTGAAAGCGTTTCAGTTGTGCGTGTGAAAGCGTTTCAGTTGTGCGTGTGAGAGCGTTTCAGTAGTGCGTGTGAGAGCGTTACAGTAGTGCGCGTGAGAGCGTTTCAGTAGTGCGTGTGAAAGCGTTTCAGTAGTGCGCGTGAGAGCGTTTCAGTAGTGCGGTGAAAGCATTTCAGTTGTGCGTGTGAGAGCGTTTCAGTAGTGCGGTGAAAGCATTTCAGTTGTGCGTGTGAGAGCGTTTCAGTAGTGCGTGTGAGAGCGTTTCAGTAGTGCGTGTGAAAGCGTTTCAGTTGTGCGTGTGAAAGCGTTTCAGTTGTGCGTGTGAGAGCGTTTCAGTAGTGCGTGTGAGAGCGTTACAGTAGTGCGCGTGAGAGCGTTTCAGTAGTGCGTGTGAAAGCGTTTCAGTAGTGCGCGTGAGAGCGTTACAGTAGTGCGCGTGAGAGCGTTTCAGTAGCGCGGGTGAGAGCTTTTCAGTAGTGCGGGTGAGAGCGTTTCATAGTGCGCGTGAGAGCGTTTCAGTAGTGCGGTGAAAGCATTTCAGTTGTGCGTGTGAGAGCGTTTCAGTAGTGCGTGTGAGAGCGTTACAGTAGTGCGTGTGAGAGCGTTACAGTAGTGCGTGTGAAAGCGTTTCAGTAGTGTGTGTGAAAGCGTTTCAGTAGTGCGTGTGAGAGCGTTACAGTAGTGCGTGTGAGAGCGTTACAGTAGTGCGTGTGAAAGCGTTTCAGTAGTGTGTGTGAAAGCGTTTCAGTTGTGCGTGTGAGAGCGTTTCAGTAGTGTGTGTGAAAGCGTTTCAGTAGTGCGTGTGAAAGCGTTTCAGTTGTGCGTGTGAGAGCGTTTCAGTTGTGCGTGTGAGAGCGTTTCAGTAGTGTGTCTGAGAGCGTTTCAGTAGTGCGTGTGAAAGCGTTTCAGTAGTCCGTGTCAGAGCGTTTCAGTAGTGCGTGTCAGAGCGTTTCAGTAGTGCGTGTCAGAGCGTTTCAGTAGTGCGTGTCAGAGCGTTTCAGTAGTGCATGTCAGAGCGGTGTGTGTGAAAGCGTTTCAGTAGTGTGTGTGAAAGCGTTTCAGTAGTGTGTGTGAAAGCGTTTCAGTAGTGTGTGTGAAAGCGTTTCAGTAGTGTTTGTGAGAGCGTTTCAGTAGTGTGTGTGAAAGCGTTTCAGTAGTGCTTGTGAGAGCGTTTCAGTAGTACGTGTCAGCGCGTTTCAGTAGTGTGTGTGAAAGCGTTTCAGTAGTGTGTGTGAGAGCGTTTCAGTAGTGCGTGTGAGAGCGTTTCAGTAGTGTGTTTGAAAGCGTTTCAGTAGTGTGTGTGAAAGCTTTTCAGTAGTGCGTGTGAAAGCGTTTCAGTAGTGCGTGTGAAAGCGTTTCAGTTGTTTGTGTGAGAGCGTTTCAGTTGTGTGTGTGAGAGCGTTTCAGTTGTGTGTGTGAGAGCGTTTCAGTTGTGCGTGTGAAAGCGTTTCAGTAGTGTGTGTGAAAGCTTTTCAGTAGTGCGTGTGAAAGCGTTTCAGTAGTGCGTGTGAAAGCGTTTCAGTTGTTTGTGTGAGAGCGTTTCAGTTGTGCGTGTGAGAGCGTTACAGTAGTGCGTGTCAGAGCGTTTCAGTAGTGCGTGTGAGAGCGTTTCAGGAGTGCGTGTGAGAGCGTTTCAGTTGTGCGTGTGAGAGCGTTTCAGTAGTGCGTGTGAGAGCGTTACAGTAGTGCGTGTGAAAGCGTTTCAGTAGCGCGTGTGAGAGCGTTACAGTAGTGCGCGTGAGAGCGTTACAGTAGTGCGTGTCAGAGCGTTTCAGGACTGCGTGTGAGAGCGTTTCAGTAGTGCATGTGAGAGCGTTTCAGTTGTGCGTGTGAGAGCGTTTCAGTAGTGCGTGTGAGAGCGTTTCAGTTGTGTGTGTGAGAGCGTTTCAGTAGTGCGTGTGAGAGCGTTTCAGTTGTGTGTGTGAAAGCGTTTCAGTAGTGTGTGTGAAAGCGTTTCAGTTGTGCGTGTGAGAGCGTTTCAGGAGTGCGTGTGAGAGCGTTTCAGTTGTGTGTGTGAGAGCGTTTCAGTAGTGCATGTCAGAGCGTTTCAGTAGTGTGTGTGAGAGCGTTTCAGTTGTGTGTGTGAGAGCGTTTCAGTTGTGCGTGTGAGAGCGTTACAGTAGTGCGTGTCAGAGCGTTTCAGTAGTGTGTGTGAAAGCGTTTCAGTAGTGCGTGTGTGAAAGCGTTTCAGTTGTGCGTGTGAAAGCGTTTCAGTTGTGCGTGTGAGAGCGTTTCAGTAGTGCGTGTGAGAGCGTTACAGTAGTGCGCGTGAGAGCGTTTCAGTAGTGCGTGTGAAAGCGTTTCAGTAGTGCGCGTGAGAGCGTTTCAGTAGTGCGGTGAAAGCATTTCAGTTGTGCGTGTGAGAGCGTTTCAGTAGTGCGGTGAAAGCATTTCAGTTGTGCGTGTGAGAGCGTTTCAGTAGTGCGTGTGAGAGCGTTTCAGTAGTGCGTGTGAAAGCGTTTCAGTTGTGCGTGTGAAAGCGTTTCAGTTGTGCGTGTGAGAGCGTTTCAGTAGTGCGTGTGAGAGCGTTACAGTAGTGCGCGTGAGAGCGTTTCAGTAGTGCGTGTGAAAGCGTTTCAGTAGTGCGCGTGAGAGCGTTACAGTAGTGCGCGTGAGAGCGTTTCAGTAGCGCGGGTGAGAGCTTTTCAGTAGTGCGGGTGAGAGCGTTTCATAGTGCGCGTGAGAGCGTTTCAGTAGTGCGGTGAAAGCATTTCAGTTGTGCGTGTGAGAGCGTTTCAGTAGTGCGTGTGAGAGCGTTACAGTAGTGCGTGTGAGAGCGTTACAGTAGTGCGTGTGAAAGCGTTTCAGTAGTGTGTGTGAAAGCGTTTCAGTAGTGCGTGTGAAAGCGTTTCAGTAGTGCGTGTGAAAGCGTTTCAGTTGTTTGTGTGAGAGCGTTTCAGTTGTGTGTGTGAGAGCGTTTCAGTTGTGTGTGTGAGAGCGTTTCAGTAGTGTGTGTGAAAGCGTTTCAGTTGTGCGTGTGAGAGCGTTTCAGGAGTGCGTGTGAGAGCGTTTCAGTTGTGTGTGTGAGAGCGTTTCAGTAGTGCATGTCAGAGCGTTTCAGTAGTGTGTGTGAGAGCGTTTCAGTTGTGTGTGTGAGAGCGTTTCAGTTGTGCGTGTGAGAGCGTTACAGTAGTGCGTGTCAGAGCGTTTCAGTAGTGCGTGTGAAAGCGTTTCAGTAGTCTGTGTGAAAGCGTTTCAGTTGTGCGTGTGAGAGCGTTTCAGGAGTGCGTGTGAGAGCGTTTCAGTTGTGTGTGTGAGAGCGTTTCAGTAGTGCATGTCAGAGCGTTTCAGTAGTGTGTGTGAGAGCGTTTCAGTTGTGTGTGTGAGAGCGTTTCAGTTGTGCGTGTGAGAGCGTTACAGTAGTGCGTGTCAGAGCGTTTCAGTAGTGCGTGTGAAAGCGTTTCAGTAGTCTGTGTGAAAGCGTTTCAGTTGTGCGTGTGAGAGCGTTTCAGTAGTGTGTGTGAAAGCGTTTCAGTAGTGCGTGTGAAAGCGTTTCAGTTGTGCGTGTGAGAGCGTTTCAGTAGTGTGTGAAAGCGTTTCAGTTGTGCGTGTGAAAGCGTTTCAGTAGTGTGTGAAAGCGTTTCAGTTGTGCGTGTGAAAGCGTTTCAGTTGTGCGTGTGAGAGCGTTTCAGTAGTGCGTGTGAGAGCGTTACAGTAGTGCGCGTGAGAGCGTTTCAGTAGTGCGTGTGAAAGCGTTTCAGTAGTGCGCGTGAGAGCGTTACAGTAGTGCGTGTGAGAGCGTTTCAGTAGTGCGCGTGAGAGCGTTTCAGTAGTGCGCGTGAGAGCGTTACAGTAGTGCGCGTGAGAGCTTTTCAGTAGTGCGGGTGAGAGCTTTTCAGTAGTGCGGGTGAGAGCGTTTCAGTAGTGCGCGTGAGAGCGTTTCAGTAGTGCGTGTGAGAGCGTTTCAGGAGTGCGTGTGAGAGCGTTTCAGTTGTGTGTGTGAGAGCGTTTCAGGAGTCCGTGTGAAAGCGTTTCAGTAGTGCGCGTGAGAGCGTTACAGTAGTGCGCGTGAGAGCGTTACAGTAGTGCGCGTGAGAGCGTTTCAGTAGTGCGCGTGAGAGCGTTTCAGTAGTGCGTGTGAAAGCGTTTCAGTAGTGCGCGTGAGAGCGTTACAGTAGTGCGTGTGAGAGCGTTTCAGTAGTGCGCGTGAGAGCGTTTCAGTAGTGCGCGTGATAGCTTTTCAGTAGTGCGGGTGAGAGCGTTTCAGTAGTGCGCGTGAGAGCGTTTCAGTAGTGTGCGTGAGAGCGTTACAGTAGTGCGTGTCAGAGCGTTACAGTAGTGCGCGTGAGAGCGTTTCAGTAGTGCGAGTGAGAGCGTTTCAGTAGTGCGCGTGAGAGCGTTTCAGTAGTGCGCGTGAGAGCGTTACAGTAGTGCGCGTGAGAGCGTTTCAGTAGTGCGTGTGAGAGCGTTACAGTAGTGCGCGTGAGAGCGTTACAGTATTGCGCGTGAGAGCGTTTCAGTAGTGCGTGTGAGAGCGTTACAGTAGTGCGCGTGAGAGCGTTTCAGTAGTGCGTGTGAAAGCGTTTCAGTAGTGCGCGTGAGAGCGTTACAGTAGTGCGCGTGAGAGCGTTTCAGTAGTGCGCGTGAGAGCGTTTCAGTAGTACGCGTGAGAGCGTTTCAGTAGTGCGCGTGATAGCTTTTCAGTAGTGCGGGTGAGAGCGTTTCAGTAGTGCGCGTGAGAGCGTTTCAGTAGTGTGCGTGAGAGCGTTACAGTAGTGCGTATCAGAGCGTTACAGTAGTGCGCGTGAGAGCGTTTCAGTAGTGCGAGTGAGAGCGTTACAGTAGTGCGCGTGAGAGCGTTTCAGTAGTGCGCGTGAGAGCGTTACAGTAGTGCGCGTGAGAGCGTTTCAGTAGCGCGTGTGAGAGCGTTACAGTAGTGCGCGTGAGAGCGTTACAGTAGTGCGTGTCAGAGCGTTTCAGTAGTGCATGTGAGAGCGTTTCAGTTGTGCGTGTGAGAGCGTTTCAGTAGTGCGTGTGAGAGCGTTTCAGTTGTGCGTGTGAAAGCGTTTCAGTTGTGTGTTTGAGAGCGTTTCAGTAGTGCGTGTCAGAGCGTTTCAGTAGTGCGTTTGAGAGCGTTTCAGGAGTGCGTGTGAGAGCGTTTCAGGAGTCCGTGTGAAAGCGTTTCAGTAGTGCGTGTGAGAGCGTTTCAGTAGTGCGTGTGAGAGCGTTACAGTAGTGCGTGTGAGAGCGTTTCAGTAGTGCGTGTGAGAGCATTTCAGTTGTGCGGTGAAAGCATTTCAGTTGTGCGTGTGAGAGCGTTTCAGTAGTGCGCGTGAGAGCGTTTCAGTAGTGCGCGTGAGAGCGTTTCAGTAGTGCGTGTGAGAGCGTTTCAGTAGTGCATGTCAGAGCGGTGTGTGTGAAAGCGTTTCAGTAGTGTGTGTGAGAGCGTTTCAGTAGTGTGTGTGAAAGCGTTTCAGTAGTGTGTGTGAGAGCGTTTCAGTAGTGTGTGTGAAAGCGTTTCAGTAGTGTGTGTGAGAGCGTTTCAGTAGTGTGTGTGAGAGCGTTTCAGTAGTGTGTGTGAGAGCGTTTCAGTAGTGTGTGTGAAAGCGTTTCAGTAGTGTGTGTGAGAGCGTTTCAGTAGTGCGTGTGAGAGCGTTTCAGTAGTGCATGTGAGAGCGTTTCAGTAGTGCGTGTGAAAGCGTTTCAGTAGTGTGTGTGAAAGCTTTTCAGTAGTGCGTGTGAGAGCGTTTCAGTAGTGCGTGTGAGAGCGTTTCAGTAGTGTGTGTGAAAGCGTTTCAGTAGTATGTGTGAAAGCGTTTCAGTAGTGTGTGTGAAAGCATTTCAGTAAGATAAGATAAGATAAGATAGAACTTTATTAATCCCTCGGGTGGGTTCCTCTGGGAAATTCGATTTCCAAAAAAGCACAGCACCGACAGAAGTTAGAGTTATACACACACACATATATATAAATACAGAGACAATATAAATAAAATATACGAAGGGGATAAATAGAATAAATAGGAATAAAAATAAAAATACAAGTGAATTGCACATTTCAAGTATTGAGTCTATTGCACCGTTGACTATTTACAAAAGTATTGCACAAAAGGTATTGCACAGTGAGGTGAAGAGGCACTACAGCTTAGTTGTTCCCTCCTTTGTCCTCCTGTTTCCCCTCCCTCTCCCCTCCAGAGAGGAGTTAAACAGTCTGATGGCGTGTGGGACAAAGGAGTTTTTAAGTCTGTTAGTTCTTGTCTTTGGGAGAAGCAACCTGTCACTGAACAGACTCTTCTGGTTGTTAATGGCCGTGTGCAGAGGATGCCTGGCATTGTCCATAATGTCCATCAGTTTCTTTAATGTCCTTTTCTCTGCCACTGTCACCAGAGTGTCCAGCTTCATGCCGACCACAGAGCTAGCCCTCCTGATCAGTTTCTCCAGCCTGGATGAGTCCTTCTTTGCTGTGCTGCTCCCCCAGCACACCACAGCATAGAAAAGTACTCCAGCAACCACCGACTGGTAAAACATCCTCAGGAGCTTCCTGCAGATGTTAAAAGACCTCAGCCTCCTGAGGAAGTACAGTCGGCTTTGGGCTTTTTTATACAGGTGCTCTGTGTTGCATGACCAGTCCAGTTTATTGTCCACCCACAGCCCGAGGTACTTGTACTTGTTGACCACCTCCACCTCCTCCCCCTCTATCTGAACCGGCAGTGGACCTGCTCTAGACCTCCCGAAGTCCACAACCAGTTCCTTAGTCTTTGAGGTGTTGAGTTGCAGGTGGTTTGTGTGACTCCATGCGACAAAGTTCCTCACCAGACTTCTGTACTCCTCTTCCTGATCATCCCAGATACACCCCATGATGGCTGTGTCGTCTGCAAACTTCTGAATGTGGCATAATTCAGAGTTGTAGCAGAAGTCAGAGGTGTACAGGGTGAAGAGAAGAGGGGACAGCACAGTTCCCTGTGGTGCTCCTGTGCTGCTGACCACTGTGTCAGACGTGATGTCCTTCAGCCTGACGTACTGTGGTCTGTCGGTGAGGTAGTCGGAGATCCAAGCCACCAGGCAGGGGTCCACCTCCATCCTGTTCAGTTTTTCTTGAAGCATACAGGGCCGGATGGTATTAAAGGCACTGGAAAAGTCAAGAAACAGGATCCTGACCGTGCCTTTTCCCCCATCCAGGTGTGAGTGGGCTCTGTGTAGGAGGTACAGGATGGCATCCTCCACTCCGACACCCGCCTTGTATGCAAACTGTAGTGGGTCCTGGGCATGTTGTACCTGTGGTCGGAGGAGGTTGAGGAAGAGCCGCTCTAGAGTCTTCATAAGATGTGACGTCAGTGCCACCGGTCGGAAGTCATTCAGCTCATTGGGCCGGTTCTTTTTGGGGACCGGGACGATGCAGGATGTCTTCCATAGGGCGGGCACTCTCCCCAGTCGCAGACTGAGGTTGAAGACTCGTTGTAGCGGCTCCCCAAGTTCAGCAGCACACGCCTTTAGCATCCTAGGACACACCTTTTCTGGGCCTGCTGCCTTTCTGGGGCGTAGTGTGTGTGAAAGCTTTTCAGTAGTGCGTGTGAAAGCGTTTCAGTAGTGCGTGTGAAAGCGTTTCAGTAGTGAGTGTGAAAGCGTTTCAGTTGTTTGTGTGAGAGCGTTTCAGTTGTGTGTGTGAGAGCGTTTCAGTAGTGCGTGTGAGAGCGTTTCAGTTGTGTGTGTGAAAGCGTTTCAGTAGTGTGTGTGAAAGCTTTTCAGTAGTGCGTGTGAAAGCGTTTCAGTAGTGCGTGTGAAAGCGTTTCAGTTGTTTGTGTGAGAGCGTTTCAGTTGTGTGTGTGAGAGCGTTTCAGTTGTGTGTGTGAGAGCGTTTCAGTAGTGTGTGTGAAAGCGTTTCAGTTGTGCGTGTGAGAGCGTTTCAGGAGTGCGTGTGAGAGCGTTTCAGTTGTGTGTGTGAGAGCGTTTCAGTAGTGCATGTCAGAGCGTTTCAGTAGTGTGTGTGAGAGCGTTTCAGTTGTGTGTGTGAGAGCGTTTCAGTTGTGCGTGTGAGAGCGTTACAGTAGTGCGTGTCAGAGCGTTTCAGTAGTGCGTGTGAAAGCGTTTCAGTAGTCTGTGTGAAAGCGTTTCAGTTGTGCGTGTGAGAGCGTTTCAGTAGTGTGTGTGAAAGCGTTTCAGTAGTGCGTGTGAAAGCGTTTCAGTTGTGCGTGTGAGAGCGTTTCAGTAGTGTGTGAAAGCGTTTCAGTTGTGCGTGTGAAAGCGTTTCAGTTGTGCGTGTGAGAGCGTTTCAGTAGTGCGTGTGAGAGCGTTACAGTAGTGCGCGTGAGAGCGTTTCAGTAGTGCGTGTGAAAGCGTTTCAGTAGTGCGCGTGAGAGCGTTACAGTAGTGCGTGTGAGAGCGTTTCAGTAGTGCGCGTGAGAGCGTTTCAGTAGTGCGCGTGAGAGCGTTACAGTAGTGCGCGTGAGAGCTTTTCAGTAGTGCGGGTGAGAGCTTTTCAGTAGTGCGGGTGAGAGCGTTTCAGTAGTGCGCGTGAGAGCGTTTCAGTAGTGCGTGTGAGAGCGTTTCAGGAGTGCGTGTGAGAGCGTTTCAGTTGTGTGTGTGAGAGCGTTTCAGGAGTCCGTGTGAAAGCGTTTCAGTAGTGCGCGTGAGAGCGTTACAGTAGTGCGCGTGAGAGCGTTTCAGTAGTGCGCGTGAGAGCGTTTCAGTAGTGCGTGTGAAAGCGTTTCAGTAGTGCGCGTGAGAGCGTTACAGTAGTGCGTGTGAGAGCGTTTCAGTAGTGCGCGTGAGAGCGTTTCAGTAGTGCGCGTGATAGCTTTTCAGTAGTGCGGGTGAGAGCGTTTCAGTAGTGCGCGTGAGAGCGTTTCAGTAGTGTGCGTGAGAGCGTTACAGTAGTGCGTGTCAGAGCGTTACAGTAGTGCGCGTGAGAGCGTTTCAGTAGTGCGAGTGAGAGCGTTTCAGTAGTGCGCGTGAGAGCGTTTCAGTAGTGCGCGTGAGAGCGTTACAGTAGTGCGCGTGAGAGCGTTTCAGTAGTGCGTGTGAGAGCGTTACAGTAGTGCGCGTGAGAGCGTTACAGTAGTGCGCGTGAGAGCGTTTCAGTAGTGCGTGTGAGAGCGTTACAGTAGTGCGCGTGAGAGCGTTTCAGTAGTGCGTGTGAAAGCGTTTCAGTAGTGCGCGTGAGAGCGTTACAGTAGTGCGCGTGAGAGCGTTTCAGTAGTGCGCGTGAGAGCGTTTCAGTAGTACGCGTGAGAGCGTTTCAGTAGTGCGCGTGATAGCTTTTCAGTAGTGCGGGTGAGAGCGTTTCAGTAGTGCGCGTGAGAGCGTTTCAGTAGTGTGCGTGAGAGCGTTACAGTAGTGCGTATCAGAGCGTTACAGTAGTGCGCGTGAGAGCGTTTCAGTAGTGCGAGTGAGAGCGTTACAGTAGTGCGCGTGAGAGCGTTTCAGTAGTGCGCGTGAGAGCGTTACAGTAGTGCGCGTGAGAGCGTTTCAGTAGCGCGTGTGAGAGCGTTACAGTAGTGCGCGTGAGAGCGTTACAGTAGTGCGTGTCAGAGCGTTTCAGTAGTGCATGTGAGAGCGTTTCAGTTGTGCGTGTGAGAGCGTTTCAGTAGTGCGTGTGAGAGCGTTTCAGTTGTGCGTGTGAAAGCGTTTCAGTTGTGTGTTTGAGAGCGTTTCAGTAGTGCGTGTCAGAGCGTTTCAGTAGTGCGTTTGAGAGCGTTTCAGGAGTGCGTGTGAGAGCGTTTCAGGAGTCCGTGTGAAAGCGTTTCAGTAGTGCGTGTGAGAGCGTTTCAGTAGTGCGTGTGAGAGCGTTACAGTAGTGCGTGTGAGAGCGTTTCAGTAGTGCGTGTGAGAGCATTTCAGTTGTGCGGTGAAAGCATTTCAGTTGTGCGTGTGAGAGCGTTTCAGTAGTGCGCGTGAGAGCGTTTCAGTAGTGCGCGTGAGAGCGTTTCAGTAGTGCGTGTGAGAGCGTTACAGTAGTGCGTGTGAGAGCGTTACAGTAGTGCGTGTGAAAGCGTTTCAGTAGTGTGTGTGAAAGCGTTTCAGTTGTGCGTGTGAGAGCGTTTCAGTAGTGTGTGTGAAAGCGTTTCAGTAGTGCGGTGAAAGCATTTCAGTTGTGCGTGTGAGAGCGTTTCAGTAGTGTGTGTGAAAGCGTTTCAGTAGTGCGTGTGAAAGCGTTTCAGTTGTGCGTGTGCGAGCGTTTCAGTAGTGTGTGTCACAGCGTTTCAGTAGTGCGTGTGAGAGCGTTTCAGTAGTGCGTGTGAGAGCGTTTCAGTAGTGCGGTGAAAGCATTTCAGTTGTGCGTGTGAGAGCGTTTCAGTAGTGCGCGTGAGAGCGTTTCAGTAGTGCGCGTGAGAGCGTTTCAGTAGTGCGTGTGAGAGCGTTACAGTAGTGCGTGTGAGAGCGTTACAGTAGTGCGTGTGAAAGCGTTTCAGTAGTGTGTGTGAAAGCGTTTCAGTAGTGCGTGTGAGAGCGTTACAGTAGTGCGTGTGAGAGCGTTACAGTAGTGCGTGTGAAAGCGTTTCAGTAGTGTGTGTGAAAGCGTTTCAGTTGTGCGTGTGAGAGCGTTTCAGTAGTGTGTGTGAAAGCGTTTCAGTAGTGCGTGTGAAAGCGTTTCAGTTGTGCGTGTGAGAGCGTTTCAGTTGTGCGTGTGAGAGCGTTTCAGTAGTGTGTCTGAGAGCGTTTCAGTAGTGCGTGTGAAAGCGTTTCAGTAGTCCGTGTCAGAGCGTTTCAGTAGTGCGTGTCAGAGCGTTTCAGTAGTGCGTGTCAGAGCGTTTCAGTAGTGCATGTCAGAGCGGTGTGTGTGAAAGCGTTTCAGTAGTGTGTGTGAGAGCGTTTCAGTAGTACGTGTCAGCGCGTTTCAGTAGTGTGTGTGAAAGCGTTTCAGTAGTGTGTGTGAGAGCGTTTCAGTAGTGCGTGTGAGAGCGTTTCAGTAGTGTGTTTGAAAGCGTTTCAGTAGTGTGTGTGAAAGCTTTTCAGTAGTGCGTGTGAAAGCGTTTCAGTAGTGCGTGTGAAAGCGTTTCAGTTGTTTGTGTGAGAGCGTTTCAGTTGTGTGTGTGAGAGCGTTTCAGTAGTGCGTGTGAGAGCGTTTCAGTAGTGTGTTTGAAAGCGTTTCAGTAGTGTGTGTGAAAGCTTTTCAGTAGTGCGTGTGAAAGCGTTTCAGTAGTGCGTGTGAAAGCGTTTCAGTTGTTTGTGTGAGAGCGTTTCAGTTGTGTGTGTGAGAGCGTTTCAGTTGTGTGTGTGAGAGCGTTTCAGTTGTGCGTGTGAAAGCGTTTCAGTAGTGTGTGTGAAAGCTTTTCAGTAGTGCGTGTGAAAGCGTTTCAGTAGTGCGTGTGAAAGCGTTTCAGTTGTTTGTGTGAGAGCGTTTCAGTTGTGTGTGTTAGAGCGTTTCAGTAGTGCGTGTGAGAGCGTTTCAGTTGTGCGTGTGAGAGCGTTTCAGGAGTGCGTGTGAGAGCGTTTCAGTTGTGTGTGTGAGAGCGTTTCAGTAGTGCGTGTCAGAGCGTTTCAGTAGTGTGTGTGAGAGCGTTTCAGTTGTGCGTGTGAGAGCGTTTCAGTTGTGCGTGTGAGAGCGTTACAGTAGTGCGTGTCAGAGCGTTTCAGTAGTGCGTGTGAGAGCGTTTCAGGAGTGCGTGTGAGAGCGTTTCAGTTGTGCGTGTGAGAGCGTTTCAGTAGTGCGTGTGAGAGCGTTACAGTAGTGCGTGTGAAAGCGTTTCAGTAGCGCGTGTGAGAGCGTTACAGTAGTGCGCGTGAGAGCGTTACAGTAGTGCGTGTCAGAGCGTTTCAGGACTGCGTGTGAGAGCGTTTCAGTAGTGCATGTGAGAGCGTTTCAGTTGTGCGTGTGAGAGCGTTTCAGTAGTGCGTGTGAGAGCGTTTCAGTTGTGCGTGTGAAAGCGTTTCAGTTGTGTGTTTGAGAGCGTTTCAGTAGTGCGTGTCAGAGCGTTTCAGTAGTGCGTTTGAGAGCGTTTCAGGAGTGCGTGTGAGAGCGTTTCAGGAGTCCGTGTGAAAGCGTTTCAGTTGTGCGTGTGAGAGCGTTTCAGTAGTGCGTGTGAGAGCGTTACAGTAGTGCGTGTGAGAGCGTTTCAGTAGTGCGTGTGAGAGCGTTACAGTAGTGCGTGTGAGAGCGTTACAGTTGTGCGTGTGAGAGCGTTTCAGTAGTGCGTGTGAGAGCGTTACAGTAGTACGTGTGAAAGCGTTTCAGTAGTGCGTGTGAGAGCGTTTCAGTAGTGCGTGTGAGAGCGTTACAGTAGTGCGTGTGAGAGCGTTACAGTAGTGCGTGTGAAAGCGTTTCAGTAGTGTGTGTGAAAGCGTTTCAGTTGTGCGTGTGAGAGCGTTTCAGTAGTGTGTGTGAGAGCGTTTCAGTTGTGCGTGTGAAAGCGTTTCAGTAGTGTGTGTGAAAGCTTTTCAGTAGTGCGTGTGAAAGCGTTTCAGTAGTGCGTGTGAAAGCGTTTCAGTTGTTTGTGTGAGAGCGTTTCAGTTGTGTGTGTGAGAGCGTTTCAGTAGTGCGTGTGAGAGCGTTTCAGTTGTGCGTGTGAGAGCGTTTCAGGAGTGCGTGTGAGAGCGTTTCAGTTGTGTGTGTGAGAGCGTTTCAGTAGTGCATGTGAAAGCGTTTCAGTTGTTTGTGTGAGAGCGTTTCAGTAGTGTGTGTGAAAGCGTTTCAATTGTGCGTGTGAGAGCATTTCAGTAGTACGTGTGAGAGCGTTTCAGTAGTGTGTGTGAGAGCGTTTCAGTTGTGTATGTGAGTGCTAAAATTTCAGTAGTGTGTGTGAAAGCGTTTCAGTAGTGCGTGTGAGAGCGTTTCAGTAGTGCGTGTGAGAGCGTTTCAGTAGTGTGTGTGAGAGCGTTTCAGTAGTGCGTGTGAGAGCGTTTCAGTTGTGCGTGTGAGAGCATTTCAGTAGTACGTGTGAAAGCGTTTCAGTAGTGCGTGTGAAAGCGTTTCAGTTGTTTGTGTGAGAGCGTTTCAGTAGTGTGTGTGTGAAAGCGTTTCAGTTGTGCGTGTGAGAGCGTTTCAGTAGTGTGTGTGAAAGCGTTTCAGTAGTGCGTGTGAGAGCGTTTCAGTTGTGCGTGTGAGAGCGTTTCAGTAGTACGTGTGAAAGCGTTTCAGTAGTGCGTGTGAAAGCGTTTCAGTTGTGTGTGTGAGAGCGTTTCAGTAGTGCGTGTGAAAGCGTTTCAGTTGTGCGTGTGAGAGCGTTTCAGTAGTGTGTGTGAAAGCGTTTCAGTAGTGCGTGTGAAAGCGTTTCAGTACTGTGTGTGAAAGCGTTTCAGTAGTGCGTGTGAGAGCGTTTCAGTAGTGCGTGTGAAAGCGTTTCAGTTGTGCGTGTGAGAGCGTTTCAGTAGTGTGTGTGAAAGCGTTTCAGTAGTGTGTGTGAAAGCGTTTCAGTTGTGCGTGTGAAAGCGTTTCAGTTGTGCGTGTGAGAGCGTTTCAGTAGTGTGTGTGAAAGCGTTTCAGTAGTGTGTGTGAAAGCGTTTCAGTAGTGTTAGTGAAAGCGTTTCAGTTGTGCGTGTGAGAGCGTTTCAGTAGTGTGTCTGAGAGCGTTTCAGTAGTGCGTGTGAGAGCGTTTCAGTTGTGCGTGTGAGAGCGTTTCAGTAGTCCGTGTCAGAGCGTTTCAGTTGTGTGTGTCAGAGCGTTTCAGTAGTGCGTGTGAGAGCGTTTCAGTAGTGCATGTCAGAGCGGTGTGTGTGAAAGCGTTTCAGTAGTGTGTGTGAGAGCGTTTCAGTAGTGTGTGTGAAAGCGTTTCAGTAGTGTGTGTGAGAGCGTTTCAGTAGTGTGTGTGAAAGCGTTTCAGTAGTGTGTGTGAGAGCGTTTCAGTAGTGTGTGTGAGAGCGTTTCAGTAGTGTGTGTGAGAGCGTTTCAGTAGTGTGTGTGAAAGCGTTTCAGTAGTGTGTGTGAGAGCGTTTCAGTAGTGCGTGTGAGAGCGTTTCAGTAGTGCATGTGAGAGCGTTTCAGTAGTGTGTGTGAAAGCGTTTCAGTAGTGTGTGTGAAAGCTTTTCAGTAGTGCGTGTGAGAGCGTTTCAGTAGTGCGTGTGAGAGCGTTTCAGTAGTGTGTGTGAAAGCGTTTCAGTAGTATGTGTGAAAGCGTTTCAGTAGTGTGTGTGAAAGCATTTCAGTAAGATAAGATAAGATAAGATAGAACTTTATTAATCCCTCGGGTGGGTTCCTCTGGGAAATTCGATTTCCAAAAAAGCACAGCACCGACAGAAGTTAGAGTTATACACACACACATATATATAAATACAGAGACAATATAAATAAAATATACGAAGGGGATAAATAGAATAAATAGGAATAAAAATAAAAATACAAGTGAATTGCACATTTCAAGTATTGAGTCTATTGCACCGTTGACTATTTACAAAAGTATTGCACAAAAGGTATTGCACAGTGAGGTGAAGAGGCACTACAGCTTAGTTGTTCCCTCCTTTGTCCTCCTGTTTCCCCTCCCTCTCCCCTCCAGAGAGGAGTTAAACAGTCTGATGGCGTGTGGGACAAAGGAGTTTTTAAGTCTGTTAGTTCTTGTCTTTGGGAGAAGCAACCTGTCACTGAACAGACTCTTCTGGTTGTTAATGGCCGTGTGCAGAGGATGCCTGGCATTGTCCATAATGTCCATCAGTTTCTTTAATGTCCTTTTCTCTGCCACTGTCACCAGAGTGTCCAGCTTCATGCCGACCACAGAGCTAGCCCTCCTGATCAGTTTCTCCAGCCTGGATGAGTCCTTCTTTGCTGTGCTGCTCCCCCAGCACACCACAGCATAGAAAAGTACTCCAGCAACCACCGACTGGTAAAACATCCTCAGGAGCTTCCTGCAGATGTTAAAAGACCTCAGCCTCCTGAGGAAGTACAGTCGGCTTTGGGCTTTTTTATACAGGTGCTCTGTGTTGCATGACCAGTCCAGTTTATTGTCCACCCACAGCCCGAGGTACTTGTACTTGTTGACCACCTCCACCTCCTCCCCCTCTATCTGAACCGGCAGTGGACCTGCTCTAGACCTCCCGAAGTCCACAACCAGTTCCTTAGTCTTTGAGGTGTTGAGTTGCAGGTGGTTTGTGTGACTCCATGCGACAAAGTTCCTCACCAGACTTCTGTACTCCTCTTCCTGATCATCCCAGATACACCCCATGATGGCTGTGTCGTCTGCAAACTTCTGAATGTGGCATAATTCAGAGTTGTAGCAGAAGTCAGAGGTGTACAGGGTGAAGAGAAGAGGGGACAGCACAGTTCCCTGTGGTGCTCCTGTGCTGCTGACCACTGTGTCAGACGTGATGTCCTTCAGCCTGACGTACTGTGGTCTGTCGGTGAGGTAGTCGGAGATCCAAGCCACCAGGCAGGGGTCCACCTCCATCCTGTTCAGTTTTTCTTGAAGCATACAGGGCCGGATGGTATTAAAGGCACTGGAAAAGTCAAGAAACAGGATCCTGACCGTGCCTTTTCCCCCATCCAGGTGTGAGTGGGCTCTGTGTAGGAGGTACAGGATGGCATCCTCCACTCCGACACCCGCCTTGTATGCAAACTGTAGTGGGTCCTGGGCATGTTGTACCTGTGGTCGGAGGAGGTTGAGGAAGAGCCGCTCTAGAGTCTTCATAAGATGTGACGTCAGTGCCACCGGTCGGAAGTCATTCAGCTCATTGGGCCGGTTCTTTTTGGGGACCGGGACGATGCAGGATGTCTTCCATAGGGCGGGCACTCTCCCCAGTCGCAGACTGAGGTTGAAGACTCGTTGTAGCGGCTCCCCAAGTTCAGCAGCACACGCCTTTAGCATCCTAGGACACACCTTGTCTGGGCCTGCTGCCTTTCTGGGGCGTAGTGTGTGTGAAAGCTTTTCAGTAGTGCGTGTGAAAGCGTTTCAGTAGTGCGTGTGAAAGCGTTTCAGTAGTGAGTGTGAAAGCGTTTCAGTTGTTTGTGTGAGAGCGTTTCAGTTGTGTGTGTGAGAGCGTTTCAGTAGTGCGTGTGAGAGCGTTTCAGTTGTGTGTGTGAAAGCGTTTCAGTAGTGTGTGTGAAAGCTTTTCAGTAGTGCGTGTGAAAGCGTTTCAGTAGTGCGTGTGAAAGCGTTTCAGTTGTTTGTGTGAGAGCGTTTCAGTTGTGTGTGTGAGAGCGTTTCAGTTGTGCGTGTGAGAGCGTTTCAGTAGTGTGTGTGAAAGCGTTTCAGTTGTGCGTGTGAGAGCGTTTCAGGAGTGCGTGTGAGAGCGTTTCAGTTGTGTGTGTGAGAGCGTTTCAGTAGTGCATGTCAGAGCGTTTCAGTAGTGTGTGTGAGAGCGTTTCAGTTGTGTGTGTGAGAGCGTTTCAGTTGTGCGTGTGAGAGCGTTACAGTAGTGCGTGTCAGAGCGTTTCAGTAGTGCGTGTGAAAGCGTTTCAGTAGTCTGTGTGAAAGCGTTTCAGTTGTGCGTGTGAGAGCGTTTCAGTAGTGTGTGTGAAAGCGTTTCAGTAGTGCGTGTGAAAGCGTTTCAGTTGTGCGTGTGAGAGCGTTTCAGTAGTGTGTGAAAGCGTTTCAGTTGTGCGTGTGAAAGCGTTTCAGTTGTGCGTGTGAGAGCGTTTCAGTAGTGCGTGTGAGAGCGTTACAGTAGTGCGCGTGAGAGCGTTTCAGTAGTGCGTGTGAAAGCGTTTCAGTAGTGCGCGTGAGAGCGTTACAGTAGTGCGCGTGAGAGCGTTTCAGTAGTGCGCGTGAGAGCGTTTCAGTAGTGCGCGTGAGAGCGTTACAGTAGTGCGCGTGAGAGCTTTTCAGTAGTGCGGGTGAGAGCTTTTCAGTAGTGCGGGTGAGAGCGTTTCAGTAGTGCGCGTGAGAGCGTTTCAGTAGTGCGTGTGAGAGCGTTTCAGGAGTGCGTGTGAGAGCGTTTCAGTTGTGTGTGTGAGAGCGTTTCAGGAGTCCGTGTGAAAGCGTTTCAGTAGTGCGCGTGAGAGCGTTACAGTAGTGCGCGTGAGAGCGTTACAGTAGTGCGCGTGAGAGCGTTACAGTAGTGCGCGTGAGAGCATTTCAGTAGTGCGCGTGAGAGCGTTTCAGTAGTGCGTGTGAAAGCGTTTCAGTAGTGCGCGTGAGAGCGTTACAGTAGTGCGTGTGAGAGCGTTTCAGTAGTGCGCGTGAGAGCGTTTCAGTAGTGCGCGTGAGAGCGTTTCAGTAGTGCGCGTGATAGCTTTTCAGTAGTGCGGGTGAGAGCGTTTCAGTAGTGCGCGTGAGAGCGTTTCAGTAGTGTGCGTGAGAGCGTTACAGTAGTGCGTGTCAGAGCGTTACAGTAGTGCGCGTGAGAGCGTTTCAGTAGTGCGAGTGAGAGCGTTACAGTAGTGCGCGTGAGAGCGTTTCAGTAGTGCGCGTGAGAGCGTTACAGTAGTGCGCGTGAGAGCGTTTCAGTAGTGCGTGTGAGAGCGTTACAGTAGTGCGCGTGAGAGCGTTACAGTAGTGCGCGTGAGAGCGTTTCAGTAGTGCGTGTGAGAGCGTTACAGTAGTGCGCGTGAGAGCGTTTCAGTAGTGCGTGTGAAAGCGTTTCAGTAGTGCGCGTGAGAGCGTTACAGTAGTGCGCGTGAGAGCGTTTCAGTAGTGCGCGTGAGAGCGTTTCAGTAGTACGCGTGAGAGCGTTTCAGTAGTGCGCGTGATAGCTTTTCAGTAGTGCGGGTGAGAGCGTTTCAGTAGTGCGCGTGAGAGCGTTTCAGTAGTGTGCGTGAGAGCGTTACAGTAGTGCGTATCAGAGCGTTACAGTAGTGCGCGTGAGAGCGTTTCAGTAGTGCGAGTGAGAGCGTTACAGTAGTGCGCGTGAGAGCGTTTCAGTAGTGCGCGTGAGAGCGTTACAGTAGTGCGCGTGAGAGCGTTTCAGTAGCGCGTGTGAGAGCGTTACAGTAGTGCGCGTGAGAGCGTTACAGTAGTGCGTGTCAGAGCGTTTCAGTAGTGCATGTGAGAGCGTTTCAGTTGTGCGTGTGAGAGCGTTTCAGTAGTGCGTGTGAGAGCGTTTCAGTTGTGCGTGTGAAAGCGTTTCAGTTGTGTGTTTGAGAGCGTTTCAATAGTGCGTGTCAGAGCGTTTCAGTAGTGCGTTTGAGAGCATTTCAGGAGTGCGTGTGAGAGCGTTTCAGGAGTCCGTGTGAAAGCGTTTCAGTAGTGCGTGTGAGAGCGTTTCAGTAGTGCGTGTGAGAGCGTTACAGTAGTGCGTGTGAGAGCGTTTCAGTAGTGCGTGTGAGAGCGTTACAGTAGTGCGTGTGAAAGCGTTTCAGTAGTGCGTGTGAGAGCGTTACAGTAGTGCGTGTGAAAGCGTTTCAGTAGTGTGTGTGAAAGCGTTTCAGTTGTGCGTGTGAGAGCGTTTCAGTAGTGTGTGTGAAAGCGTTTCAGTAGTGCGTGTGAAAGCGTTTCAGTTGTGCGTGTGCGAGCGTTTCAGTAGTGTGTGTCACAGCGTTTCAGTAGTGCGTGTGAGAGCGTTTCAGTAGTGCGTGTGAGAGCGTTACAGTAGTGCGTGTGAGAGCGTTACAGTAGTGCGCGTGAGAGCGTTTCAGTAGTGCGTGTGAAAGCGTTTCAGTAGTGCGTGTGAGAGCGTTTCAGTAGTGCGTGTGAGAGCGTTACAGTAGTGCGTGTGAGAGCGTTACAGTAGTGCGTGTGAAAGCGTTTCAGTAGTGTGTGTGAAAGCGTTTCAGTTGTGCGTGTGAGAGCGTTTCAGTAGTGTGTGTGAAAGCGTTTCAGTAGTGCGGTGAAAGCATTTCAGTTGTGCGTGTGAGAGCGTTTCAGTAGTGTGTGTGAAAGCGTTTCAGTTGTGCGTGTGAGAGCGTTTCAGTAGTGTGTGTGAAAGCGTTTCAGTAGTGCGTGTGAAAGCGTTTCAGTTGTGCGTGTGAGAGCGTTTCAGTTGTGCGTGTGAGAGCGTTTCAGTAGTGTGTCTGAGAGCGTTTCAGTAGTGCGTGTGAAAGCGTTTCAGTAGTCCGTGTCAGAGCGTTTCAGTAGTGCGTGTCAGAGCGTTTCAGTAGTGCGTGTCAGAGCGTTTCAGTAGTGCATGTCAGAGCGGTGTGTGTGAAAGCGTTTCAGTAGTGTGTGTGAGAGCGTTTCAGTAGTACGTGTCAGCGCGTTTCAGTAGTGTGTGTGAAAGCGTTTCAGTAGTGTGTGTGAGAGCGTTTCAGTAGTGCGTGTGAGAGCGTTTCAGTAGTGTGTTTGAAAGCGTTTCAGTAGTGTGTGTGAAAGCTTTTCAGTAGTGCGTGTGAAAGCGTTTCAGTAGTGCGTGTGAAAGCGTTTCAGTTGTTTGTGTGAGAGCGTTTCAGTTGTGTGTGTGAGAGCGTTTCAGTAGTGCGTGTGAGAGCGTTTCAGTAGTGTGTTTGAAAGCGTTTCAGTAGTGTGTGTGAAAGCTTTTCAGTAGTGCGTGTGAAAGCGTTTCAGTAGTGCGTGTGAAAGCGTTTCAGTTGTTTGTGTGAGAGCGTTTCAGTTGTGTGTGTGAGAGCGTTTCAGTTGTGTGTGTGAGAGCGTTTCAGTTGTGCGTGTGAAAGCGTTTCAGTAGTGTGTGTGAAAGCTTTTCAGTAGTGCGTGTGAAAGCGTTTCAGTAGTGCGTGTGAAAGCGTTTCAGTTGTTTGTGTGAGAGCGTTTCAGTTGTGTGTGTTAGAGCGTTTCAGTAGTGCGTGTGAGAGCGTTTCAGTTGTGCGTGTGAGAGCGTTTCAGGAGTGCGTGTGAGAGCGTTTCAGTTGTGTGTGTGAGAGCGTTTCAGTAGTGCGTGTCAGAGCGTTTCAGTAGTGTGTGTGAGAGCGTTTCAGTTGTGCGTGTGAGAGCGTTTCAGTTGTGCGTGTGAGAGCGTTACAGTAGTGCGTGTCAGAGCGTTTCAGTAGTGCGTGTGAGAGCGTTTCAGGAGTGCGTGTGAGAGCGTTTCAGTTGTGCGTGTGAGAGCGTTTCAGTAGTGCGTGTGAGAGCGTTACAGTAGTGCGTGTGAAAGCGTTTCAGTAGCGCGTGTGAGAGCGTTACAGTAGTGCGCGTGAGAGCGTTACAGTAGTGCGTGTCAGAGCGTTTCAGGACTGCGTGTGAGAGCGTTTCAGTAGTGCATGTGAGAGCGTTTCAGTTGTGCGTGTGAGAGCGTTTCAGTAGTGCGTGTGAGAGCGTTTCAGTTGTGCGTGTGAAAGCGTTTCAGTTGTGTGTTTGAGAGCGTTTCAGTAGTGCGTGTCAGAGCGTTTCAGTAGTGCGTTTGAGAGCGTTTCAGGAGTGCGTGTGAGAGCGTTTCAGGAGTCCGTGTGAAAGCGTTTCAGTTGTGCGTGTGAGAGCGTTTCAGTAGTGCGTGTGAGAGCGTTACAGTAGTGCGTGTGAGAGCGTTTCAGTAGTGCGTGTGAGAGCGTTACAGTAGTGCGTGTGAGAGCGTTACAGTTGTGCGTGTGAGAGCGTTTCAGTAGTGCGTGTGAGAGCGTTACAGTAGTACGTGTGAAAGCGTTTCAGTAGTGCGTGTGAGAGCGTTTCAGTAGTGCGTGTGAGAGCGTTACAGTAGTGCGTGTGAGAGCGTTACAGTAGTGCGTGTGAAAGCGTTTCAGTAGTGTGTGTGAAAGCGTTTCAGTTGTGCGTGTGAGAGCGTTTCAGTAGTGTGTGTGAGAGCGTTTCAGTTGTGCGTGTGAAAGCGTTTCAGTAGTGTGTGTGAAAGCTTTTCAGTAGTGCGTGTGAAAGCGTTTCAGTAGTGCGTGTGAAAGCGTTTCAGTTGTTTGTGTGAGAGCGTTTCAGTTGTGTGTGTGAGAGCGTTTCAGTAGTGCGTGTGAGAGCGTTTCAGTTGTGCGTGTGAGAGCGTTTCAGGAGTGCGTGTGAGAGCGTTTCAGTTGTGTGTGTGAGAGCGTTTCAGTAGTGCATGTGAAAGCGTTTCAGTTGTTTGTGTGAGAGCGTTTCAGTAGTGTGTGTGAAAGCGTTTCAATTGTGCGTGTGAGAGCATTTCAGTAGTACGTGTGAGAGCGTTTCAGTAGTGTGTGTGAGAGCGTTTCAGTTGTGTATGTGAGTGCTAAAATTTCAGTAGTGTGTGTGAAAGCGTTTCAGTAGTGCGTGTGAGAGCGTTTCAGTAGTGCGTGTGAGAGCGTTTCAGTAGTGTGTGTGAGAGCGTTTCAGTAGTGCGTGTGAGAGCGTTTCAGTTGTGCGTGTGAGAGCATTTCAGTAGTACGTGTGAAAGCGTTTCAGTAGTGCGTGTGAAAGCGTTTCAGTTGTTTGTGTGAGAGCGTTTCAGTAGTGTGTGTGTGAAAGCGTTTCAGTTGTGCGTGTGAGAGCGTTTCAGTAGTGTGTGTGAAAGCGTTTCAGTAGTGCGTGTGAGAGCGTTTCAGTTGTGCGTGTGAGAGCGTTTCAGTAGTACGTGTGAAAGCGTTTCAGTAGTGCGTGTGAAAGCGTTTCAGTTGTGTGTGTGAGAGCGTTTCAGTAGTGCGTGTGAAAGCGTTTCAGTTGTGCGTGTGAGAGCGTTTCAGTAGTGTGTGTGAAAGCGTTTCAGTAGTGCGTGTGAAAGCGTTTCAGTACTGTGTGTGAAAGCGTTTCAGTAGTGCGTGTGAGAGCGTTTCAGTAGTGCGTGTGAAAGCGTTTCAGTTGTGCGTGTGAGAGCGTTTCAGTAGTGTGTGTGAAAGCGTTTCAGTAGTGTGTGTGAAAGCGTTTCAGTTGTGCGTGTGAAAGCGTTTCAGTTGTGCGTGTGAGAGCGTTTCAGTAGTGTGTGTGAAAGCGTTTCAGTAGTGTGTGTGAAAGCGTTTCAGTAGTGTTAGTGAAAGCGTTTCAGTTGTGCGTGTGAGAGCGTTTCAGTAGTGTGTCTGAGAGCGTTTCAGTAGTGCGTGTGAGAGCGTTTCAGTTGTGCGTGTGAGAGCGTTTCAGTAGTCCGTGTCAGAGCGTTTCAGTTGTGTGTGTCAGAGCGTTTCAGTAGTGCGTGTGAGAGCGTTTCAGTAGTGCATGTCAGAGCGGTGTGTGTGAAAGCGTTTCAGTAGTGTGTGTGAGAGCGTTTCAGTAGTGTGTGTGAAAGCGTTTCAGTAGTGTGTGTGAGAGCGTTTCAGTAGTGTGTGTGAAAGCGTTTCAGTAGTGTGTGTGAGAGCGTTTCAGTAGTGTGTGTGAGAGCGTTTCAGTAGTGTGTGTGAGAGCGTTTCAGTAGTGTGTGTGAAAGCGTTTCAGTAGTGTGTGTGAGAGCGTTTCAGTAGTGCGTGTGAGAGCGTTTCAGTAGTGCATGTGAGAGCGTTTCAGTAGTGTGTGTGAAAGCGTTTCAGTAGTGTGTGTGAAAGCTTTTCAGTAGTGCGTGTGAGAGCGTTTCAGTAGTGCGTGTGAGAGCGTTTCAGTAGTGTGTGTGAAAGCGTTTCAGTAGTATGTGTGAAAGCGTTTCAGTAGTGTGTGTGAAAGCATTTCAGTAAGATAAGATAAGATAAGATAGAACTTTATTAATCCCTCGGGTGGGTTCCTCTGGGAAATTCGATTTCCAAAAAAGCACAGCACCGACAGAAGTTAGAGTTATACACACACACATATATATAAATACAGAGACAATATAAATAAAATATACGAAGGGGATAAATAGAATAAATAGGAATAAAAATAAAAATACAAGTGAATTGCACATTTCAAGTATTGAGTCTATTGCACCGTTGACTATTTACAAAAGTATTGCACAAAAGGTATTGCACAGTGAGGTGAAGAGGCACTACAGCTTAGTTGTTCCCTCCTTTGTCCTCCTGTTTCCCCTCCCTCTCCCCTCCAGAGAGGAGTTAAACAGTCTGATGGCGTGTGGGACAAAGGAGTTTTTAAGTCTGTTAGTTCTTGTCTTTGGGAGAAGCAACCTGTCACTGAACAGACTCTTCTGGTTGTTAATGGCCGTGTGCAGAGGATGCCTGGCATTGTCCATAATGTCCATCAGTTTCTTTAATGTCCTTTTCTCTGCCACTGTCACCAGAGTGTCCAGCTTCATGCCGACCACAGAGCTAGCCCTCCTGATCAGTTTCTCCAGCCTGGATGAGTCCTTCTTTGCTGTGCTGCTCCCCCAGCACACCACAGCATAGAAAAGTACTCCAGCAACCACCGACTGGTAAAACATCCTCAGGAGCTTCCTGCAGATGTTAAAAGACCTCAGCCTCCTGAGGAAGTACAGTCGGCTTTGGGCTTTTTTATACAGGTGCTCTGTGTTGCATGACCAGTCCAGTTTATTGTCCACCCACAGCCCGAGGTACTTGTACTTGTTGACCACCTCCACCTCCTCCCCCTCTATCTGAACCGGCAGTGGACCTGCTCTAGACCTCCCGAAGTCCACAACCAGTTCCTTAGTCTTTGAGGTGTTGAGTTGCAGGTGGTTTGTGTGACTCCATGCGACAAAGTTCCTCACCAGACTTCTGTACTCCTCTTCCTGATCATCCCAGATACACCCCATGATGGCTGTGTCGTCTGCAAACTTCTGAATGTGGCATAATTCAGAGTTGTAGCAGAAGTCAGAGGTGTACAGGGTGAAGAGAAGAGGGGACAGCACAGTTCCCTGTGGTGCTCCTGTGCTGCTGACCACTGTGTCAGACGTGATGTCCTTCAGCCTGACGTACTGTGGTCTGTCGGTGAGGTAGTCGGAGATCCAAGCCACCAGGCAGGGGTCCACCTCCATCCTGTTCAGTTTTTCTTGAAGCATACAGGGCCGGATGGTATTAAAGGCACTGGAAAAGTCAAGAAACAGGATCCTGACCGTGCCTTTTCCCCCATCCAGGTGTGAGTGGGCTCTGTGTAGGAGGTACAGGATGGCATCCTCCACTCCGACACCCGCCTTGTATGCAAACTGTAGTGGGTCCTGGGCATGTTGTACCTGTGGTCGGAGGAGGTTGAGGAAGAGCCGCTCTAGAGTCTTCATAAGATGTGACGTCAGTGCCACCGGTCGGAAGTCATTCAGCTCATTGGGCCGGTTCTTTTTGGGGACCGGGACGATGCAGGATGTCTTCCATAGGGCGGGCACTCTCCCCAGTCGCAGACTGAGGTTGAAGACTCGTTGTAGCGGCTCCCCAAGTTCAGCAGCACACGCCTTTAGCATCCTAGGACACACCTTGTCTGGGCCTGCTGCCTTTCTGGGGCGTAGTGTGTGTGAAAGCTTTTCAGTAGTGCGTGTGAAAGCGTTTCAGTAGTGCGTGTGAAAGCGTTTCAGTAGTGAGTGTGAAAGCGTTTCAGTTGTTTGTGTGAGAGCGTTTCAGTTGTGTGTGTGAGAGCGTTTCAGTAGTGCGTGTGAGAGCGTTTCAGTTGTGTGTGTGAAAGCGTTTCAGTAGTGTGTGTGAAAGCTTTTCAGTAGTGCGTGTGAAAGCGTTTCAGTAGTGCGTGTGAAAGCGTTTCAGTTGTTTGTGTGAGAGCGTTTCAGTTGTGTGTGTGAGAGCGTTTCAGTTGTGCGTGTGAGAGCGTTTCAGTAGTGTGTGTGAAAGCGTTTCAGTTGTGCGTGTGAGAGCGTTTCAGGAGTGCGTGTGAGAGCGTTTCAGTTGTGTGTGTGAGAGCGTTTCAGTAGTGCATGTCAGAGCGTTTCAGTAGTGTGTGTGAGAGCGTTTCAGTTGTGTGTGTGAGAGCGTTTCAGTTGTGCGTGTGAGAGCGTTACAGTAGTGCGTGTCAGAGCGTTTCAGTAGTGCGTGTGAAAGCGTTTCAGTAGTCTGTGTGAAAGCGTTTCAGTTGTGCGTGTGAGAGCGTTTCAGTAGTGTGTGTGAAAGCGTTTCAGTAGTGCGTGTGAAAGCGTTTCAGTTGTGCGTGTGAGAGCGTTTCAGTAGTGTGTGAAAGCGTTTCAGTTGTGCGTGTGAAAGCGTTTCAGTTGTGCGTGTGAGAGCGTTTCAGTAGTGCGTGTGAGAGCGTTACAGTAGTGCGCGTGAGAGCGTTTCAGTAGTGCGTGTGAAAGCGTTTCAGTAGTGCGCGTGAGAGCGTTACAGTAGTGCGTGTGAGAGCGTTTCAGTAGTGCGCGTGAGAGCGTTTCAGTAGTGCGCGTGAGAGCGTTACAGTAGTGCGCGTGAGAGCTTTTCAGTAGTGCGGGTGAGAGCTTTTCAGTAGTGCGGGTGAGAGCGTTTCAGTAGTGCGCGTGAGAGCGTTTCAGTAGTGCGTGTGAGAGCGTTTCAGGAGTGCGTGTGAGAGCGTTTCAGTTGTGTGTGTGAGAGCGTTTCAGGAGTCCGTGTGAAAGCGTTTCAGTAGTGCGCGTGAGAGCGTTACAGTAGTGCGCGTGAGAGCGTTACAGTAGTGCGCGTGAGAGCGTTACAGTAGTGCGCGTGAGAGCATTTCAGTAGTGCGCGTGAGAGCGTTTCAGTAGTGCGTGTGAAAGCGTTTCAGTAGTGCGCGTGAGAGCGTTACAGTAGTGCGTGTGAGAGCGTTTCAGTAGTGCGCGTGAGAGCGTTTCAGTAGTGCGCGTGAGAGCGTTTCAGTAGTGCGCGTGATAGCTTTTCAGTAGTGCGGGTGAGAGCGTTTCAGTAGTGCGCGTGAGAGCGTTTCAGTAGTGTGCGTGAGAGCGTTACAGTAGTGCGTGTCAGAGCGTTACAGTAGTGCGCGTGAGAGCGTTTCAGTAGTGCGAGTGAGAGCGTTACAGTAGTGCGCGTGAGAGCGTTTCAGTAGTGCGCGTGAGAGCGTTACAGTAGTGCGCGTGAGAGCGTTTCAGTAGTGCGTGTGAGAGCGTTACAGTAGTGCGCGTGAGAGCGTTACAGTAGTGCGCGTGAGAGCGTTTCAGTAGTGCGTGTGAGAGCGTTACAGTAGTGCGCGTGAGAGCGTTTCAGTAGTGCGTGTGAAAGCGTTTCAGTAGTGCGCGTGAGAGCGTTACAGTAGTGCGCGTGAGAGCGTTTCAGTAGTGCGCGTGAGAGCGTTTCAGTAGTACGCGTGAGAGCGTTTCAGTAGTGCGCGTGATAGCTTTTCAGTAGTGCGGGTGAGAGCGTTTCAGTAGTGCGCGTGAGAGCGTTTCAGTAGTGTGCGTGAGAGCGTTACAGTAGTGCGTATCAGAGCGTTACAGTAGTGCGCGTGAGAGCGTTTCAGTAGTGCGAGTGAGAGCGTTACAGTAGTGCGCGTGAGAGCGTTTCAGTAGTGCGCGTGAGAGCGTTACAGTAGTGCGCGTGAGAGCGTTTCAGTAGCGCGTGTGAGAGCGTTACAGTAGTGCGCGTGAGAGCGTTACAGTAGTGCGTGTCAGAGCGTTTCAGTAGTGCATGTGAGAGCGTTTCAGTTGTGCGTGTGAGAGCGTTTCAGTAGTGCGTGTGAGAGCGTTTCAGTTGTGCGTGTGAAAGCGTTTCAGTTGTGTGTTTGAGAGCGTTTCAATAGTGCGTGTCAGAGCGTTTCAGTAGTGCGTTTGAGAGCATTTCAGGAGTGCGTGTGAGAGCGTTTCAGGAGTCCGTGTGAAAGCGTTTCAGTAGTGCGTGTGAGAGCGTTTCAGTAGTGCGTGTGAGAGCGTTACAGTAGTGCGTGTGAGAGCGTTTCAGTAGTGCGTGTGAGAGCGTTACAGTAGTGCGTGTGAAAGCGTTTCAGTAGTGCGTGTGAGAGCGTTACAGTAGTGCGTGTGAAAGCGTTTCAGTAGTGCGTGTGAAAGCGTTTCAGTTGTGCGTGTGAGAGCGTTTCAGTAGTGTGTGTGAAAGCGTTTCAGTAGTGCGTGTGAAAGCGTTTCAGTTGTGCGTGTGCGAGCGTTTCAGTAGTGTGTGTCACAGCGTTTCAGTAGTGCGTGTGAGAGCGTTTCAGTAGTGCGTGTGAGAGCGTTACAGTAGTGCGTGTGAGAGCGTTACAGTAGTGCGCGTGAGAGCGTTTCAGTAGTGCGTGTGAAAGCGTTTCAGTAGTGCGTGTGAGAGCGTTTCAGTAGTGCGTGTGAGAGCGTTACAGTAGTGCGTGTGAGAGCGTTACAGTAGTGCGTGTGAAAGCGTTTCAGTAGTGTGTGTGAAAGCGTTTCAGTTGTGCGTGTGAGAGCGTTTCAGTAGTGTGTGTGAAAGCGTTTCAGTAGTGCGGTGAAAGCATTTCAGTTGTGCGTGTGAGAGCGTTTCAGTAGTGCGGTGAAAGCATTTCAGTTGTGCGTGTGAGAGCGTTTCAGTAGTGCGCGTGAGAGCGTTTCAGTAGTGCGCGTGAGAGCGTTTCAGTAGTGCGTGTGAGAGCGTTACAGTAGTGCGTGTGAGAGCGTTACAGTAGTGCGTGTGAAAGCGTTTCAGTAGTGTGTGTGAAAGCGTTTCAGTTGTGCGTGTGAGAGCGTTTCAGTAGTGTGTGTGAAAGCGTTTCAGTAGTGCGGTGAAAGCATTTCAGTTGTGCGTGTGAGAGCGTTTCAGTAGTGCGGTGAAAGCATTTCAGTTGTGCGTGTGAGAGCGTTTCAGTAGTGCGTGTGAGAGCGTTTCAGTAGTGCGTGTGAAAGCGTTTCAGTTGTGCGTGTGAAAGCGTTTCAGTTGTGCGTGTGAGAGCGTTTCAGTAGTGCGTGTGAGAGCGTTACAGTAGTGCGCGTGAGAGCGTTTCAGTAGTGCGTGTGAAAGCGTTTCAGTAGTGCGCGTGAGAGCGTTACAGTAGTGCGCGTGAGAGCGTTTCAGTAGCGCGGGTGAGAGCTTTTCAGTAGTGCGGGTGAGAGCGTTTCAGTAGTGCGCGTGAGAGCGTTTCAGTAGTGCGTGTGAGAGCGTTACAGTAGTGCGTGTGAAAGCGTTTCAGTAGTGTGTGTGAAAGCGTTTCAGTTGTGCGTGTGAGAGCGTTTCAGTAGTGTGTGTGAAAGCGTTTCAGTAGTGCGTGTGAAAGCGTTTCAGTTGTGCGTGTGCGAGCGTTTCAGTAGTGTGTGTCACAGCGTTTCAGTAGTGCGTGTGAGAGCGTTTCAGTAGTGCGTGTGAGAGCGTTTCAGTAGTGCGGTGAAAGCATTTCAGTTGTGCGTGTGAGAGCGTTTCAGTAGTGCGCGTGAGAGCGTTTCAGTAGTGCGCGTGAGAGCGTTTCAGTAGTGCGTGTGAGAGCGTTACAGTAGTGCGTGTGAGAGCGTTACAGTAGTGCGTGTGAAAGCGTTTCAGTAGTGTGTGTGAAAGCGTTTCAGTAGTGCGTGTGAGAGCGTTACAGTAGTGCGTGTGAGAGCGTTACAGTAGTGCGTGTGAAAGCGTTTCAGTAGTGTGTGTGAAAGCGTTTCAGTTGTGCGTGTGAGAGCGTTTCAGTAGTGTGTGTGAAAGCGTTTCAGTAGTGCGTGTGAAAGCGTTTCAGTTGTGCGTGTGAGAGCGTTTCAGTTGTGCGTGTGAGAGCGTTTCAGTAGTGTGTCTGAGAGCGTTTCAGTAGTGCGTGTGAATGCGTTTCAGTAGTCCGTGTCAGAGCGTTTCAGTAGTGCGTGTCAGAGCGTTTCAGTAGTGCGTGTCAGAGCGTTTCAGTAGTGCATGTCAGAGCGGTGTGTGTGAAAGCGTTTCAGTAGTGTGTGTGAAAGCGTTTCAGTAGTGTGTGTGAAAGCGTTTCAGTAGTGTTTGTGAGAGCGTTTCAGTAGTGTGTGTGAAAGCGTTTCAGTAGTGCTTGTGAGAGCGTTTCAGTAGTACGTGTCAGCGCGTTTCAGTAGTGTGTGTGAAAGCGTTTCAGTAGTGTGTGTGAGAGCGTTTCAGTAGTGCGTGTGAGAGCGTTTCAGTAGTGTGTTTGAAAGCGTTTCAGTAGTGTGTGTGAAAGCTTTTCAGTAGTGCGTGTGAAAGCGTTTCAGTAGTGCGTGTGAAAGCGTTTCAGTTGTTTGTGTGAGAGCGTTTCAGTTGTGTGTGTGAGAGCGTTTCAGTTGTGTGTGTGAGAGCGTTTCAGTTGTGCGTGTGAAAGCGTTTCAGTAGTGTGTGTGAAAGCTTTTCAGTAGTGCGTGTGAAAGCGTTTCAGTAGTGCGTGTGAAAGCGTTTCAGTTGTTTGTGTGAGAGCGTTTCAGTTGTGTGTGTGAGAGCGTTTCAGTAGTGCGTGTGAGAGCGTTTCAGTTGTGCGTGTGAGAGCGTTTCAGGAGTGCGTGTGAGAGCGTTTCAGTTGTGTGTGTGAGAGCGTTTCAGTAGTGCGTGTCAGAGCGTTTCAGTAGTGTGTGTGAGAGCGTTTCAGTTGTGCGTGTGAGAGCGTTTCAGTTGTGCGTGTGAGAGCGTTACAGTAGTGCGTGTCAGAGCGTTTCAGTAGTGCGTGTCAGAGCGTTTCAGGAGTGCGTGTGAGAGCGTTTCAGTTGTGCGTGTGAGAGCGTTTCAGTAGTGCGTGTGAGAGCGTTACAGTAGTGCGTGTGAAAGCGTTTCAGTAGCGCGTGTGAGAGCGTTACAGTAGTGCGCGTGAGAGCGTTACAGTAGTGCGTGTCAGAGCGTTTCAGGACTGCGTGTGAGAGCGTTTCAGTAGTGCATGTGAGAGCGTTTCAGTTGTGCGTGTGAGAGCGTTTCAGTAGTGCGTGTGAGAGCGTTTCAGTTGTGCGTGTGAAAGCGTTTCAGTTGTGTGTTTGAGAGCGTTTCAGTAGTGCGTGTCAGAGCGTTTCAGTAGTGCGTTTGAGAGCGTTTCAGGAGTGCGTGTGAGAGCGTTTCAGGAGTCCGTGTGAAAGCGTTTCAGTTGTGCGTGTGAGAGCGTTTCAGTAGTGCGTGTGAGAGCGTTACAGTAGTGCGTGTGAGAGCGTTTCAGTAGTGCGTGTGAGAGCGTTACAGTAGTGCGTGTGAGAGCGTTACAGTTGTGCGTGTGAGAGCGTTTCAGTAGTGCGTGTGAGAGCGTTACAGTAGTACGTGTGAAAGCGTTTCAGTAGTGCGTGTGAGAGCGTTTCAGTAGTGCGTGTGAGAGCGTTACAGTAGTGCGTGTGAGAGCGTTACAGTAGTGCGTGTGAAAGCGTTTCAGTAGTGTGTGTGAAAGCGTTTCAGTTGTGCGTGTGAGAGCGTTTCAGTAGTGTGTGTGAGAGCGTTTCAGTATTGCGTGTGAAAGCGTTTCAGTTGTGCGTGTGAGAGCGTTTCAGTTGTGCGTGTGAGAGCGTTTCAGTAGTGTGTCTGAGAGCGTTTCAGTAGTGCGTGTGAAAGCGTTTCAGTAGTCCGTGTCAGAGCGTTTCAGTAGTGCGTGTCAGAGCGTTTCAGTAGTGCGTGTCAGAGCGTTTCAGTAGTGCATGTCAGAGCGGTGTGTGTGAAAGCGTTTCAGTAGTGTGTGTGAAAGCGTTTCAGTAGTGTGTGTGAAAGCGTTTCAGTAGTGTTTGTGAGAGCGTTTCAGTAGTGTGTGTGAAAGCGTTTCAGTAGTGCTTGTGAGAGCGTTTCAGTAGTACGTGTCAGCGCGTTTCAGTAGTGTGTGTGAAAGCGTTTCAGTAGTGTGTGTGAGAGCGTTTCAGTAGTGCGTGTCAGAGCGTTTCAGTAGTGTGTTTGAAAGCGTTTCAGTAGTGTGTGTGAAAGCTTTTCAGTAGTGCGTGTGAAAGCGTTTCAGTAGTGCGTGTGAAAGCGTTTCAGTTGTGCGTGTGAGAACATTTCAGTAGTGCGTGTGAGAGCGTTACAGTAGTGCGTGTGAAAGCGTTTCAGTAGTGCGTGTGAGAGCGTTTCAGTAGTGCGTGTGAGAGCGTTACAGTAGTGCGTGTGAGAGCGTTACAGTAGTGCGTGTGAAAGCGTTTCAGTAGTGTGTGTGAAAGCGTTTCAGTTGTGCGTGTGAGAGCGTTTCAGTAGTGTGTGTGAAAGCGTTTCAGTAGTGTCTGTGAAAGCGTTTCAGTAGTGCGTGTGAAAGCGTTTCAGTAGTGTGTGTGAGAGTGTTTCAGTTGTGTGTGTGAGAGCGTTTCAGTAGTGTGTGTGAGAGCTAAAATTTCAGTAGTGCGTGTGAGAGCGTTTCAGGAGTGCGTGTGAGAGCGTTACAGTAGTGCGTGTGAGAGCGTTACAGTTGTGCGTGTGAGAGCGTTTCAGTAGTGCGTGTGAGAGCGTTTCAGTTGTGCGTGTGAAAGCGTTTCAGTTGTGCGTGTGAGAGCGTTTCAGTAGTGTGTCTGAGAGCGTTTCAGTAGTGCGTGTGAAAGCGTTTCAGTAGTCCGTGTCAGAGCGTTTCAGTTGTGCGTGTCAGAGCGTTTCAGTAGTGCGTGTCAGAGCGTTTCAGTAGTGCATGTCAGAGCGGTGTGTGTGAAAGCGTTTCAGTAGTGTGTGTGAAAGCGTTTCAGTAGTGTGTGTGAAAGCGTTTCAGTAGTGCTTGTGAGAGCGTTTCAGTAGTACGTGTCAGCGCGTTTCAGTAGTGTGTGTGAAAGCGTTTCAGTAGTGTGTGTGAGAGCGTTTCAGTAGTGCGTGTGAGAGCGTTTCAGTAGTGTGTGTGAAAGCGTTTCAGTTGTGCTTGTGAAAGCGTTTCAGTTGTGCGTGTGAGAGCGTTTCAGTAGTGTGTGTGAAAGCGTTTCAGTAGTGTGTGTGAAAGCTTTTCAGTAGTGCGTGTGAAAGCGTTTCAGTAGTGCGTGTGAAAGCGTTTCAGTTGTTTGTGTGAGAGCGTTTCGGTTGTGTGTGTGAGAGCGTTTCAGTTGTGTGTGTGAGAGCGTTTCAGTAGTGCGTGTGAGAGCGTTTCAGTTGTGCGTGTGAGAGCGTTTCAGGAGTGCGTGTGAGAGCGTTTCAGTTGTGTGTGTGAGAGCGTTTCAGTAGTGCGTGTCAGAGCGTTTCAGTAGTGTGTGTGAGAGCGTTTCAGTTGTGTGTGTGAGAGCGTTTCAGTTGTGCGTGTGAGAGCGTTACAGTAGTGCGTGTCAGAGCGTTTCAGTAGTGCATGTCAGAGCGGTGTGTGTGAAAGCGTTTCAGTAGTGTGCGTGAAAGCGTTTCAGTAGTGTGTGTGAAAGCGTTTCAGTAGTGTGTGTGAAAGCGTTTCAGTAGTGCTTGTGAGAGCGTTTCAGTAGTACGTGTCAGCGCGTTTCAGTAGTGTGTGTGAAAGCGTTTCAGTAGTGTTTGTGAGAGCGTTTCAGTAGTGCGTGTGAGAGCGTTTCAGTAGTGTGTGTGAAAGCGTTTCAGTTGTGCTTGTGAAAGCGTTTCAGTTGTGCGTGTGAGAGCGTTTCAGTAGTGTGTGTGAAAGCGTTTCAGTAGTGTGTGTGAAAGCTTTTCAGTAGTGCGTGTGAAAGCGTTTCAGTTGTGTGTGTGAGAGCGTTTCAGTTGTGCGTGTGAGAGCGTTACAGTAGTGCGTGTCAGAGCGTTTCAGTAGTGCGTGTGAGAGCGTTTCAGTTGTGCGTGTGAGAGCGTTACAGTAGTGCGTGTCAGAGCGTTTCAGTAGTGCGTGTGAGAGCGTTTCAGGAGTGCGTGTGAGAGCGTTTCAGTTGTGCGTGTGAGAGCGTTTCAGGAGTCCGTGTGAAAGCGTTTCAGTTGTGCGTGTGAGAGCGTTACAGTAGTGCGCGTGAGAGCGTTACAGTAGTGCGCGTGAGAGCTTTTCAGTAGTGCGGGTGAGAGCATTTCAGTTGTGCGTGTGAGAGCGTTTCAGGAGTCCGTGTGAAAGCGTTTCAGTTGTGCGTGTGAGAGCGTTTCAGTAGTGTGCGTGAGAGCCTTACAGTAGTGCGTGTCAGAGCGTTACAGTAGTGCGCGTGAGAGCGTTTCAGTAGTGCGAGTGAGAGCGTTACAGTAGTGCGCGTGAGAGCGTTTCAGTAGTGCACGTGAGAGCGTTACAGTAGTGCGCGTGAGAGCGTTTCAGTAGCGCGTGTGAGAGCGTTACAGTAGTGCGCGTGAGAGCGTTACAGTAGTGCGTGTCAGAGCGTTTCAGTAGTTCATGTGAGAGCGTTTCAGTTGTGTGTGTGAGAGCGTTTCAGTAGTGCGTGTGAGAGCGTTTCAGTTGTGCGTGTGAAAGCGTTTCAGTAGTGCGTGTCAGAGCGTTTCAGTAGTGTGTGTGAGAGCGTTTCAGTTGTGTGTGTGAGAGCGTTTCAGTTGTGCGTGTGAGAGCGTTACAGTAGTGCGTGTCAGAGCGTTTCAGTAGTGCATGTCAGAGCGGTGTGTGTGAAAGCGTTTCAGTAGTGTGCGTGAAAGCGTTTCAGTAGTGTGTGTGAAAGCGTTTCAGTAGTGTGTGTGAAAGCGTTTCAGTAGTGCTTGTGAGAGCGTTTCAGTAGTACGTGTCAGCGCGTTTCAGTAGTGTGTGTGAAAGCGTTTCAGTAGTGTGTGTGCGAGCGTTTCAGTAGTGCGTGTGAGAGCGTTTCAGTAGTGTGTGTGAAAGCGTTTCAGTTGTGCTTGTGAAAGCGTTTCAGTTGTGCGTGTGAGAGCGTTTCAGGAGTGCGTGTGAGAGCGTTTCAGTTGTGTGTGTGAGAGCGTTTCAGTAGTGCGTGTCAGAGCGTTTCAGTAGTGTGTGTGAGAGCGTTTCAGTTGTGTGTGTGACAGCGTTTCAGTTGTGCGTGTGAGAGCGTTACAGTAGTGCGTGTCAGAGCGTTTCAGTAGTGCGTGTGAGAGCGTTTCAGGAGTGCGTGTGAGAGCGTTTCAGTTGTGCGTGTGAGAGCGTTTCAGGAGTCCGTGTGAAAGCGTTTCAGTTGTGCGTGTGAGAGCGTTACAGTAGTGCGCGTGAGAGCGTTACAGTAGTGCGCGTGAGAGCTTTTCAGTAGTGCGGGTGAGAGCATTTCAGTTGTGCGTGTGAGAGCGTTTCAGGAGTCCGTGTGAAAGCGTTTCAGTTGTGCGTGTGAGAGCGTTTCAGTAGTGTGCGTGAGAGCCTTACAGTAGTGCGTGTCAGAGCGTTACAGTAGTGCGCGTGAGAGCGTTTCAGTAGTGCGAGTGAGAGCGTTACAGTAGTGCGCGTGAGAGCGTTTCAGTAGTGCACGTGAGAGCGTTACAGTAGTGCGCGTGAGAGCGTTTCAGTAGCGCGTGTGAGAGCGTTACAGTAGTGCGCGTGAGAGCGTTACAGTAGTGCGTGTCAGAGCGTTTCAGTAGTTCATGTGAGAGCGTTTCAGTTGTGCGTGTGAGAGCGTTTCAGTAGTGCGTGTGAGAGCGTTTCAGTTGTGCGTGTGAAAGCGTTTCAGTTGTCTGTTTGAGAGCGTTTCAGTAGTGCGTGTCAGAGCGTTTCAGTAGTGCGTTTGAGAGCGTTTCAGGAGTGCGTGTGAGAGCGTTTCAGTAGTGTGCGTGAGAGCGTTACAGTAGTGCGTGTCAGAGCGTTACAGTAGTGCGCGTGAGAGCGTTTCAGTAGTGCGAGTGAGAGCGTTACAGTAGTGCGCGTGAGAGCGTTTCAGTAGTGCACGTGAGAGCGTTACAGTAGCGCGTGTGAGAGCGTTACAGTAGTGCGCGTGAGAGCGTTACAGTAGTGCGTGTCAGAGCGTTTCAGTAGTTCATGTGAGAGCGTTTCAGTTGTGCGTGTGAGAGCGTTTCAGTAGTGCGTGTGAGAGCGTTTCAGTTGTGCGTGTGAAAGCGTTTCAGTTGTGTGTTTGAGAGCGTTTCAGTAGTGCGTGTCAGAGCGTTTCAGTAGTGCGTTTGAGAGCGTTTCAGGAGTGCGTGTGAGAGCGTTTCAGGAGTCCGTGTGAAAGCGTTTCAGTTGTGCGTGTGAGAGCATTTCAGTAGTGCGTGTGAGAGCGTTACAGTAGTGCGTGTGAAAGCGTTTCAGTAGTGCGTGTGAGAGCGTTTCAGTAGTGCGTGTGAGAGCGTTACAGTAGTGCGTGTGAGAGCGTTACAGTAGTGCGTGTGAAAGCGTTTCAGTAGTGTGTGTGAAAGCGTTTCAGTTGTGCGTGTGAGAGCGTTTCAGTAGTGTGTGTGAAAGCGTTTCAGTAGTGCGTGTGAAAGCGTTTCAGTAGTGTGTGTGAGAGTGTTTCAGTTGTGTGTGTGAGAGCGTTTCAGTAGTGTGTGTGAGAGCTAAAATTTCAGTAGTGCGTGTGAGAGCGTTTCAGGAGTGCATGTGAGAGCGTTTCAGTAGTGCGTGTGAGAGCGTTACAGTAGTGCGTGTGAGAGCGTTACAGTTGTGCGTGTGAGAGCGTTTCAGTAGTGCGTGTGAGAGCGTTTCAGTTGTGCGTGTGAAAGCGTTTCAGTTGTGCGTGTGAGAGCGTTTCAGTAGTGTGTCTGAGAGCGTTTCAGTAGTGCGTGTGAAAGCGTTTCAGTAGTCCGTGTCAGAGCGTTTCAGTTGTGCGTGTCAGAGCGTTTCAGTAGTGCGTGTCAGAGCGTTTCAGTAGTGCATGTCAGAGCGGTGTGTGTGAAAGCGTTTCAGTAGTGTGCGTGAGAGCGTTTCAGTAGTGCGTGTCAGAGCGTTTCAGTAGTGTGTGTGAGAGCGTTTCAGTTGTGTGTGTGAGAGCGTTTCAGTTGTGCGTGTGAGAGCGTTACAGTAGTGCGTGTCAGAGCGTTTCAGTAGTGCATGTCAGAGCGGTGTGTGTGAAAGCGTTTCAGTAGTGTGCGTGAAAGCGTTTCAGTAGTGTGTGTGAAAGCGTTTCAGTAGTGTGTGTGAAAGCGTTTCAGTAGTGCTTGTGAGAGCGTTTCAGTAGTACGTGTCAGCGCGTTTCAGTAGTGTGTGTGAAAGCGTTTCAGTAGTGTGTGTGAGAGCGTTTCAGTAGTGCGTGTGAGAGCGTTTCAGTAGTGTGTGTGAAAGCGTTTCAGTTGTGCTTGTGAAAGCGTTTCAGTTGTGCGTGTGAGAGCGTTTCAGTAGTGTGTGTGAAAGCGTTTCAGTAGTGTGTGTGAAAGCTTTTCAGTAGTGCGTGTGAAAGCGTTTCAGTTGTGCGTGTGAGAGCGTTTCAGGAGTGCGTGTGAGAGCGTTTCAGTTGTGTGTGTGAGAGCGTTTCAGTAGTGCGTGTCAGAGCGTTTCAGTAGTGTGTGTGAGAGCGTTTCAGTTGTGTGTGTGAGAGCGTTTCAGTTGTGCGTGTGAGAGCGTTACAGTAGTGCGTGTCAGAGCGTTTCAGTAGTGCGTGTGAGAGCGTTTCAGTAGTGTGTGTGAAAGCGTTTCAGTAGTGTGTGTGAAAGCTTTTCAGTAGTGCGTGTGAAAGCGTTTCAGTTGTGCGTGTGAGAGCGTTTCAGGAGTGCGTGTGAGAGCGTTTCAGTTGTGTGTGTGAGAGCGTTTCAGTAGTGTGTGTGAGAGCGTTTCAGTTGTGTGTGTGAGAGCGTTTCAGTTGTGCGTGTGAGAGCGTTACAGTAGTGCATGTGAGAGCGTTTCAGTTGTGTGTGTGAGAGCGTTTCAGTTGTGCGTGTGAGAGCGTTACAGTAGTGCGTGTCAGAGCGTTTCAGTAGTGCGTGTGAGAGCGTTTCAGGAGTGCGTGTGAGAGCGTTTCAGTTGTGCGTGTGAGAGCGTTTCAGGAGTCCGTGTGAAAGCTTTTCAGTTGTGCGTGTGAGAGCGTTACAGTAGTGCGCGTGAGAGCGTTACAGTAGTGCGCGTGAGAGCTTTTCAGTAGTGCGGGTGAGAGCGTTTCAGTAGTGCGCGTGAGAGCGTTTCAGTAGTGCGCGTGAGAGCGTTACAGTAGTGCGTGTCAGAGCGTTACAGTAGTGCGCGTGAGAGCGTTTCAGTAGTGCGTGTGAGAGCGTTACAGTAGTGCGCGTGAGAGCGTTTCAGTAGTGCGCGTGAGAGCGTTACAGTAGTGCGCGTGAGAGCGTTTCAGTAGCGCGTGTGAGAGCGTTACAGTAGTGCGCGTGAGAGCGTTACAGTAGTGCGTGTCAGAGCGTTTCAGTACTGCGTGTGAGAGCGTTTCAGTAGTGCATGTGAGAGCGTTTCAGTTGTGCGCGTGAGAGCGTTTCAGTAGTGCGTGTGAGAGCGTTTCAGTAGTGCGTGTGAGAGCGTTTCAGTAGTGCGTGTGAGAGCGTTTCAGTACTGCGTGTGAGAGCGTTTCAGTAGTGCATGTGAGAGCGTTTCAGTTGTGCGCGTGAGAGCGTTTCAGTAGTGCGTGTGAGAGCGTTTCAGTAGTGCGTGTGAGAGCGTTTCAGTAGTGCGTGTGAGAGCGTTTCAGTTGTGTGTGTGAGAGCGTTTCAGTAGTGCGTGTGAGAGCGTTACAGTAGTGCGTGTGAAAGCGTTTCAGTTGTGTGTTTGAGAGCGTTTCAGTTGTGCGTGTGAGAGCGTTACAGTAGTGCGCGTGAGAGCGTTACAGTAGTGCGCGTGAGAGCTTTTCAGTAGTGCGGGTGAGAGCGTTTCAGTAGTGCGCGTGAGAGCGTTACAGTAGTGCGTGTCAGAGCGTTACAGTAGTGCGCGTGAGAGCGTTTCAGTAGTGCGTGTGAGAGCGTTACAGTAGTGCGCGTGAGAGCGTTTCAGTAGTGCGCGTGAGAGCGTTACAGTAGTGCGCGTGAGAGCGTTTCAGTAGCGCGTGTGAGAGCGTTACAGTAGTGCGCGTGAGAGCGTTACAGTAGTGCGTGTCAGAGCGTTTCAGTACTGCGTGTGAGAGCGTTTCAGTAGTGCATGTGAGAGCGTTTCAGTTGTGCGTGTGAGAGCGTTTCAGTAGTGCGTGTGAGAGCGTTTCAGTAGTGCGTGTGAGAGCGTTTCAGTTGTGTGTGTGAGAGCGTTTCAGTAGTGCGTGTGAGAGCGTTACAGTAGTGCGTGTGAAAGCGTTTCAGTTGTGTGTTTGAGAGCGTTTCAGTAGTGCGTGTCAGAGCGTTTCAGTAGTGCGTTTGAGAGCGTTTCAGGAGTGCGTGTGAGAGCGTTTCAGGAGTCCGTGTGAAAGCGTTTCAGTTGTGCGTGTGAGAGCGTTTCAGTAGTGCGTGTGAGAGCGTTACAGTAGTGCGTGTGAGAGCGTTTCAGTAGTGCGTGTGAGAGCGTTACAGGAGTCCGTGTGAAAGCGTTTCAGTTGTGCGTGTGAGAGCGTTACAGTAGTGCGTGTGAGAGCGTTTCAGTAGTGCGTGTGAGAGCGTTACAGTAGTGCGCGTGAGAGCGTTTCAGTAGTGCGCGTGAGAGCGTTTCCGTAGTGCGTGTGAGAGCGTTTCAGTAGTGCGCGTGAGAGCGTTTCAGTAGTGTGCGTGAGAGCGTTACAGTAGTGCGCGTGAGAGCGTTTCAGTAGTGCGTGTGAGAGCGTTTCAGTAGTGCGCGTGAGAGCGTTTCAGTAGTGCGCGTGAGAGCGTTACAGTAGTGCGTGTGAGAGTGTTTCAGTAATAATGTCCCTCACGGCACCTCATATATTTGCTCCAACAATAGATTCTTATGTTTACACAGCAACTTTCCAGCCTGAAAAAAACCCCTAAAAGTTTATTTTGTGATCCAGAAAGAGTAATATTTAAAACGCCGCGTTCCTCTGCAACTGCCTCGTTTGAGTTTCGGACAAAATGCATTCTGGGATTATTGCCTGGGTTTGGCTACAGGAGCCAACGAGCTGATTGGAGACTGTAACAGCCAGTCAGTATTGTTTGCATCCAAGTCTGTGATTGGTTGGTTTTGTGGCACACTTGTAACGGTGTACAGAGAGTGGAGCGCGCAGTGAGCAGAGATGTTGTGACCGCGAACGACACGCTGAGAGCAGGTCTGCAGATGTCTGTGAGCACACAGAGCAGAGAACAGAGGGGCTGTTATTGTATGTGTATATGGATAATTGCAAACACTGAAATACATTTCTTGGATGCAGAAATAAATTTGTTCGCTCAAATTAAACTTTTATTCTGCTCAAAATAACTTTTTATTTTACGCAACATTTGTGCTTGCAAAACTTTTTTGAGTGCGCTCAGAATAGAAGCACTAAAGTAACACCATAGAGTCCCAGTTTAGTGACTGGTGTGTACTTAAACATCCCCGGACATGGTTAAGCAAACAGTTCCCTGAAGAGGTGCCCCTGGTACAGTTCATTTGGACTTAGTTCATATCCAACTTAATCGTAACACGATGGAGCACAAAACTCTTCCTCAACTAAAGCTGCTCTGTGAACACTGTCATGTAAATGAAAATAACAGGTGTTGGGTCTGTGTTTCCACAAACCCCGCTAATTCTAGAGACTTATTCATCATGAAGAAAACAAGACAGTCGATCGATCGATTATTTGCGCAAGGGAGGCCTCGTCTGTGTCCACCACGAAAATGACCCCCAGATCTGACCTCCTCCTGCTACCTTTTATTGAGAGACAGTTCACACAAAACACGTCAGAACAAAGCCACGCCCACATGGTCCTAAGATGTGTGAACTTCTGTATTTAAGTAAGAGTGTGTGTGTGTGTGTGTGTGTGTGTGTGTGTGTGTGTGTGTGTGTGTGTGTGTGTGTGTGTGTGTGTGTGTGTGTGTGTCAGACCTCCTGCTGACCAAAGGGTCGTAAACCCAGGAAGTTTACATCAAAAGAAACAGATCTTTCAGATAGGATGTATCTACAATAAAACCTCCCCCAGCACAGAGTGGTTGGAGAGGTGGTCAAGATCAAAGGAATGGCTTTGATCCTACTGCTTGAACTAAGACTGTACAAATTTAAGAAACACAATGGCAACATTCAACAATTAGACTTAACAACAGGTGTGTAAGACATGTAAGAGGCATGTTCTGCTTCCCCAGTAAAGCCACAATACATGTAAACTATAAACCTAATTCTGCTGTGCAAGAGTGTCCGTGTGTGTGTGCTCAGATGACCTGAAGTCTACTTGAGATCATCAAGTAGAGTGTGCATTCACCCTGAAATTAGTAGAGGGGGTTACGTATTAGCTATATTAGCTATTTTCTATCATGTTCATACATATATGTATATATTTCAATACTTTTGATTATTGATATTGAAGCAATTTGTTTTTTTAGCCAAGTTGGTGCAGTCGTCGTTGTTTTAGTTTCACAGCAGTCCAGCATGTGACAGTTTGTAAAGCGGGCGGGCACTGGCACTTTGTCAATACAATTATGCAGGCTATGGACTGACTCAAAGAAACCAACATTCTATTGGCCCACAGTTGCATCAGCCCATTGGGCAAAGGCCCAATAAGCCAGATTACCACTCAGGGGCTGAATGTGCAGCTATAGTCGTGGTCTACTCATCTGGAGCATCCTGCCATGGAAATTTGGGGGTTTCTAATAATTACTTTGAATCATTATTCCATCCACTTTGCCCAGTGTACCATTATCACTGGCACGCTCCAGAGCACGATGCTACCACCGCCATGTTTGACAGACCGTACAGTGTTTACTCATCCAAACATACCTGTTGTTGTTGGGGCCAAACAGCTCAACCTTTGTGTCTGCTGACCACAAACCTGCAGAAGGAACTTGGCTTGTTTATGAGGTATCTGCACACTTCAGTGGCGCCTGAAGGCACTGATTTTCTCAGTGCACAGTAACTTGAAACTGTGTCGGACAGCTCAGTGACGCTGGTGTTCCAACAGTTTCCAGGTCATAACACTTTCCTCTTATCTGAAGGGTGACCGTCTGGGTTGTTTTCCAGACCTCAGCAAAGTGGTGGCACATCAGAATAACTTAGTTCTATAAATACCAAAAAAATAATACAATAGAATTCAATGAAATTATTAATAACTTCTTATTAAATATTAATAACTATTAATACTCACCACAAATAAACCCATCTAAAACTGAAAGTGATCAGTTTCTTGACAATGCAACCCTTCCAAAGTCACTAGACAGTCAAGCAATGGCACTGGAGTCACCACTGACATCAGGTAAACTCCAGGGGGCTAATCCTCAACTCAAAACAAGCTAAAAAATTACATGGGTGCGAACAATCTACTTACCTAATGTTTCTAACAGAAAAGACTCTACACGAGTAGGTGTATGGGGTCCCCAGACTAACCTAGACCCCTTTACTCACACCACAGCCTTCAAACAAAAGAAATACAGCAGAGGAGATTTGTGCCAAACAATTCTAAGCAAGGAACGGAGATAACGCCCAACCACAGGCGAGTCTCCTTATTAAGGTGTGCACTCCTGGTTTGTCCAATCACGCCTCCTTCCTGTAATTAGCTGGAGATCCCCAAATTGACAGCAGAATGCAGTCTGTGTACCTAAGGCAGCGGTCCCCAACCTTTTTTGCGCCACGGACCGGTTTATGCCCGACAATATTTTCACGGACCGGCCTTTAAGCTGTCGCGGATAAATACAACAAAATAAAACCAGTACCAGTACCGAAAAAATGAAGATTTATTCATAACACACGTGAAAAGACCCAGGAAAACCGAGTTAACGATAAAAACAATAACAAAATAACACTGAAAACCAATAAAAACCCTGAAAACTATACATTTCACACCTGAGCCTCAACTTTCGCGGCCCGGTACCAAACGACTCGCGGCCCGGTACCGGTCCGAGGCCCGGGGGTTGGGGACCGCTGACCTAAGGGAATGGCAAACAAAAGGAGAGGGAAAGAAAACATGCAGCCTGCAGACACGTATCAACGTGAGTGTTGAATCTCTTTGCTAGAATTATGTTTGGGTGTGTCAAATGTTTGACACGTGCTGTACTGATAGTTGCTTTACGTATCATTACTACAGACCACAGCTGAATAAATCAACTTGGAAGCTGCCACCGTGTTCTTTAACCGGAACACGACCACCATACCGTGCCACTGTAAATCAGTGGCACGGTAAGGTGGTCCCCCCCCCCCCCCCCCCCCCCCCCCAGAACGGGCCTGGGCTCTCAGGGGTCCCCTGGTGCATCGGTGGAGTTGGAGGTGTGTTCAACTGGTGGGGATGCTGTTACATCCTTGCAGAAGTTCTCTTCTCTCTAGGACTTCATTCTGCAGGTGGGGGCGATATATGTAGGAAAGGTGGTGAATGAACTCAACCTGGGTGTCTATTGTCTTATATAGTCTGGGAGGTGATTGGATGATGGGGTATGTTAGAGATTTTCTACAGGGTAGGTGTGGTTTCCTCTCTGGTGTGGTCGGGTGGGCCGCCCCGGGGTCTATGGGGGTTGGTCGTGCTACTGCCTGGACCTCCTCCATGTCTGCTTTATGTCGTTCCTGGGGGATGGGGCTATGGTTCCCCACACCCTCTAGTGCAGCGGTCCCCAACATTTTTTGCACCACGGACCGGCCTTTAAGGTGTCGCAGATAAATACAACAAACTAAAACCAGTACCGGTACCAAAAAAAGATTTATTCATAACACACGGAAAAAGACCCGAGCCTCAACTCTCGTGTCCTGGTACCAAATGACTCACGGACCGGCCCGGGGGTTGGGACCGCTGCTCTAGCAGATAGTTACATGGAGAAACCTTTTGAATACACAGGTGTACACACGGGTGTTCACACACACACGTTGTCGTCCTTGGCTGCTGCCTCAAAGCACATCGTGTGTTGTCGATCTTCTGTGCTGCTCAGTAACATTCAGTATTTATTATTTACTGTTACTTGTACTTATCTAGGTTGTTGCTGTGGTCTCTCTACCGTGTCGTTCTCTTTTGCTGGTTTTCTTTTTTTTTCTTCCAACAGGTGATCCAGCTGATTTTTAGTGTCTTTTCTCTCTGTCCCTCTTCCCCTCTAACTTTCTTTCTCCCAGTCATGTCTGTCTAGTTTGTAATAACTTAAAATAAAATAAAGATCAATCAGGGACCGACTGTTGGCGAACAGTAGAAAACACTGCTGACAGACAGACGCTGTGGTATAATAGAAGCAACAAAGAGCGTAGAGTATGTTACTGACAGAACGTGAACTGGGCTGATGGGATTGTGCTAAAATGGCCAAAGCTCGATGTAACGGAGTATTTGGGGTATTTCTACTATTTCTTCAAGTCCATCGCCTTACAGCAGTGAATAAAAATAGAGATGTGGGAGGAGCCTGGCTTGTCGTCAGTGTGGTGAGGTGAGACCAGCTTCACAGCGCCTCCTGTTATCTAACAACCTGCCTGTTATGTAACAGCACACACGAAAATTTTGCAAAGACATGAGGAGGAGGAGGAGGAAGAGGTCTGCACTAGGCCTGCACTGATATCAAAGTCGATACCGTTTATTAGACCCACAGAGCAGCCTGAGACAAAGGAAATGATCACATCTGTACTAGTGAATGAATTCATGCTGTCATGATCAGTGATGTAAATATGAATTTACCGTTCAAAGGATCCTGCTGGATCTCTGCAGATACCTTTAAAGGTTTCAGCCTCAGCTTTTGATTTCATTCTACTGTAACCATGTTAAAATGTCACAGTACATCAAACACATTCAGCTTATTGGAGCCTTTTTGTTCCCTTTTTGTTACATTTGGCGTTTTTTAATGCTTGTGGATGTGCAAATGTGGCAAAGCACAGTGTCTTCATAGACCATCATGTCTACGACTGCTGTCATGCTGAATGCCTGCTGGCTGCTGTTCTTACTCAGGGTTGTTCGAATGTTAATCAAACCAGCATTTCTGTGAGTGTGCAGTGCATGGACCATATCCATCCATCCAATCCATCACACAACTGAAATATTGTGACCTATTACTCTTTACAAAAACGGAGACCATTTATATTCACAGTTTATTATAACACTTCGTAAGTAAGGTAATAATAAGGTTATAAAAAGTGCAATTAGAGAGTTCTTAAAGCTGTAAGTCTGCTACACTGTTCAGAGAGTCACATGGAAAGAAGCACGTTAGTCAGATTCTACATTCAACTGTTTTTTATTGAAGCATGCTTTGATTTCTTTTTTTAAAAATCAGTTATCAACAACAATAGAGATGTGATATTAATTTTATTAAAATAAAGTCTGCATTACAGTATCAGCCGGGTAATAACTGGATACCTCATTCATCTACGTGCACACTGAGTTAGTCCATCATTCCCTCATTTCTTTATACAGACATGGGTGCAACACTCTAAACCAGCATCAGTCTGTCTGTGTGACGCTGCTGTGACACAGTCGGTCGGGGTGTGTGTGTGTGTGTGTGTGTGTGTGTGTGTGTGTGTGTGTGTGTGTGTGTGTGTGTGTGAGGGGGACCACAGATTCCAGCTTACCCCTCTCTCCTTCCAGATCCATCTCTCCAGTTTCCTCCCTGCAGCATCCCTCCTCCTGCTAAGCCAATCCCCTGGTGCACAGCAGCATCATGTGACCAACAACTACCAATAGTGTACTACCAGGCACCGGCAAAAAGAGGGGAGGTGTCTCTCTGTGTTCTTCTTCTCTTCACTGTGAGTCAGACGGCATCCCTGGATGAGAATGGATGGATGGACACGCAGGATTCATCTGACTAGCACAGAGAGGTTTCTCCTTTTTATTTCCCCCTGAGGAGGAAGCGTGCTGCTCCATCTTTAACACCTACTGCATCCCTCCCTCCTTCCCTCCCACTGCTACTGGCACACAGAGGAGATGAATGGGGAGGCGATGGACCCGGCACAAGAGCAGCAGCAGAATGCCGGTAACACCTCCCACCTACCTCCCCCTCCAACCATCACACCGGCCATTCCCCCCTATGTGAAGCTGGGTCTGACCATCGTCTACACCGTCTTCTACTCACTGCTCTTTGCCTTCGTCTATGCCCAGCTTTGGCTGGTGCTGCGGTACCGGCACAAGCGCTTCAGCTACCAGACGGCCTTCCTGTTCCTGTGTCTGCTGTGGGCCGCCCTGCGCGCCCTTCTCTTCTCCTTCTATTTCAGAGACTGTGTGACCGCCAATGCACTTGGACCCTTTGCCTTCTGGCTTCTGTACTGCTTCCCCGTCTGCCTGCAGTTCTTCACGCTCAGTCTCATGAACCTCTACTGTGCGCAGGTGAGCGGGCTTCTGCTGCTGTTACTGTTCTGCTGCTGTTACTGTCGTAGCAGAGACCGGTGGCTCTGGGAACGGCTAACAGGGTTCAGACTCTGGCAGGCTTTAGTCCACGCAGGCAGTACGGGGTTAATCTGCAACAAATCTGAGGTATCCTTTCATTTATTGTTGATGTGCTGCCATCTGTGGCCGCTGACGGTAAGAACATGAATGATTAAATAAGCAGGTTCCCACCTTCACTAGTCCCAGTGGCAGACAGTGGCACAGTAAAAGCCAGTCTGAATTACAGTGGGGGGTTCTGTTGACTCAGGAATCTGTGGGGCTGAAGAATGAAGTACAACAAACTGCAGTTCTTGAAACGGCCACTTGAGGCTGACTCTAAAACCGAGTCAGTGCTGTGAACATGTTTGCAGCCCGGTAGCTTTGGCCTCTGTGGATAGTTTCCTCTATACTGCATAAAGGTTTGATGTTAGGATGCTTCAGTTTGTAGGTGGATGCCCAATAGCTCATAGAGCTGTAGCTGACTGAGCTTGTGGTGCTGGAGCTTTTTGAAGTCCAACAAGTTTGTATTTCAGTTTTAGGAAGTGAAAGTGTCTGGTACATAGTCCTGATTGGTATGTATGTGGTGACCCTGCATCACTGTCGTGACATCTGTCACTGATCAGCTCTGATGAGTGCAGCTGCTCAACTAGACCAGGAAACAGAGTGTTTTCACATGAGAGGAGACTCATTAACCAGCAGCGCTTGTCTGTGAGAAAGATGACACAGGTTATTTTACTACAGTGCATTATTTCCTTAATGCGGGTACCTTCAGGAACAAATCAATGAGATGAGCTGCTGCAGGCTCTGAGGAAGCACACACAGTTTGCAATGCTTGCATGCTGAACACATGGCAGAGACAGATGACGCTGTGTGGACCGAGTGAAGCTCAGACAAAAGTCTGTGTGCTGTAAATGTCCAGTTGTTGTTTTAGAAGCGATCCAAGTGCATTTGACTGAGATTAACTTGTGACTCATTGTTCAGCCGTAGGTAGTGAAACCTGGAGCTTTTGGGGGGAAACTGTTGATCGTGCTCTTTGGCAGTGAAGCATGTTAATAAGCTTATATTATACGTGAGCTTCATTTTTGAATGACATAAAGAAGTGCTGTTTCATTTATGAGCTGATAATCTGACAAAATAAAGCTTTTCCAGCTTCCTGGTCGTGGAGGTAAAGCAACCCTGAGTGTGCTTCTCAGGAAGATCCAACTGATAGGTATTCCTTTGAATAGACCTAGAGCCTGGGTCCTGCATTAACAAAAGGAGAACAGAGTCCTGACTGGCCAGCAGTCCTTGAGGAGGCCGGGCTGTTGGACTAAATGTGTCCGTCAGATGACCTCTCAGCCCGTTTGAATAACCAGTCTCTGCCTGTCTCTGCTTCTTCCCCACAGGTTTACTTTAAGGCAAAGTCCAAGTACGCACCAGCACTACTGAAGTACAGGTAACTTGACTAACTTGTGAAATCGAAGAAGGTTGTCAAAGCAGGAAGTGGAGTTGGTATTTTCCTAGCTTTTCCAGAATCCACAGCGCTGTCTCCCCTCTCCCAGACTTCCTCTGTACCTGGTCTTCCTTTGCGTCAGTCTCATTTTTCTGGTGGTTAATCTGATCTGCGCCCTGATGGTGAAGATGACTGCTGCCGACGTGAAGACCATCGTTCTGGTGAGGGTGACCGTTAACGACAGCTTGTTCGTACTCTGCGCCATCTCGCTGTCCGTCTGCCTCTACAAGGTGGCCAAGATGTCATTGGCCAACATCTACCTGGAGTCAAAGGTAGAGTCTCCTTTCATTTACAACATGTGCTAAACTATGAGGAACGAGAGATCATGCTGCACAAAATTGTTTGAATAAACTGATGAAATGTCTCTGTGTGTAGGGAACGTCCGTGTGTCAGGTGACCCTGATCGGCATCACGGTGGTGTTGTTATACGCATCACGAGCCTGTTACAACCTGGTGGTGCTTGCCCTCGCTGACATCGAGACCATCAACTCCTTCGACTATGACTGGTACAACGTCTCCGACCAGGTTAGACCTTCATCCAGCTGTAAACAGGAGCCGGCTCCTTATGTCACCATCATGTAACTAGGACTGGGGTAGTACTCGTTGCAGAGGTCCTGCATAAAGCCGACCTGATCTCCATACATGTGTTCATTCAATCACACCCATACCTGACCTGACCTGGGTATACCATGGGTATGGCCATGTTGTGTGCTCTGCACGCATTCCCCGCTGTGTGTGTGGAAAACATGCACAGACCAGTGTGCCACTACATGTCAGCAGGTTTGGAAAGCTGTGTTTCTGTTGCCTCTGACCTGTGTGTGTGCGTCCTCAGGCAGACTTGCGGTCCTCTCTTGGAGACGCCGGTTACATCGTATTTGGGGTGATCCTGTTCGTGTGGGAGCTGCTGCCCACCTCACTGGTTGTGTTCTTCTTCAGGGTGAGACGGCCGCCTCAGGATCGGGTCAGTACTGCAGGTTCTTACAGTTGGCATGAGGTTTTCTCTCTAAGTTAATGATAGGCCATCACTGTTTGACTGCTGCTCTGATGTATTTGGTCCAACAGAGCACCACGGGAATCCCTAACCACGTTCTCTCCTCCAGAGGATATTTCTTTGACAATCCTCGTCGCTATGACAGCGATGACGACTTGGCGTGGAGCATTCCTCCCCAGAACGCCTCAGCGAGGTGTGAACATCATTTCTGACTTTACAATGTCACTGTCACTGGTACTTATGGATGCCTGTGGCTGGGTTAACTGGTGATTCTAAATTGCCCATAGGTATGAATGTGAGTGTGAATGGTTGTCTGTCTCTCTGTGGTAGCCCTGCAACAGACAACTGGGACAGGCTCCAGTTCCCCATGACCTGCATATAGCTTCAGACAGGACTACCATTAAGGCCTGGTTGTTGGACTGCTTCATTTATGGCTCCCTCTGAATGGCAATGAGGCAGGTGTAGTGGTGGGCGTGCAAATAGCAGAGATAGTGAAGGTCGACTCCATTCATCTGGACGTAGTGTTTTCAGTGGGTGTAATGAAAGTCACCTGGATGAGTGAAGAAACGTTTCTCCCACTGAAACGTTCAGATGAACAGAATCAGCCTTTTAGGATTTCCTTAGTGGAAGCTCCAGATCTCCTGTGACACAGGTCTCTGTGACAGAGCGGCTCCTGTAGGTGCGTTATGGAGCTGGCGAGTGTATAACTTGAACCCTGACTTTAAACAGTCAGCTGTGTGCCTTTGCCTGTGTCTAGATATACAATATTTGCTCCATTAAAGCCTCTGAAGGACAATGGGTCTGATTGCGATGGAGCAGAGCTGACCTGACGGTTTCACCAAAACGCAGAAAACCTGAAGCTTTTTTCACAGGCTTGGTCCTGACTGCCATATTTTCTCTGACAGCCTTTCCTCTGACTGCTGCGACTGGGGCAGCCGCCACAGCAGCTTCACCGTGCATCCCAACAGTGACGAACAGCGCCTGACCACCGCTGCCGGGGAGCTCCGCCCTTATCCATGAGTCCGCTGCTCTGTGTACAGCATCACTCTGCACTTTGACACGGTTCGGTTATTGTGTTTGTTATCGTCACTGACATAAGGCTTTGTGGAGTCACTGTAGAAAATAAAGAAGAATGTGTTACAGCAGGGGTCTCAAACTCGCGGCGCGGGGCCACTTGTAGGTGACGTGAAGAAAGATAATGCAGTTCGGCCCTGGAAGTGCGCCACGTGTCTGCACGGGCAGAGAGGACCAAAGGCTTCAGTTAGTGAAGAGTCAGTTTCTTATGCAACAATTTAAACAAACAAACAAAACACTGTTTGTGTTTCCTTGTGTGTTTGTTTGTACTCCTAAAACACTAAAGTGGCCGTCCAATGAGACCACAGTGGTCCACAGCTCACTTCAGTTTGAGACCCCTGCCTTACAGGTTTCTACACAACAGTTAATCACTATGTGTCCTTAATTTTTGGTCCCCCAGCTGATCGCCCCAAACAGTCCCAGAACATCAAGTGTTTAGCTGTAAACAAGAACATCTGAATTTGGCCTCATGATGTTGGACTTTTCCCACAGCTACAATGTTGCTGCTTCTAAGACTCGCGGTATGAATATGATGTTGTGATGAATGTTTCGAGTATTTCAATGAAGATAATCCAGGTAGTGAATTAAATTGGAAACAGTTCTTTTCATGAAGTCAGCTTCTTTGTATTTATTCACACACTCACAAAGACATCCGATCAGAGACACGTCCGTCTCTGCTGTGCTGGGACACTGTAGGGGTTAGCTGATAACAAAGCCAGTTAAACGTGGCCATCATCTGCACATCTGTGTAGTCCACATTGTTCTGCTGTAAAATACTGCAGCAGGTCAAAGTTAAACAGGAAAGGAGAACAGTGCACATCATACCGGTCCTCTCATTACTATATGAAACAAAGTGGGCACTACATAAAGCTAACCTGTTTTCAGCCTGTCTAAATGTATGTTAAGCTTTCTTTTACTGTAAATGTGTGAGGGTCATTTTTGGCTGAAAAAGGTTAGAAAACCATTTTCAAACAAACAAGTTCGAACCATTAAAAGAGCAGGATCGTTGCTAATGTTAGCGACACAATATTAGCAGTGAACATCTGTCCAGATGTGTTTTAAAAGTAACAATTTAATGTGTTCAAATATCTTCAATGGAGAAGACCTCTGCAGCTTTTTAAAAGACGGAGATGCACAAAATGCTTCATTAAAAGTTCATCTGGAGCCACATGAGATTTGATAAAGATGATCAGGACACGCAGCAGCGTACTGCTTTACCACCTATGCTTGGCAGTGTTGACAGGTCAGCTGGGATTCCCTAACCCCAGCACATCAACTAATTCCAGTAGAAAGGAATTCATTGTGCTGCTCATCACACCATTTTAACATTTCCCCCTAAAACGACCTGAAACAACATAAACCCAGCTGCTGGTTTGCAGGACGCACACGTGTGATCTGTGTCTGAGTATTAATAATAATAATGGATTGGATTTATATAGCGCTTTTCAAGGCACCCAAAACGCTTTACAATGCCACTATTCATTCACTCTCACATTCACACACTGGTGCAGGCAGCTACAGGTGTAGCCACAGCAGACTGGGGCAGACTGACAGAAGCGAGGCTGCCATATCGCGCCATCAGCCCTTCTGGCCAATACCAGTAGGCGGTAGGTGAAGTGTCTTGCCCAAGGACACAACGACCAGGACAGAGAGGCCAGGGATCGAACCGGCAACCTTCCGGTTACAGATGCGATTCCCAACCCCCTGAGCCACGGTCGCCCCATATATTCAGGTCTGAGCACAGAGCAAACATGTTAGCATGCTGTCTGTGCAGCTGATGCTGTTAGCAGCAGAATGCAGCTGCATGTGTCCAGTTTACTTTACCATCACGCTCTCGTCCTTGTGCAGTAATAATAAAAGTAACATCCATGCTCACGCTGCAGACTGAGCCATTATTTTCCTCCTCCTGCACACCAACTGAAATCAGCTGATTGGTTATTGGTTCTCCAAACTTTGCTCAACCTTTGTTCATTTTATTTCAGAAGAAAGAGAGCGGTGTGAACTCTCAGTGGTGACTCGGGGTTATCTGCATTTGGCAGACTTTGTTTCCTTACACTCTTGAAGGCTGTCTGTCACCCCTCCTGGACACGTTGCTGTTCTGTCATCACGTGACGTCTTGGAGCATTGCTTGCAAACTGAAACGACACCGAGAGGATTGTTAGGCAGCTCAGAGTGCTTCAGTGCAATTCATGAAGTGGGAAAAGGCAGGCAGAAATGACCAAAACTACTTATTAGTCACTTTGAAGACAGTATTCAGGCTGTAGGCAGTATTTCTGGAAGGAACTAGCAGATCATTTTCTTAAATCCTTGAAAAGCTCCTCATGAAAGTTTTTCCTCTTT